>NW_011495018.1:13328184-13391899 GCF_000754665.1 Bison bison bison | reverse complement strand
TTACTTATCTTGAACTGCAAAAGTTGAGCTTCATGTAACCATCAGGATGAGACAGACAGACAGACACAGACAAGTCATATCCATCTGCTCAATAATCTATAAATTTAGACTAATGAGGCAGATATCAAAAAAATGTGTTGGGTGCATGGTGAATAAATCACACTTGGTCTCCTGGCATAAACTGGCACAGCGTTCCTGATATGGCAGTCAAATTATTCCATTTGTTTCTAAAGATATTTTAATCCCACATGACCTCAAACTTCCCGTGAACCAGGGCCTGGACCCAAGGCCGCCCACGGCCTTTGCAATAAATCCGTTGTCTCCCTTCTCAGCCCTCAACCCAGGCCCATAGATCACCTCTCCCTGCATCTTGCTTCAATTACTCAATTAACTGCAGTAAAGTTCTTGTAGGTTTTGCAGATGTTGCTTTATTATCAAGGCCTCAGATGAACAGGAAAGTTCAGGAGCCGAGGTTATAGGAAGGTTGATGGGGGAAGGGCTGGGATGGGGCATAGGGGATATTCCCAGCAACCACTGGGGGCCGAAGGTCCGGAGAGGAATATTGCCCCCTCTTTCCCCCCTCCACGACTCTTCCCTGTGCTGTTAAATGCCCTTCACTGCTTGGGGGAATTTGTGATGTTATCTCACTGAGAAACTGCTTGAGAGAAGTAGGTATTCCACCTTCTGATGAGATAATGCTGTGATTAACAGATGCTTAATTGGGTCATTTATCAAGAACAGGACCTGCCCCTAAGTCAGTGGGCTAAGTAAATTATTACCCACCCTGCAGGTGTTGGACTGGCAGATCTATTACTCTTCTCGAAATGGTCTTCAGAAGATTTTATATGAAAAGATGATTTATTTCCAAAAGGAATTCTATTGTGCTGTTATTTATCCCGAATGTAGCCTGGTTCTGCCCAGCCCCTCTTCCTTCGTGCACAAAAGAGGATTGTTGAAAATTAGAATCACAGAGAGGGTCAGAGCCAGAAGGACTCTTAGAGATCACCTAGTACAACCTGGCCATTTTACAGATGACAATACTGAGGTTTGAGCAGACTATATCAAATTACATAGCCAGTTAGCATATTGGCAAAGGTATTTCCCTCCCTTTTTGTTTTTCTTTTTTAAAGGGTGGTTTCTCTAGCTGATGTTAATAGAATTCCTAGAAAGCAAGAATTTGACTGTGAACAAGACATGTTTATACTTGAAAATAAGGTTTCTCAGCCTTGGCATTATGGACATTTTAGCGGGGATTGTTTTGTACTAGGGGCTGTCCTGAGTATTAGAAGATGTTTAGCAGCATCCTGACCTCTACCCACTAGATGCCAGTAACATCCTCCCTCTTGGACAAGACAACCAAAAATGTCTCCAGATATTGCAAATTCCCCTCGGAGGTAAAGTTGTCCCTACTTGAGAACCACAACTTTAAATATTGTCATCATTAGCATCATCATGAAATTAATAATGTGAATATAAGCAGCTAACTTTTATTGAGTGCTAGGAATGGTTCAACACTTTTTATCCATTCTCTCATTTAATCCTCACACTAACTTGATTATGTGGGTATTCGTATTAGCCCATTTCACGAGTGAGAAACTTTCAGCTCAGGGAGGTTAAGGTTTATGACACATAGCTATAAGTGCCAGAGGTGGGGTGAGCCCTGAAGCTCCCATCCATACCATTGAATAAACAATGAAGCTGCTGAATTTGGATTCGTTATTAAGTGATATAAGTGGACAAATTTGTTTCCTGTTATCCCTCATAGTAAACTTCTCTTTGACAGTCTGTTGGAATAAGTCATCTTGTTCCCACATTACAAAGAAAGCAAAATGTGGCTTGTCTGTGGATATGTCGTCTTCCCCATAGACGATGGCATAGTGTCCTTCTGGTATCTGGAGGAAGCATGATGCTTGTCCACCTCGTGGATGAAGGCACACATGGCTGTAAGCTCACAATGGAATTAGGAGCATCTGAACAACCGTATTTCATGGAGCAAACCTCTTCGGCTATATCCAAAATTTCCAAAGAAGCTCAGCCTGCTCTTCTACAATAGACTGAGTCAGATGGCTTCCCCAGACCTGGGAGATGTCTAATATCTGGGAAAAATTTGCCAGGTGAAAAACGAGGAAGGCCATGGCTCTAAAGGTAGTGTGGGTTTCATGCCACGAAATAAATTATATGTAAAACGGTGATGTGCGGTGAGACACTTGCATGGCGGATTTGTTATATCAATGTCAACAAGTGTGTCTGGGCAGCTCCGAGGACAGTATTTGGGGGTAAAATAAAAGAATGTTTTCAAGTGTAAACTTCCCCATCCCATCTGTAGCAACTGGCAACTGTTCCAGATTTTATGACTTAGTGCTTGGATTAATCTGATTTTTACCATTTTTATTTTCTTTTCATCAGGATTTCTTTATTTATTTATTTTACCCTGTTGTGAACTGTATATGGCTGTATGCATGTGTTTATATATATATATGTGTTTGCACATATATGTGTGTGTATAGATATGTGTATCTATGTACATACCTATCTATAATGTGTGTGTATATATATATAGTCTTTGTGATAAGTCATACCAAATCCTTCATAGAGAGGAAAGTATACATAACAAAACTGTGACAATGTAACAGCTCCAATGACTAGGTTTCACTCTGGAGTTTTAGGGCCTGGTGACTACTGCAGATCACTATGAAATTTTGTGATTTTATCATATCATGAAATTTTGATAATTTATGATATATATTTATCACATAATACATGATAAATATCACAATATGAAATGTACCCACCTTCCCATCAGCACTTCCATAGGCTGCTGAGTGCTGTTGGCACACGCTGTCAGAGCAAAGACCAAGCCCCCAGCGACACCTCAAGCCAGATGCATGCTCCTGGACTGGCGGGCCTGCTGGGCCCTTTATTTACTTACTTCCACCTGTTTCGTGTTTTTCATTCCAACAAGAGTCCTTGTCTGTCAAGAGAGGTCGTACATCAAAATGCTGCCAGGTCTAAAGCACTTTTTCAAGCTCAGGCTCTCTTGTCTGTTCTCATCCTAATCATTGACTGTACTTTTTCTATCCAAGCTAAGAAGATGTGCAGGGCAAGTTGAGTTCTCATATGAATTAGCATGAGCTCCAGACTCAAACAGAGTGATGGGAAACACTGGCATGAATTCTAGCTCAGAGAGAGGCAGGTCTGCCGGGTGGGGAAACCCCACTGAAGGCCATGTTTTCTACCCAGGACATTCGTTTTCATTACATGGAGAAAGACATTGGTGCATGCACCAGGGTGATATGTGGAGGGCATCCATAACTTCGCCCATAGCTATCCCAAGGATCTCATAAAAGATATAATGTTTAACCCACGTGAAAGATCAAAGAAGATGAAACTAGAAAAAGCTAAGAGAGATAACGGGCTTGTTCAGCAACTGCCCACGTTTGGATTTAAACCCTGACCTGTCTGAGCTCGATGGTAAAGAATCTGCATGCAGTGCAGGAGACCGGCGTTCGATCCTTGGGTCGGGAAGATCCCCTGGAGAAGGAAATGGCAACCCACTCCAGTATTCTTGCCTGGGAAATCCCATGGACAGAGGAGCCTGGCGGGTTATAGTCTACGGGGTTGCAAAGAGTCAGACACGACTGAGCAACTGACACGCTATCTGACCCCAAACTCAGCATTTCTCCCTTACATTTTACTGCTAGAGGAAGTGATCCCAGGCCCTTCTGGGTGCCAGGCCTTGTCCCTGGTACCGTGGGAGTGGAGAAAAGGACACCCCCGCGGGGTTCTCTGGAAGGCTGTTGGCTTCTCCCGTTGGCAATCTGGGGGCTCTAGCGGGGACCTCCTCTGTAGCCAGCTCCATGGAGGGCCGGGCTTGGCTCTGCCCTTTTCTTTTATCAGTGTTGTTACACTAATTTTTCTCTGCCAAACAGGCATCTCCCTGGTTACCTGGTTTGGCAGCCCACTGGTGGCCCCCTTGCAGCCCCTGGTATAGGCTGGTCATAGGACAGGCTGCATAAATACCTGAGGATGGACTGTGGATGGACTGTGGATGGGTGAGGAGGGACTTGCTAAGTTGCTCCTGACAACTGCTGTCTTTCCCATCTCCAGGCCCAGCCTGAAGCCACCAGCTCATAACACACCTCCCCACCCACAGAGAGAGGAGAGAAAGGCAATCATTTCAGATCCTGAGATGTGAAAACTGCCTGTGAGCGCCCCCACCGCCCAGTGGCTGCCCTTTTCTCCAGCCTCCCCTGAGGGGACAGCAGGCTTTTAGCTCATGGGCAGGCTGCTGTGGTGACTCCTGTACCTGGGGGCTGGGCGGAAGGAGGTTCCCAAAGGAGGTGAACGCCTATCACGCTCCCTCTTGGGAAAGGGGGGGAATTTTATTTTAACGAACGTTTGCTGGTCTTGGCTATTGTTAAAATCCCACTTGATTATATCCCGGACCTTAAAAGGGGTGGTGGAAGCTGAGGCTCCTGTAATTGGGGGCAGAGGACAGGGGTGGGGCTCTCATTGGAGCAGACAGAAAGCAGACCCATTCCTTTCTGGATGTTTGTAGGTCACATAACCTAGGCTTCAGGGTAGAATTGATAACTTGACCCCAAACTACAGTTGGTAATCAAGCTTATTCACTTGTACATCAAATCTTTATTGAGCACCTACTGTGTCTCGAGCCCCAGGAGGACGGTAAGGCTCAAATGGCCAGGCACTGCCTTCGTGGGTTGTACAGATGAGTGGGTGTCACAAGTGAGTCCTCATCAGATATTCCCACAAACCAGTATTTGAAGAAAAACGGGGCTAGGAACCATGAAGGGATAGAGCTGAGGAGGGGGTCCTGTTTGGATTGGGCACCACAGGTGGTTTCTCAGAGGAGGGGGCCAGGTTCTGAAGGACTTGAGCTGGGAGGAAGTCGTTAAAGTCGTTAAAGGGAAGAAAGAGGATCACGTGTGGAGGGACAGAAGAGCGTCTGCTTCATTTGAGGGTCTGAAAGGTGGACGGAAATGAGGGCAGGGCTCCCAAGGGTGAAGCAGACAGAGCTTTCCAGAACTTGCAAAGATGACAAAGGCTGGCTTTACACGAAACTGAGGTGGCCTCTCCTGGGTGCTTCCTTCTGTGGCAGTGCCTGCACCGTGTATGCCTGTGTTCCCCCCATGCCCCTCCACAGAGCCTGCTCTTCAGAAATAATCTCAGGCCAGTGGCTCAAATTAAAAGAAAGGAAGGAAGGAAAAGAAGCAAAGTTTCTTAGATGGCGAACCTGTGAGGGACAGATAGGCAGGGTATGATCTCTGCCCCAGGATGCTCACAGCCTCCTTAATCTGTCCCCATGGAAACATCTGCAAGACCCCAGAGGTAAGGACCCAATAGAGGAAATTATGGGAGTTCAGAGACGATCACATGGGCACCAGAGCAGATGGATGGGGGGCTTCTTATTGGAGGTGAATTTCTGCAGATTTACCTGATGACAGGTTAAGGGGACCACCCAGAAGGGAAGTCCCGTGTCCCCTCTCCAGGGAGCTCTGTCTTTCAAGCCTGACGTCTGATGGGAAACAAATGGAATTTCCGGAGCGGGGAGGAGACCCTTGGAAGGACTGGAGCCCCTTAATGCAGAAGAAGGCTCTTTGCTCTGGTAGATTGTTCGTCCTGGACAGGAGACGTGTCCTGTGTTTTGAGGAAAGTTGTCAGACAAGACCCAGCATCATGGTGGACAAAATCAGGAAAGATCCCCAGGTCTTGCTCTTAGAGACCTTCTGGAGGAGGGTGGGACTCAGATCCCACCAAGCTGCTTCCTTATCATTTGTTCAGAACTCAGCTCGAACATTCTTTCCTGGTCTTTAAGGCAGACAACACGCTGGTCACTCTGTCAGCCTGTGCCTCACTTATTACGAGCCTGCCAATTCCCACCTCAGGGCCTGGGGCTGAATATGTGAGCACGATGGTTATAGGGCCCCCAGGATGTAGTGAGTCCTAGGCTGCAGGCACTGGGCTTCAGATCTTCCCCAACTCCCCACCCCACTATCCTGCTGGCAGACTCGCTAAGTGTCCTGCCTTTCCAGGAAGGCGTGCTGACCTGAGAAGGTTCATTGCTTGGTCAAGGTCACAGTCACCCACGTGACTTTGAGACTGTGTTACCTGACCTCCTGAGGCTCTGTGCTACCCTTTGTTATCTTTCCCAATATTTTCTCTAGCGTGGTGTGGTCGGTTGACTGGTGCCCTCTGAGCAGGTTCCCTGAGGAGGCTTCTTGGCCCCATTTTACAGATGGGAAGGATGTGGCCAAGGGCAGGGGTGTGGAGGAAAGTGGGCAAATGAATTACTCCAGTCCCAGAGGGAATTAGCAGCGGCCGGGATAGTCCGAGGTGGGCGCAGGCCGGTTTCCACTCAGCTGCTGAGCCACACTCCTAGGGCCCGGCTGATAATTGCTCATTATGTGCTTAATCTGGGCACAGCCGGGCCTGGCAGCGGAATTGCATCACATCAAAGCGAGCTCTTCAAAGGAGCAGAAAGCTGGCCCCTGGGGTAATTAGCAGAGGGCCTATTCTCTTCTGCTTAGGACAGTTGGGGGGTTTCGGGCAGGGTCCAAACGGCACGAAGCAAAGCTCAGAATCGTCAACTCTGCTGAACTTGGACAGGCAAGGCAATGCCTCAAATTATTCGGGGTGTGTGTGTGTGTGTGTGTGTGTATGTGTGTTTCTTTCATAAGCTGGTAAGACAGTTTTCTGCCTGCCTGGCCCAGATGCCCTGATCAACTGAATTGCCCTCTGCTTTTCTAGAACCCTGTGGACCCTTTCTCTAGACTGCTACATTCTAGAAGAGTTGAAGAAAGCACACACATTCACACGTACATACACTCATCACCACCACGACCCCAAAATAAAAGCTGAAAGACGGTGACACCACCTGGCTTGTGCAGAGTTCGAAACCGCATCACTGTGGCTCCGTCTCCCCCGCCGTCTGCATGGAGGGGCCCCAGGTGGCAGCCCCGACTGGCAGGGTGTTGGTTCATCCATCAAAGTGGAATTCGGTCAGGGGGCAACAGGCCTGGCACGTGGCCCCTGAGAAAATCAAAAGATGCAGCTGGTTGCTGAGCACAATCCGCCTCCTCCCTTGCTCGGCTGGAGGAGACAAGCAAGGTGATGTTCTGTCTCTAATCCCATTTGCAGGCCCCTCTTGCACAGCCAGGTACCGCACCAGCACGCCGTGGAGGTGCGGAAAGTGCTAAGAGACGTTATAATGGAGTCTGGTGCCTCTTCTTGATGGCCTGTGGGGCACGCAGGCTAACAGGCCTGAGTGCGTCTGCTAGCTGGGAAACAATGGTGCTGAGCTGGCCGGCAGGGGACCTGAGACCCTTTGCATGTCTGGCAGGGCAAGTGCTGATTCCAGGACTGGTTGGTGCAAGAGAAAAGAATGGAGTATTTTTTTTTTTAATCCCCGCTTTAATAAATGACAACGCTTCACTTTCTTGAAAGTTGGGAAAATAATTCATCTTACCTTTCTCTTGCTCATGCTCATGCTCAGTCCTGTCTGACTCTTTGTGACCCCACAGATTGTGGCCCACCGGGCTCCACGGTCCATGGGATTTCCCAGGCAAGAATACTGGAGCGGGTTGCCATTCCCTTCTCCAAGGGATCTTCCTGACCCAGAGATCGAACCTGCATCTCCTGCATCGCAGGTGGATTCTTTACTGCTGAGCCATTGGGGAAGCCCACCATCTCTTAACCATATTTGAATCATAACCATAATAATGTGATTATTAACGTGGCAGAACTTCTCTGAGCCACGTGAGGAAAGCATTCTTAAACACTGAACAAAATCCATCAGAACTGGGGGTGGCGGTGAATCACAGTACACAGGGATGTTATATTTAATAGAAATAAAGCCATCGACTTTATATTTCCCGATAATGCAGACTGTAGCCCAACAGTGTCTTCATCTATAATTTCTGAGCATGAAGATTTCTTGTATCAGTTATTCTGCCTAGAGTGGGAAAGAAATGATTGAGCAGACACTTCGAGAGTCAGTTGAGAGTGGACATTACCCCATAAAGGAAGCCCTTGTGGCCCCAGGAACAGATTCGGACACTATTGTATCTAAAATGATTTAATCCAGGGCCATTCCCCTTTAGATCTCTCTGACTCCTAGTCTCAGGCCCTCTACCCTACAGCCAGTTCCTGTCCTGGGGGCAACAGGCCTGGCATGAGGCCTCATGTGATTCATGAGCCCCATGCTGCAAACACGAGCCTTTAAAATAACTTCACAAAATACCTGCTGCCTGGCTAATCATCAGGTGAGAATATACCACACATCTGCTCCATGCTCCTTGGTCTGTGTGTTGAGTACATGGGAAGTCGCTTAGGGCACTCTGGGGAGTGGTGAGGCCATAAGAAGACCTTAAGACCAGGGTTTGAGTCTGTCATTCACCAGCTGGCCGAAATGGGCAGGTCAGCCTCCATTTCATCGTCTCTAGGACGGGCTTTGGGGTGTGTGAAGCCATCTGGATTGGGGACATGTCTCCTGTGGTGCTCCCTTCCCCTCCTCCATATATGGACATTGAGCTTTTTGTCTTCAAGCCTTTCCCTCTCTTCAGTTAACTTCCTAGAGGATAAAATGTGAGTTTAACTTTTCTCTGTGTTTAGGAGCAAAGTGCCTGGTACACAGCCCGTGCTCAATAAATGTTTAGTGAATAAGACAGCACCTACTTGGTCTAACTTGAAGATTGGAGATATACATAGAATAATGGGTACAGTCTGGGCTGACTTAATACTTTATGGTCCAGTGCAAAAGAAAACACGGGGTTGCTCATTCAGAAATTATTAAGAGTTTTAAGATGTTGACAGCAGAGCCCTGAGACAAGTGCAGGGCCCTTCTGCATGCTGGGCTCTGAGCAATTGCTTGGGTCATATCATCATTACTGTAACTTAATGGTTCTGTATCTGTCTGCCTGGGCTGCCAACAGCGAAGATCCCAGTGGACATCTTAAACAACAGAAATTAATTTTCCCACGGTTCTGGAGGCTGGATGTCCAAGATCAAGGTGTCAGCAAGGCTGGCTTCTTCTGAAGTCTCTTTCCTTTACTCATAGATGGCCATCATCTCCTTGTGTCTTCATGTCCACTTCCCTCTGTGTGCATCTGTGTCCTGATCTCCTTACAAGGACTCCAGTCATAATAGATGATAACCCACCCCAATGACTGCATTTTTAACTCCATGACCTCTTTAAGGACCCTATCTCCAAATAGGGTCATATTCTGAGGTACTGGGGGTTAGGACAGGGAGGACAGGATGGACAGGGAGGTCTGGCGTGCTGCAGTCCCTGGGGTCACAAAGAGTCGGGCATGATCAAGTGACAGAACTGAACTGAGGGGTTAGGACCTCAGCATAGGATTTGGAGGTTGTGGTTCAGTCACTAAGTTGTGTCTGAGTCTTTGCAACTCCATGGACTGCAGCATGCCAGGCTCCTCTGTCCGCCACTGTCTCCCTGGGTTTGCTCAAATTCATGTCCATTGAATCCGTGGTGCCATCCAACCATCTCATCCTCTGCTGCCCACTTCTACTCTTGCCCTCAACCTTTCCCAACATCAGGTCTTTTCCAGTGAGTCAACTCTTCACATTAGGTGGCCAAAGTATTGGAGCTTCAACTTCAGCATCAGTCCTTCCAGTGAATATTCATGGTTGATTTCCTTTAGGATTGACTGGTCTGATTTTCTTGCACTCCAAGGGACTCTCAAGATGCAATTCAGCCCGTTACATTACCATCACGTATAGATGCTCTGTGGTCATCATTCTGAATTTGGTTTCAATCACAGGCTATTGAGAAGAACTGACTCATTAGAAAAGACCCTGATGCTGAGAAAGATTGAAGGCAGGAGGAGAAGGGGACAACAGAGGATGAGGTGGTTGGATGGCATCACTGACTTGATGGACATGAGTTTGAGCAAGTTCCAGGAGTTGGTGATGGATAGGGAAGCCTGGCGTGCTGCAGTCCATGGGGTCAAAAAGAGTCAGACACAACTGAGTGACTGAACTGAACTGACAGGTTATTTCAACCCTACCCTGTAGAGATTTGTGTAACTTTTACATTTTATTGGTTATAAGAGAAAAAGGTGAAGAAATAAAGCTCACCATTCATCTCACTATCCAGGGGTTAATGCTTTGATGTACATCCTTTTTGTCTTTTTTCAACACCATCTTAAAAAAATTATTTATTTTAATTGGAGGCTAATTACTTTACAGTATTGTAGTGGTTTTTGCCATACATTGACATGAATCAACCATGGGTGTACATGTGTTCCCCATCCTGAACCCCCTCCCACATCCCTCCCCATCCCATCCCTCAGGGTCATCCCAGTGCACCAGCCCTGAGCACCCTGTTTCATGCATTGAACCTGGATTGGTGATCTATTTCACATATCGTAATATACGTGTTTCAATGCTATTCTCTCAAATCATCCCACCCTCGCTTTCTCCCACAGAGTCTAGAAGTCTGTTCTTTACATCTGTGTTTCTTCTACTGTCTTACATATATGGTCATTGTTACCATCTTTCTAAAGTTCTTATATATGCATTAATATACTATATTGGTGTTTTTTGTTCTGACTTACTTCACTCTGTATAAAAGGCTCCAGTTTCATCCACCTCATTAGAACTGATTCAAATGCATTTTTTAATAGCTGAGTAATATTCCATTGTGTATATATACCACAGCTTTCTTATCCATTTGTCTACCACTGGCCATCTAGATTGCTTCCATGTCCTAGCTATTGTAAACAGTGCTGCGATGAACACTGGGGTACACGGGTCTCTTTCAATTCTGTTTCCCATGGTGTGTACACCCAGCAGTGGGATTGCTGGGTGGTATGGCAGTTCTATTTCCAGTTTTTTAAGGAATCTCCACACCGTTATCCATAGTGGTTGTTTGCGTTCCCACCAACAGTGTAAGAGGGTTCCCTTTTCTCCGCACCCTCTCCAGCATTGTTTGTAGATTTTTTCAATACCATCTTGATGGTACTGACTGAGATTTTACCATTTAGGATCTTACCTAGCCCACCCCATTGAATAGTTTGAATTGGTTTTGGGAATTTTTACAGCAATATATCATATTCCAGACTCATCCACAGTTCTCAGATGCTGAAGTCACCTCCCAGGATAAGTCAGTAGCAATTCTGCCTGGGTGGGCACAGGTGATACCATCCCTGGAGCCACCTTGGGGCACTCAGACCATAGGGCAATGAACCCACCCAATCCTTGTGGGATAAGGCATTTGTTGATCCTCAATTGGCTGGACAACATGGAACAGAAGAGAGAGTGTGAAGGATAGCACTGTGGTTTCATGGAGAAGTCTCCATCTGTCCACAATGGTTTCAAAGCTAATTGCTATGATGTGATGGCTCAGCATTCATTCCTTAATATAGTTCCCTCAAGAAAGAAGCATTTAGTCCACCGATTATTTTATCTCCTTTATACTTTCTTAATTGCAAAAGAATCTAGAAATACAATTGGCATACTTGATGTGTGCAGTATCTTGTTTAGAAAGTTGGGCTAGGAGAGAGAAAGCAATCAAACTGTCAAAACGTAATTGTTTCTCATATTTAATTTAAAGTGGCTCATTTTCATTTAGTTTTCATGGTGTTGGAGTTAAAAGCAAAGAAAGTTACCAGGGCAACTGGTGAAGATGGTGGGACTCTGAGTATGGGTGGCAGCTTAGCTGCTGCTCTCAAATGAATTTGGGTTAATAACACAATCTGATGCTCAACTTCTGAGATACTGGAAGCACAGCATTAGCTGGTTTGGGGCACAATGAACCATTTTGATGGAAGAAACGAGAGAGTCAATTCCTAGGTAGGTTGATAAGAAGTCCAGGATCCCCACTGAGGAGAAAGGAGTCTGGAGCTTTCAAGAAGAAAAAGACAAACTCTTTTTTTCTACATTGCTGTATTTTAGTCAATATAAAATGTATCTCCCTTGAGGATATGTTTCTCCTTAACAAGAAAGTTTCCTGACTAATCTTGTTATCTTAAGACATATGTTGTGGGAGTGGGCCTGCTAAGACCTTTCTATTGTTAGTTATAATCTTGTTAATTTAAGATGTATGTTGTGGGAGTGGGTCTGGTAAAAGTATGTAATGAAAAATGAAGTCGCTCAGTTGTGTCCAACTCTTTGCGACCCCATGGACTGTAGACCACCAGGCTCCTCCATCCATGGGATTTTCCAGGCTAGAGTACTGGAGTGGGTTGCCATTTCCTTCTCCAGGGGATCTTCCTGACCCAGCGATTGAACCCAGGTCTCCTGCATCGCAGGCAGATGCTTTACCGTCTGAACCACCATGGAAGCCCCCAAAATATATAAGGCCCTGATAAGACTAGTGAGTGGGGGCACTCTCTGTTCCCCTTCTGATATCTATGTCAGAATCTGTCCCTTTTCACTTTAATAAAACTCTGCTACACAAAAGTTCTTGAATGATCAAGCCTGGTCCCTGGTCCTGAAGCTAAATCTTCTTCAGAGATATGAATCCAACATCATTTACCATAAGCTACTAGAAATACACTGTACTGATAGTAATTCCAAAACCCACCAAAAGAGCAGGTGTGTGTGTGTGTGTGTGTGCGTGTGTGTGTAGCTACCATGGGTTACTGCTTTGTTTAGGTCGCTCTTGATTTCTTTATAAATATAAATGAAGGATCATTAGTTAAACAGAATGGGCATTCTTAGTCAATTTTCTCAAAGGAAAAAGTCACACTGGCTGGTTACATGTGTGTGTGCACGCATACATGCTAAATCATTTCATTCATGTCTGACTCTGCGACCCCATGGACTGTAACCCACCAGGCTCCTCTGTCCATGGGATTCTCCGGGCAGGAATACTGGAGTGGATTGCTATTTCTTTCTGCTGGGGATCTTCTTGACCCTGGAATCCATCTGCATCTCTTAAGTCTCCGGCAGTGGCAGGCAGGTTATTTACCACTAGCGTCACCTGGGAAGCCCCAGCTGGTCATGTAAACGTTGTTTATTCTGGAAATGCTTATGAAACATTGATGTGATGTTTTAGGCTAGGCTCCTGGGAGCTGGAGATGGACCAGACTTGATTTCACTCCTCAAGCTGCTAAGAGACAAGTTGGGGAGACATAGAATTTTGATTGAATGTCATAAACACCGAGATACAGGTAGGAAAGAACAGTTGGGAAACCACTAAAGAGGGAAAACCACCCTGGATGGCCACACACATCTGCTCAGATGCAGCAAAAAGTGTATGTAATTCAATTCAGAAATACTCAGTTGCTTGCTGTACTGGGGGCATAATCCAAATCAGGCATAAGCTCAGTCCAGAGCTCGTGCTCTAGAAAGGTGTGGCCCATGAATGAGGTGAAATGAAAGAAAGAAAAGTGAGCAGAGTCATAGGTGTTCCAGAAACATTTGACAAGTGAGTGAGATGAACTGTAACAGAGGTGAGTACTAAACACTGCAAAGAATACCCAGATGAATGAGACAAGGCCATAGTTCCTGCCATGGAGGAGACAGGGAGTGGGAACTGGTGAGGAGTAAGACTATATTCACTTATCAAGCCATTTCTTTTTCATAGCATTTTCCCTTTTATTTAAAATCTAATTGGGACTTTCCTGGCGGTCCAGTGGTTAAGACTCCACACTCCCAACAAAGGGGCCACAGTTTCCACCCCTGGTTGGGGAATTAAAATCCTGCATGCAGCCTAAAAATAAATAGATAATAACAAAAACAACATAAAAAATGCCTTAAAGGTGGGGGGGGGGGGGCGCAGAAGATGCAAGTATATATTTAAATAAACATTAAAAAACCAAAACTCAATGCATGCATGCTTAGAAGGACGTAATATCACTTACATGATACTCCTGCCAAAAATGTATAACCTGAACCTAATCATGAGGAAACATCAGGCAAGCCCCAAGTGAGGGATATTCTGCAAAAACAAATAAATAAATACACAAAATAACAAGCATATAAACTTCAAAATTATCAAGGTCAAGAAACACAAAAAAGGATAAGGAACCATTCTAGGTTAAAGGTAAGAAGAAATGAATTTCCTGATTTTGATTAATGTATCATTCATGTATTTAGGGGTCAGGAGACACAACAGCTGAGGGAGAGAGAGGAGGGACAGAAGGAACCAGAGGACAAACAGAGTCAGATGTAATTGTTTGGTGAACCTGTGTCCAGGGTTTCTGGAAGTTTCTAGGACTTTCTTGCAACTTTTCTGTAAAACAGTATCAGGAACTTTAAAATAATATAAGGGACTTCCCTGCCGGTCCAGTGGTTGAGAGTTTTGCTTTCCAATGCAGGAGGTGCAGATTCAATTCCTGGTAGGGGAGCTAAGATCCCCACCTGCCTCATGGCCAAAAACATAAACAGCAGAAGCAATATTGTAACACATTCAATAAAGACTTTTAAAATGGTCCACGTAGGGCTTCCCTGGAAGCTCAGTGGCAAAGAATCTGCTTGCCAATGCAGGAGACGCAGGTTCGATCCCAGATCTGGGAAGATCCCACGTGCCCCGGAGCAACTAAGCCTGTGAGCCCTAATTAGTGCGCCTGTGCTCCAGGGCCCGGGAGACGCAACTACTGAAGCCCACACACCTAGAGCCTATGCTTCGTAACAAGAGAAACCACGGCAGTGAAAAGCCGCGGTTTTTCTAGCACTGCAACTAGAGAGCAGCCCCCGCTCTCCGCCACCGGGTAGCAACGAAGACCCAGCACAGCCCAAAATTAAGTCAATAAATAAACAAAATTATCAAAAATGCTTCACATGAAAACTTAAAAATATATAAAAGGATCTAAAAATATAAAGTTAGGTAATACAAACTAATTTTAGAGATTTTGTAAGGTCAGGAAAGCTCATAGCAGCCCAGAGAATAAAACTCAGTCTCCTCCTTCTGACATCACTGTGCTCAGCAAGCACAGTCTTTCCTCTGTGCCTTTGTACAGTGTCTAGAATGTGCTGGACGACCTTTTAACTGTGCATTGCATGACGTCTCTTGAGCGCTTCTTGTGGTTACGGACACACGTCGTCAAAGAGGTCTGCCTTGCTTACTAACTTGTTTGGTTTGGCAATAGGAGTTGTAATCCTGATATGTGGGCGTTTGACAAAGTGGTTTGGCAGCAACTGCTGACTGCTTTGCCATAACAGGTGGGCACTGCCCGCATCCTTGTCAGTCACCAGCCCTGGATGTGGTTTCCCATTATCCTCCAGCTGCCCTCCAGCCACCGGTCTTCTTTTGGTTTTTAAAGCAGGGTTTCTCAATTTGGCGCTACTGACCTTTTGAACCCGATCATACTTTGTCATGGGGGCTGTCCTGCGCTTTGCAGAAGGCTTTGCAGCATCCCTGGTCTCCCCCAAGCTGATGGCAGTAGCACCCCCACCCCAGATGTAACCAAAAATGTCTCATACAGCCCCTGCTAAGGATCCGGATAATTTGGCATCTTTATTATCCCTGGTTGGCAGTTTTCCCAAAGCCACACCCCAGAACCCATGCCCAATGCACCACAGATGCTCTGCCCCCAAAACTGCCAAATGCCAATTGCTCCCTTAGCATCTTTAAGAATTTGTCATCGGCTAGAGGAGAAGGTGAGAAGTGAGACATAGTGCCTCATCTGTAAACAGTAAGGAGGGCAGAATGGGATAACCAGCTGACTGTAACCAGACAAACACTACTGATGCGATTATTATGGTTTGGGAATAAAACCCAACCACGCCTCACCTTTAACTGAGAAAAACAGCTATGGACATGGCCAAGCTTCCCTGTCACTTATCAAAAACAACAACAACAACAAAAACCAGACACTGATAGAGGTAGTTTGTGAAAGAAAGATCTACCATCAGTGGGTACAATCAGAATTTGATTCAGGTTAGAAAAGTTGATTTTTCCCAGGTTGCTTCACACAATTTCCTGCTGTGTAACACTGGGCTTGGAATAGCTCTTCATACAGTCACTGGCATAAAATAAATCCTTCTTTGATACCCTTTCAGAAACAGCAGCATTGCATCATGAAAAAATGCAATGTTTTTTTTGTTTGTTTGTTATGCTTTTTAAATACTGACCATTTGGGATTCCCAGGTGGCACAGGCGATAAAGAATCTGCCTGCCAATGAAGGAGACACAAGAGATAAGGGTTTGATCCTGGGTTGGGAAGATCACCAAGGAAATGGCAACCCATTCCAGTATCCTTGCCTGAAAAATCCCGTGGACAGGAGTCTGGTGGGCTACAGTTCATGGGGTCGTAGGGTCAGACACAGCTGAGCTCACAAGCAGGCCACCCCCACAGAGAACTACACTTGCATTAGAATGCACACTGCCAGTAGCTCCAAGGCAGGTGGTCCTGGACTCTTTAATGGTGAAAAGCAGCCTTGGGTGTGGTGACTGCTGCCCTTGGCCGTTGAATGGTCTGTGGATGTTAGCATGAAACATGGACCTGATTCCCTTTCAGGCCTTGGGACTCCTTTGGAATGTGCTGAACATGGTCCTAAATTACAAACCCTGAGCAGTCAGGAGGTCTCTTGTGTTCTACCAGTTCTACTTGCTTTCCAACTAAGAAATTATTTTGAGGGAGTATCGCCTGGAAAGAATTTGCATACTTATAGCCAGGGATTTTTTTAAACAATGGTAGCAGCTATCTAGCCGGACAGATACAGTGTTGAATTCTGGCATTGCCTCTTACCGCTGTGTGACCTTCAGCAAGTAACTTAACCTCTCTGAGCCTCAATTCCTACTTCTGAAATGCAGAGAATGATAGCGCCAACTCTGCCAGATTATTGTTCAGATTGGGATCATCAAGGTTTATAAGAGTGGCTAGCACATAATGAGTGGTGAGTAATGGCAGTTTTTATTGTTGTTACTGATGTTATCAGCACTGAAATTAGTTGTGTGCAATAGCACATGTTACTCTTGTACACTTGAGATTATACTCGATTTGGTCCTTTAGGTGAATAGAACTGCTCGGATGTACACAATATGTGCCCGTGGTCTTGTTAATCTGTACGTGTGCGTTCATGCACACATGCACACACATACACACACATGCAGACAGAGGGTCTTTGCAGGACATCTTATCCTGGTTCTTGGGCCCCTGGGCTGGGCCACACTGGCTGGCATGGTTTGAGTTTCTCTGTCTTGCTCCCACACATCCGCTGTCCCCTTTGCACGTCATTACCTTTGATCCATCTGGTTATCGCATCCAAGTTCTCTTCTCTTCTTCAACTCAGGCTCCCTCCTCACTGCCCACTCCAGCGCTCAGCAGCTCATAATCTTCTTATCACACGTCATCTGTCCACTCCTGTCTCCACGCACTGCGCTTTCCCCCAACCCAACCCAATTTTCTTTCCGAAGCTCCCCATTTTCTCCCTGCTTGTCTTCTCACTCACTTCATCATTTTAAATCTGACCTCCGGAAGCCTTTCTCTTCCAGACCCCTGGCAGGTACAGGAGTCTTCCTTCCAGCTCTTCTGCTATTCCCCCACCCTGGGCTGCGATGGGTCACCCAGCTTTGCTGGCGGAGTCTCCCACATGTGTCCCACCTGGTTTGCTTGGAACATTCAAGGGCTGGTGGGCTCCTCCTCATCAGAACAGCTCACCTTTACTGAGCATTTGTGTCGGCATGCTGCCTGCATGATCTCACGTGCTGTAGTAGGCACTTGCTGTCCTCATTTTATAAGTCACAGCACAGAGGCTCAGAGAAGTTAAGGTGCTTGGTCCAGGCTGCAGAATTAGTAAGCAGTGGAGCAGGGGTTTCAGCCTGGGTGAATCTGACTCCAGGTGCCTTGCTCTTAACCAGAGGCAAAACCCCGTGGTCAGGATATTGGAACAATCAAGGGCCTGGCTTTTACTGTTGTTCCCTGTACCTGAATTCCCCAGTGGCTCAGCTGGTAAAGAATCTGCCTGACAATGCAGGAGATGCAAGAGATCCCTGGGTTGGGAAAATCCCCTGGAGAAGGAAATGACAAACAGCTCTAGTATTCTTGCCTGGAAAATTCTGTGGACAGAAGAGCATGGTAGGCTATAGTCCATGGGGCCTGTAAAGATTCAGACATGACTGAGCACATACACACACACACACGTACCTGAATTAGTCATTCACTGATGTGAGGGCAAGAAAGGATCCGGGGGAATCTCTGAGGCACCCTCCTCCCAAAGCCATCCTGACATCTCACCTCTTCCCCATCCTCTTAGTGAAGTCACCCCTACCTGTTGACCTGATTCATTTGTTTAGCTGTTTCTTCCCCCCTACCCTCCATTTCCTGGGTGTTACTTGGTACACGGCATTTAGGAGGAGCTTGCTAAAGGCTCAGGACAAGAATGATCTACAGGAGATGGTGTCAGAGGTAACCCAGGAACAAAGTTCTGCCCCCCAAACTCCCTAGTCTTGTAGGTTGGCCATTTAGCTCCCTTTTCTAACTCCCCACTACAAAAAGCATCATCTAGAGATTCGCTCTTGGGAATTCCCTGGGGGAGGTCCCATAGGTGTGTTACACTCAATGGCTGCCTTCTTCATCCAAGTCATGCAGCCTGGAGCTGACATCAGCATCTCTGCCAGGCAGGGTGGCTGTTGAATGGGTGGGCAGCTCACACTCCTGGTCTGGGAGTCCAAGCCTGAAGAGTACAGGCTGTGTGAGTGGGTGACGCGGGGGACAGCCATCGCCGTGGACCACAGGGCACAGAGGAAATTGTGTACTGTGACAAGTTTCCTGAGTGGGGGTGGCCACCACCCAGTCCACTGGGTTTTCCCGGGGCGGGGAAGTAGTGGGTGTGGGTCCATATGCAAATCCAAAATGCCTGAGCATTATTTCTGCCTCAGTCCTCGGCACATCACTATGCTTACTTAGCAGATGAGAAAACTGAGAAGCAGAAATCAAAAGATCTATTCAAAGTCAATTAGCCAAGCAGGGGAAGAGTGAAAGTCAAGTCTAGTATAAGAGTCCCCTGGACAGGAAGAAAATCCAACCAGTCAATCCTAAAGGAAATCAACCCTGAATACTCACTGGAAGGACTGATACTGAAGCCAAAGCTCCAATACTTTGATACCATTAGAAAAGACCCTGATGCTGGGAAAGATTGAGTGCAGGAGGAGAAGGGGGTGGCAGAGGACAAGATGGTTGGGTGGACTCAACGGACATGAGTTTGAGCAAACTCCACAAGATGGTGAAGGACAGGGAAGCCTGACATGCTGCAATCCATGAGGTCACAGGGAGTCAGACATGACTGAGTGACCGAACAACGATGACAACAACAGCTGATGCCACGTGGTCCCAAGGAAGAAACAAATAGCCTGAGACTGAAGGAGACACCTGGGCACCCATGGGTGCTCAGATCCCATCACTGTTAGAAAGAAACAACTTTCTGTGGCTGGGCAGCAAAATGGCAGCCACCCTCTTTGGAATGGGTTCCATGTCAAACCCCTTCCTTAACCCAGACAGAAGTGATTGTCTTTGCACTTGCTATGAGCCAAGAAGGGATGGGGCATAGCTAAGTGGAAGCAACATGGTCTCTGCTCTCAGTGACATGGTGGGCTGGAGTAGGGAGGGACAGAGAAGCGTGAGTAGAACGTAGCACATAACCCTTGGCTCTGGGCCCAGGGGACAGAGGAGCTCATTCTGAGGGGGCAGGGCGGCTCTGGGAAAGCTTCTAGGGTCCGGCGGCAGTTGAATTGGGTCCTAAAGCATAACAGACTTGGGACAGCTTGTTTCAGGGCTTGCATGTGGCCTGGGACCATCAGCTCCTGGATACAAAACTTGGAGCCTCCCAATCAGGAGAGAGGTGACATTTGGGCAACAACCAGCAGTTTTAAATATCATGGGTCTTCCTTTCAACAACTCTTCCTTAAAGTGGAGGAGTGAGATTAGTGATTATGGGCTCTTACTAGGGGCAGATGGCCCTGGTCCTAAGTCTTCCTAGCTTCCTATCTGTGTGATTCACTGTGCCTCAGTCTCTGTATCTGTAAAGTATGTTTGCGCTGAGTCATGCCTGTCTCTTTGCGACACCAGGGACTGTAGCCCACCAGTATCCTCTGTCCATAGAATTCTCCAGGCAAGAATATTGGAGTGGATTGCCATTCCCTTCTCCAGGGTATCTTCCCAACTTGGGGATCATACACGGGTCTTCAACGTGGCAGGCAGATTATATACCGTCTGAGCCACCAGGGAGGCCAATTCTAGTAGCTCTCAGTTCTAGGGCTTGGCATGCAGTGAACACTCATTAAATCAAAGTCTTACCATCATGATCAGCATCACTCATCATTATCATTTCTGTAGTCAGCACTTGGGCAGAAGTAGGGAGGCGAGGGTGCTGTAGCAAGAACCCCAACCTTGGTTTCCCCCATGGGCCTCTTTAATGCTACAGCACATTTTTGCCCATGTCTTCCCTTTAGCTACCTTCTAGATCTGTAGGGTGGGTTCTGTGCTCTGTAAAAGGCTGTGTGTAAGGGACCCACCAAAGAGGAAAGGACCTCTGTATGCAGAAGATGCCAGCTTGTCAGCCAAGATGGATTTGTTTTAAAATGATTCCCTTATCTTAAATAAATCTGATCTCAGCTCTGATACTGAGAAACTGGGTGACTTCAGGCATCTACCTCATTTCCATCAGCCTCAGTGTCCTCTTATCGCAGAGGGGATTGAGGAGTGTAAAGGAGTTAGAGATGCCTGCTCCTGGCATGGAGCATTGCACCCAGAAAGCACTCATGTAGAAGCTGTGGTCTTCCTCCTTCTCTTTCCTGCCCTTCTCTCCTTCTCTTTCTCTTCCTCCATCCTCTTTTTCCTGAAACCTACTCCCTTCCCCTTTTTGCCTAGACTGGCTCAGAGTTCCAGTCAGCTTCTGCGGCATCCTCCCTTAGGAATTCTGGTTATGGTGCCAGCAGCAAGCATGAGTTTCAGCCTGCATGGCCAGCTCCCTGGCTACATCTGATTACGGCGAGAGGACAAAAGGCCTGTGGGCCTGTGGCTGGGCCCAGAGCTCCTCAGATCTGAAAGCAGGACATCAAGTGCCCACAGGGCTGCATCTGGGTGGCCAGACTCTCCAATCCCACTGGACAGAAACTATAAGCTGTCCCAGGTGCTGGACTCCTTTCATAGCAAAGAATGTCTCGTGGCCAGAGCCTGCAGTGGTGCAAGGCGTGTGTATGTTAGTTACTCAGTCATGTCTGATTCTTTGCGATCCCATGGACAGGATCCCCTGCCAGGCTCCTCTGTCCATGGTATTCTCCAGGCCAGAATACTGGAATGGGTTGCCGTGCCCTCCTGCAGGGGATCTTCCCAACCCAGGGATCGAACCTGTGTATCTTTCATCTAACCTGCACTGGCAGGCACCGCCTGGGAAGCCCGTATACATGTATAACTATATAATTACAAATAGTAGTAAACGCGATAAGAGAAACAGGTAGTTGCAAAACAGAACCTAATGAGATTCTGGAATCTCCTGGAAACGATCAAGGAAGGACTCTTGGAAATTTAAGCCAAAAGTTAAGGGATGAAAAGGACCAAAAGTGGGACGAAAGAGCTGCAGCAAGAGCATGGGGTCAGGGAGGGGTCTGAGTGTCGGGGGGACCACGGGACAGGAGAACCCAGGCAGAGGCAGAAAGAGGTGAGACCATGCCAGGCCTTGGATGCCATGGTCAAGGGTCTGCATTTCATCCAAGCTGGGGCAAGAGGCAGTCCTGGCAGGATTTTATAGGGAGGGGACATGAATATTTATGAACAGGGACCACATTCATAGGCAATAAGAACCAAACTTCACCAGTCTCCACCTCTGCTTCTCTCTGGCTTTTCAGAACTGACTTGGTAAATTTGTGGGCTATTAAGTCCATTGGACCAGATCTTGGTAGGAATATCATAAAAATATCTGATTTCACCCATCAGAGGACAAAGCACCCTGGATGAGGCGGGTAACTGGGTTACCTAACTTGGATAGAGACTTACAATCCTGAAATTCCAGAGTGTGTTCATTAAATACTTAATAGTATTTACTGGGTTTTCCTGGTAGCTCAGCTGGTGAAGAATCGGTCTGCAATGCGGGAGACCCTGGTTCAATTCCTGGGTTGGGAAGATCCCCTGGAGAAGGGATAGGCTACCCATTCCAGTATTCTTGGATTTCCCTGGTGACTCAGATGGTAAAGACTCTGCCTGCAATGCTGGAGGGAGACCTGGGTTTGACCCCTGAATTGGAAAGATCCCCTGGAGGAGGGCATGGCAACCCACTCCAGTATTCTTGCCTAGGGAATCCCCATGAACAGAGGAGGCTGGTGGGCTACAGTCCATGGGTCACAAAGAGTCGGACACAACTGAGCTACTAAGCACAGTACAGTACTTACTATGGGCTATAGTGACCCTAAGAGGCAGTACAGTTTTTAGGGAATGTCATCATTTCTTTGTGATAAACAAAAATACAGCAAACCTCATTTTTGAACCCCACCCATTTGGAATTTGCTACCTATTTCTGGGCAGTTCTGCAAAGCTAAGATGAGGTCACAAGTGCAACATGATGACCACATAGTAGGTTCTTAAGAAATAGCTGTTTCTCACCCCTTTGCCTTTTGTCTGTAGAAAATAGGTTTTCCAAGCTGGGGGAAAAAACCCCACGTATAATTAGAATGATAGGCACTTTGCAATTTGGTTAAGGCACACATTTCAATCACTTTGGAAACACCCATTCAGGCACAATTGCTGGGCTAATTATAAATCACTCTTTTTTATTCATTAAGCCAGAGTCCCCAAGGGCCCCCACAAAGGTGTGTTCTGTTGGACTAATTCAAGGCCTTCTTGTTTGACAGCCCTCCTTTGTCATTCTGGGGTTGGGGGACAGGCTGAACAGGTGTCTAACAGCTCAGCAGGGTCATATCAGGTTCTTACTGAAAATGCTTAAATTTCAGAAAACACGCTTGGCCTCACACTACAACCAAGTCCATATGAGGCGAAGGGATGTTGTAATGGGGCTCCTCTAAATGTGAATGGAAGGATAAAATGTCCCTTTCTTTTGTATCAGTCCAAACTGGAGAGGTTTGAATAGTTAATGATTATTGGAAAGTATTATTTCTTTTGATAAGTTTCCCCCTTATCCTGGGCCTGATGGGTGAAAACTCTGCCACAGACTGGATTTGCAGTCTGATATTATGTTCCAAATTGCTTGCTTGAAGTTATCCCAAGCAAGTTCCTTGCATTAAAAAAAAATGTGTGCAGTGTTTTTGTTCAGTCATAAACAGAACCTTTGTGGTCAAAAAAAATTACACACAAATATTATTTTAAAAACATAAATATATAATGAACTTGAACGATTCTATATAGTCTAACCAGATCAATCAAAAATAATTTACATTGATTGGTCACAATTTTTAAATTTAGGGCACACTTATCTGAATACAATAATGATTCAAAAAGATTTGAGGTTCCTGGAGGGTATTTTTTCCAACACTTGATCTTTGCGAAGCCCTGATCAAGGCTTTTTCTTGATGGTTATAAAAGGAATGACATGGAATCACCATTAATTCTCAGGATCAGTGTCCTAACAGTCCTGTGATATTGGAGGGAGAACTTGTATCCACTACTTTTCAGGTGTTTAGGGGCCAGGGGAGGCAGGCCAGACAGAATGGTCTTTCTGGATCCGATCCTGTGGCTCTACCCACTTTCTAACCTTTTCCATCATGTGATTATTTTATCAACTATACTGTTATTTGTTTTTAATTACTATCCTTTTGGAACTTCAGTGATGAGATTGTTTAGTTCAACTGAATCTTAGACTAATTGTCTTCCTGGTCAAGAGTGACAGAAGGGAGATTCATGTGTAGCTTCTGGTTTATGAATGGAAACCCTCTTGTTTACAGAAATGTTTGTTTTTATACAAATAGACCAGTGAGGCAGTTCCAGATGCAAACAAAACAGAGCAAAATAAAATAAAAATGATGACAGACAAATGACAGAGACATTGATCAATAGAACAAGACACAGAGTGCAGGAACAGATCCACACACATACGATTAATTGATTTTTGACAAAGGTGCAAAGGCAATTTGATGGGAAGAGGATGGTCTCTTCAGGGAACAGTGCCTGTATACAGGGAAAGTCAACCACAATCCATGCCTCCCACTTTCTACAAAAACTGACTCAAAATGAACCACTGATCTAAATATAAAATGCAAAGACTTTTAGAAGATACAACAAGCTTATCTTTGTGACATTGGGTAGCGAATATTTCAAAACCAAAATCTTGATCCATAAAAGAAAACAATATGATAAACTTGGCCTTATCAAACTTAAGACCTACTCTTCAAAAGACAGTGAAGAGAGTTAAAAAACAAAAACAAAACCCACCACAAATTAGGAAAAAATGTTTGCAAAGCCCACATCTAATAAAGGACTTGTATTAATATCAATAATTCTTATAAAGAACTCTCAAACCTCAATAATGAGAAAATAAAAAATATTTCTTAGGAAATAGGCAAAGTATTTGAATAAAAGTCTTCACCAAAGAAGATATACAGTGCAAATAAGCTTGTGAAAAATGCTCAGAATCATTAGCCACTAGGGAAATGCAAATTAAACCTATAATTTAGAAACCACAACATATTAATTAGAATGGCTATTTTTTTTAAATCTGAAAATGCAAAATGCTGGCAGAGAATGTGCAGAATTAGAACTCTCATACACTGCTGGTGAAAGCCAAAACAATACAATCACTTTGGCAAACAGGCTGGCAGTTTCTTATTAAATGTACACTAGACATATGACTCAACAATCCTATTCTTAGGTATTTACTCAAGTGAAAGAAAAACTTATGTTCACACAAAAACCTGTGTGAGAATGTTTCTAGAAGCTTTTTTCATAATAATCATCGAAGCTGAAAACCATTCGACTATGCCTCAGCTGGAGAAGGCAATGGCACCCCACTCCAGTACTCTTGCCTGGAAAATCCCATGGATGGAGGAGCCTGGTAGGCTGCAGTCCATGGGGTCGCTAAGAGTAGGGCACGACTGAGCGACTTTACTTTCACTTTTCACTTTCATGCATTGGAGAAGGAAATGGCAACCGACTCCAGTGTTCTTGCCTGGAGAATCCCAGGGACAGGGGAGCCTAGTGGGCTGCTGTCTATGGGGTCGCAGAGTCGGACACGATTGAAGTGACTTAGCAGCAGCAGTAGCATGCCTCAGCTATGGAAAGGACAAACTTGTGACAGATGTGTACAGTGGCTACTCCATTAAAAGTATGCCAAGTAACATCACTCAGGATGTCACATGGTTATCGTGTGTTGTCATAAGAGGGGCATTTCACCTTTGTAGGATGTTCCCCCCAAATCATCGACTAATCATGAGAAGAATATCAGACAAACCCAAATTGAGAGACATTTTACAAAACACCTAACCGAGACTTCCTTGGTGGTCCAGTGGTTAAGAATCCTCCTGCCAATGCAGGAAACACAGGTTCAATCCCTGGTCAGGGAAGATCCCATATGCTGGAGCAACTAAGACCACAAACCATAACTACTGAAGCTTGCATGCTCTCGAGCCCTAGAGCTGCAGCTACTGAAGCCTGTATACTCTGGAGCTCATGCTCTGCAACAAGCGAAGCCCACCCGCTGCAACTAGAGTGGCCCCCATTCACCACAACTAGAGAAAGCCTGCGTGCACAGCCAAAATTAATCAATTCGTTATTAATTGAAAAAACACCTGATCAGTACTTCTCCAAACTGTCGAGGTTATAAAAAACAAGAAAAGATTGAGAAATAATCACCGTTTTTCTGGAACAGGAAAAAGGACATTTATGAGAAAATGGCAGAATTCAAATAGTGTCTGGAGCTTAGTTAATAGTAATATATCAACGTTGGTCTCTTTGTTTAGACAAATATGTCATGGTGACGTAAGATGTTAACCTTTGCAGAAATAAAACATGGTGAAGGGCAAATAGGAACTTTGTCCTCTCTTTTCAACCTTTCTGTACATCTATAATTATTCCAAACTGAAAGAAATTATTAGAAAAATAAGCATGTAGTGAGCACTCAATAAATGATGACTATTGCTACTCTTTTGAGGAGAAAGCCCTGGCAGAAAATGAAGATTACAAAACTTTGAACTTCCATTGCATGACAATTCATAGATGGTAAGTTGGCTCTTACAAATGTTATTTCACATATTAGGTCATAACAGCTCAGATCTAGAAGAGATAGATACATTACCACGTCCAACCCCCTCATTTTCCAGATGAAGAACCAGATGCCCAATAAAAAGCAAGAAGAGGAAAAATAACAGTGATTGAAATAATAGAAATAATGGTAAGAATTTTTTTAAAGTAACAGTCACAAATAACAGTAAATAAATAAATAACAGTAAATAATACAGTAACTCAGGCACTGTTCTAGGTGTTTATACCTGAGATCCCATTCATAACAACATTACAAGATATATTTTATAATAATCTCTATTTCTGTAGAGGAGGAAGCAAGGTTAAATATCTTGCTCAGGGTCACATAGCTTGCAGGCTGAGCTTCAAACACAGGACAAGAAAGGGAACTTAGATTCACTGAGAACTTACCACAGAGCGGGCAAGATGCCCAATGTCTCCTAAACCTTAACTCATTTAATTCCTTACAAAATTCTGTGAGATCCCCATTATCCCGGATTCACTAATGAGGAACTCAAGGTTTACATAATTGTCCTGCCACACAGCTGGCAGGTGGCAGAGCTGGGATTTGAACTTAGATCCACCTGCTCCTATTCCTGCTCCCTCTTTCCCATACTGGTCTCCTCTCGATACGGGTCCAAGGAACCAGAGGCTCTGCCTTTTCAGTCACTGTTTATTCCACATTCAGGAAATCTTAGCTTTCCTAGTTGTCCAGCTTCTGCTGTTTCCTGTTTTACAAGCAGAAAAGATATCATCTTCTCTCCATAATTCCTTAAGACTCAAGGAGCTGACCTAGGGCTCTTAAGATCCTCAAGACACAGGATAACAACCATGTCCATTCAAAAAATTCAAAGTTCATCCAATACCTAGAAAATATTAACAGAGTCAGTAAGATGTTAACATATGACAATATTAGCTGAGGCTGATGTCTGATGCTTTGGCCAAGCACTCACTGTCCGCGGCTCAGAGGGTCTGAAAAGCGTTACATGTATTTAAACATATTGGGCAAAATAGCACAAAGCGATCATCTGTTTGTATCCCCTTGCACATGTGGCCACAAATGGAACACATTGGAAAGGTTATGAGAGATCAGGAGATTTAGTGAACAGGGCACAATACAGCTTTGTGGTCCGGTTTATTTTCTCATGACAATGTAAAATATAGATTGAGATGAACTCAAATCCTTCATATTTAGTTTTATAGCTTAAATTCATAAATTCTCTACATTCATTAGAAAGTGATGTACTATCTGCACCCACTTGAAAAGATAGCATCCCTGGGGACAGATACAAGAATATTAAAAAAAAAAAAAAAGCCTGATCAAAGAAATATTGCTTCTTTTCTCCTTTCATTGAACAGATGTGCAATGTGTCCAGAGAAAGAAATAGAAAAATTCCTGAGTGATTTATTTGATGAACCTAGTTTTAACCGAGGTTATTGCATGCCTGATATCATGACGGGGGTTATTAGTTTCTAGATGAAAATGACCAGAGAGAATCCCATTCACTTCATCAATATGGTCCATTTATAGGTTGTCAGGGAGGCGACACCATGCAGCCACAGCACTTTGTCTTAGACTTATTTCTCTATTAGATGGTTGCTGTCTTTATCATGAAGACTTTTGGTTATTTAAGAAAAGCCAGACCAGAAAGATATATCTGTTCCATCCCAGCATTTAAGTCATTAAAAGCAGATGCATCCCTTAGAAAAATGAATCCTCAATTCAAAGCCACATTGCCGCAGAAAAAGACATTACAAAAGTCTCATTTGCCACTGAAAAAATAAAAACAGACCAAAACAACCACTTTTTTTTTCTGGGAAGAGAGTTGAGTTTAGGCTTTGCTGGAAAGAATACTTTGTAGGAACCAGGGGTTCCCAGACTTTGTGAAGCAAGACAATTTTTTTTTAATTTTTACTTATTTTTAACACCAAAAACAGCAACAAAATTATTTTTAAAAGTTTGGGTGAAGGTCCCTCCACATAGGATTGTCAACTTTTAATTTTGCTAAATAAACTCATTCACAAGTGTTTCCTAGTGTCTCCATCACTCTGTAAGGAAAGGACATTTTAAGACAGGTCAGATTTTAAAATAACACACACGTTTAAAAAAACCACTATCTCAGAAAGAAAGTGTTCCTTCCTGGGTGAGACAGCTGGAGGTTCCTCTCTCTACAGACTGAAGAAGCTGTGATTGCATATCAGAGGTAGCCTGCATCCCTGGGAACCTCCAGAAAATCTGATAAGATCAGTGACAAAGTATTGATGTTAGAGGTGGAAGCTTCTGGTTCTGGAAAATTTTTTGGTAATTTCATCATACTTTACTAAATTGTTACAGCACTAAGTAATATAAATAATGAAAAAAATAATGATAATAAAAATAAACAACAATGAAAAATAATACTCTTATTTTTATTAAAAATAAACTTTTTATTTCTATTTTATTACAAATAAAATAATAATGATGAGTAGGTAATACTATTTATTAAAGTACAGATTAGATGTCAGCTGGTTACTAATTGCTTGGCGTGTCGGCTTCTCTTAATTCTTGCAACAACCCGTAACACTGGCAGCATTTCTGTCACCTGAAGGACTAGGTAACCGCGGCTCAGAGAAGTTACAGAGCTTGCCCGAGGCACCCAGCACTCAGTGACAAAACTGGGATTCCCGTCCAAGTCCCTGGGAGTCAGAAGCTAGTGCTTACACTCAGGGTCCTGCCTCCTTCAGATTACGCTCTGCTGTGCTTCCATGTCTCAGGCTCTGTTTTTCACACATGTGCTCAGGGTTTTGTTTTTGTTTTTTTTCAATCTTCAAATCCTCAACACTCAGGCGCAGTGCCTGACAAATGGTAGACACCTACTCCCGATTTCTAAACAAATGTATAAATGAAGACTTTCAGTTAGAGAAATTTGTTTTCAAACATAGGGTGGTATGATAATTAAATGAGATCATAGACGCAAAACACTTAAAACTGCGTCTGGCATAACACAGGAAGCCATTGATATATGTGAGTGACTTTCATTACCGGTGTTAAGAAATCAGCTCCCCTTTGAGAAAGCTGTCTTGGCTTGGTCTGCTGGAGAAATTCTGGCAAACTTGCAGAAGAATCTTCATACAGGATATCTTCTACAGAAGGACTCAAAAAATTCAGAAATGACAATTTCTAAAATGCCCACATTTTCTTCTTCTTTTGCTGTATATATTATCATTACAACATGTCATTCTATTATATATGCCATACGATATATGTCATATGTAAATTAATGTCCCTGATGTCATGAATGAAGGATGTGCAATTTAATAATAAAATAAAATCAATCTTTAGGTCCTCCCCGATGAAAGAATTTTTAAAGCAAATCTTGCTTTGTTGGGCCCCAAAGTTGTAAGTGGTTGAAAATTGGGGTTCCCCTGTGTATAACTTAGAAATACAAACTTTTCCTAATTTGAAAAGCAGAATTGACCGGTGCTATTTAGAAAGAGCTCCCTGACATTCTCTGTGCGTGTCCTTTACAGATACAGTCTTAGGCTCAAGCTTAGATTTTTCATTCTCCTCTACGGCACTGTGAAAGCTGCATTGCGAGTCAGACTGTATTACTAGTATCAGGGGCATTGTATTATTCTCCCAGACCTTTGCTGGAAATTTCCCAAGATGGTAATGAGAAAACGATTACAGCAAGCTCCATTTGTCTCTGATTTCTGCACCCTAAATTACCAGGGGTCCCAGGGACCATCCTCCCCAAGGCAATCTTGGGGACCAGATTGAGAAGGTGATGTTCCTGCTGATTTTTATTTCAGTCAGTGATACTCCCTGCTTCCTCCCCTGGACAGATGTTTCTCTGAGCAAAGCAGCCCTGGCTGCTGAAATGATTTCTAAGTCTCTCCCATCAGCAGGACTGGGGGACAAGGAGGCTGGTTACTCTTCAGCCCTTCAAATGGGTTAAAGTGTTGAAAGTCGGAGTTACCACTATAGCAGCAGGATTTATAAATGTCTCAGTTCCCTAGATTACACTGTGGAAAGCAACTTCATTGCATTTTGCCATATAAAATAGACATTACCCAAGATAAAAAGGACAGGAAAAGAAAATTTGGGATAAAGTAGATTCATGCTTGTTTATTTTACCCCAGGCAGAAACAGGCTAATTTCTGACAATGTGGTACCCTGTGTTTGGGCTCAATGTGATTTCAATATCGTGAGGTTTAGTCTCTGGTGCTGAGAGGTGAATGACCATTTTCCATCTTTGTTCACAGATGGAGAAATGTAAGCGGCTTCAAAATACTGAACAGTTAGATGTTGCTTGTAATACATTATTCTTACCAGACAGACAATGTCTGAATTGAGTTTTGTAAAAATAATTTCACAGATAAATGTACACCTTAAGAAGAAGTAGAGGTAAATTAAAAGTATCTTTTCTATAGATAATACATAAAAATATTATCTTTCAGGGCTTCATAGACAAATAGGTAAAATTATCTTTTTTTCATAGATGTGTGTATTTTCCAAAGAACTTAAAGTCAACCAAGAGCATCTTTTTGTGCATCTTCTTCATGAGTAAATTACACAGAAAATCCTACAGTCATATAACATAAGCTTCTGCCCAGGCAGATCATTTTCTTTAATTCAGGAACAACATAACACCCCAGATCATCTCAATCTTCTGCACACTAAATATCCCTCAGATGAGGAATAACTGGACTTTTGTACTGGAAACCCCACTTAAACAAGACTGCTGTCAAGGATGCAGAAAGTAAAGATGATGTTTGCTTTATCGTTTTCAAGATAGTCTCAAAGAGTTGTTGGCTGATTGGCTCCAGTCCTTCAGCAGCAAATAGAACAATTACAATGGGAAAAAAAAAAAGTCAAAACCCCCCACCTCTTTTCTATAGTAGATCAAGCCCCGAGGGTTATTTTGTTAAAAAAAAAAACTTGGTCCAGAATCAGTTTTTCCTCCTTCCTCCCACTGCTCCCCTTTCAGTTTGTTTTTAAAGGCTTTTGTTTTTGTTGTTTCCTTAACCAATTCCATCTGCACTTGTGAATGATAATGAATTGGTGCTCTTGGAGGAACTTGAACTTCTTGGATAAAAGATGTGTTCGATGTTTAGGTCGTTAACATTGACATGATTATCTTCAGAGTTTGGCCCCATTAACTTGATTATTGAGTCACTGTTTATTGTCATAGTCTGTCACAGAGCTTAACAACAAAAGGTTGTCAGCACGAAAGGACCCAAGTGATGCGGACAGAATGACTGATCTTCTTTTGATGAAATAGTTGCTGTTACTTGCTCTCGCTTCAGGGTGAATGACATAAAATGCTTCTGATTTCAACACCAGGACAATTATTTTCAAGCTCTGTTGAAAATCTGCAGATTTGAGTAGGTATCAGTGTCCTTAAAAGTGACCATGCCCTTTGAGCCAGAAATTCTATTTCTAATTCTACCAAGGGAGCAGTAAAACATAAAAAGATTTATGTTCAAAACTAGTCATTTCAGTTTTGTTTATAATACCAAAAAATTGATGGCAATCCAAATGTCTAACTGTTGAGCCAAGTAAATTATGTTATCAAGCACGACACCATGATTCAAAACCAAACCTTCAAATAATAGTTACTAAATATAGGGAAAATTCGAGGAGGGCATGGCAACTAGCTCCAGTATTCTTGCCTGGAGAATTCCATGGACAGAGGAGCCTGGGGGGCTACAGTCCATGGGGTCGCAGAGTCGGACCCGACTGAGCGACTAAGCACAGAACAGCACAGCATAGGAAAAATTCATGGTCTCTTGTTAAATAAACTATGGATTTAAAAAAAATTGTAAGCAGTAAGCCTGATGTTCCAAGATGTTACATACTTGTGTATAGGTAACAACAAAACCTGCAGGATTTTTCTGGTTCTTAGCCCTGGATGGGGGGAATTATTTTTATTCATTCTTAATATTTTTCTCAGTTTTCTACAACCAGTACACATTTCTCTGATAACTTGAACAATAGTAAATGCAAATTTTAAAAACTAGAAGGATGCAAGCATTTGTATTTATCTGAAGTATGGACCCGTGGTCAAGTACACAGGTGAGCAGGCATGCAAAACCATCTCACGGACCCACTCTTCCAGGACCTATATGTTGTCAAAAGGAAGTCCCATAACATGCTTTTGCAGCTCCGAGCCCTTTATTAATGCCACATGTGCTCTTGTAAGGTTAAGTTATTAAGTGATACACAATAATTGTCTCTACTCCAAAGCAGACATTTCATTTCACTTGCCTCATGTGGATCTATTTCGGTATCATTTATCACAGCCGCTTTTAAAGACACATCTCAGTCGGCTGCTTTCTCTTGTCCTTCTCTTTGAATGCAAGCCGACCTAAATGGCCCCAGTAAGAAATTAAATATAATTACCTATAGAAGCGCACAGGGGACAATGAGATCGCACCAGCTTCCGAAATGGAAAAAGGCGTTTGGAGGCCCCTCATCTTCATTCCTCCCCAGAGTTAATTTGTCTGCATTTCCTGCCTCGTGGAGAACGCTTACACGCAGCCTCACAATGACCTGTTTAGTTGGCGGTGGAAAATTATGTCATTTGCAAGCAAGCTTTCAGCTGTGATATTTTATAATTGTTAAGATGAAAACCCGATAATCCTCTCCCCCTTCACATAAACTGCAATCCATCTTTAAACCTGTGATAATTCCGAAAACCTGCCGCTTAATAAACTAACAAACCCCAGGCCTATGTGATTTTACGGGGAGTCAATCTTTGATCAGCCAAGCTGAAATGGGTCTGATAAGGGGACGCCCTTCCACTCTGGGAGTCGCCACTTGAGTGGGTGATTGCTGTTTCCTCCCCGTCCTCAAGTGCCAAATAAGCAGAAGTCTTCCTGAGCTTCTTATCTCTTTCACTTTCTTCTCGAGATCTCTGTCGCTTTAATCCGGCATGTCTGCTGCTGGTTAACAAGGAAATCCTATGTCAATTATCGCCAACAACTTCCTGCTGCGAAGCAGTGGGGAATCAAAGCGTTTGAGAGCCTTTTCACACCAGAGAGTGGTGCAGGGCCTAATTAAATGGCCCTCATATCCTGCAGCCCGTGGAGGCCACATGATAGATAGCTAATGAAAGATAGCCTAATTTTTCTAAGAACCGTTTGGAAGCTGGTGGGCTGTCCGGTGGGTTGCAGGTGTGTCCTGGAGTGGGACTGTGTGTTTTCTTTTCTTCTACTTCTGCTAAATGTAGTGGGCCTGTTGTTGGCATTGGACAGCAGGCTCGGAAGAGAGCCACCTTTCAGGAGACTGCATCTTCTTAGAGTTGTTCTCCACATCTGAGGTCCAAATGGAGCAAGAGCGGGATGTGCGTGAAGATACGGAATGACGTGATGTTCAGACCTGGAAGGAGACCACTGTCTATGGAATGATTTACCTGGCCCCAACATGAAGATTCCTCCTCCGACCAAGGAATTCTCTGTTATTTAAAGTTATTTATTTATTCAGCTGCATCAGGCCTTAGTTGCATCATGTTGAATCTTAGTTCCCTGACCAGGGATCAAACCCATGTTCCCTGCACTACAGGGCAAATTCTTAACCACTGGACCACCAGGGGAGTCGCTGATAGTGCTTTAATAAAATCATTTGATAAGATTGCTGCCAGTCATTCCTTTCAGGTTGACTTATTCCCTGAGGTACACATATTCTATAGACAAATGAAACTAAAAACTATGCTTTTTATTCTGTTATGTTTTTTGTGTGAGAAATATTTTTGTGACTCACATTTGCTCTCACAATTTTTCTTTATCTCGAGCAGTGATCCTCAAAGTGTGGTCCCAGGGCAAGCAACTTTACCTGTCAACTTGCAAGCAACTCAAATTTCTCAGACCCCACTCCACACCTTGTGAATCAAACACTCGAAGGGTGAGATTGATGACCCCAGTTTTAACAAGCCATCCAGGTGATTCTGAGGCATGTTAAATCTGAGAGCACTGGTCTAGTACAGGACTAGAAACTCTTGTAAATGGCCAGTTTGGATTGTTAATCATATATATCATCATTTGTTTAAAAAAAAAGTCCAGCAAGTTACATAGTGGACAGACACCGCATGTTATTTAACCTTGATATGATGTCTGTCTACATTTTATCAAAATGCATGTATACAAGCCTGGGATCATTTCCTGAGTTCTGACTCATGATGTAGTACCTTACTGAGTGAGGTGACTTTGGGAGGTGGGGAGTATATCCACTGAAATATTTAAACCTATTTTCCAGACTTGTGATTCTTAGGTTTGCAGATTAAAACAAAACCAAGGTACCAATAAGGTTTGTTGCTTATTCTGTTATGAATAATATTTACCCCCCTCTAACATTTAATAAAAGAAAGGACAGTTTTTTAAATGACAAAAAGAAAACTTATAAGAATTACAAGGACATAATTTCAGAATAAATGTCAATCCTTTAAATGAAATGAGGTTTGCTTATGAATAGTTCATTCTACTGTCTTCATTTTTCTCTTTTAATTATGGATTTGGGAGTTCTTTGCCATGGAGTGGCATTGGCTTGGTTAACTGATATGTAGAAATGGCTAGTGTAGGTTTTGGTTACAGAGAGGAGGTAACACTTTTTAACTTGGAAGCTTGTAACTCTTATAACTTGGAAGCAGTCATGTCGCTCTCCTGCTTAAGATTATTATCTGTTTCATAGAATGAAAAATTTCTCATAAGATCATTTTAAGTGCTTTCTAGTTTGACCCTCAGCTTACTTTATTATCATAATTGTTACTACTACTAATATTGTGCCTATTACTATTATTACATCTACCCCTACTACTTCAACAGAATGCACATTAGACAAAACTCACTATATCCAATCATCCCGTAAGGTCAGTTTTGTGGATAACCTTGTCAACCACCAGTTACTATTGTTACCTTGATTTTTACAATTGAGAAATTGAGGCACAGGAAAGTTAGACTGATTGCTCAATTACTAAATGAGAAAACTTGGGCTGAGAGTCAAGTGGCTCAGCTATTAAATAATTGCAAACTGGCTGCTATAGCTCCAACCATCACACCTACATTCCAGGAAGGAAGAAGGAGGAAGAAAAGCAGCAAAAACCTCACCTAATAACTTTAGCCTACATACCACTCTCATAAACTTAGTTGCATGGTCACTTCCAGCTGTAGGGGAGGATGGGATAATAGGTTTATTATTTGTTTTTCATCTTGACACATGACTGCTCCCTAATAAAATTAGTTTTGCTAGTGTGAAAAGGAAAAGATGAACATTGAGTGAACTACCAATAGTTTCTTCCCTGACACAAGACATTCTCTTTCACTATGGGGAAGAATTCCACGAATTCTCATGTGGCTAAAGGACTACTTGTATATCAGGTGGGTTTTTGCCTTCTGGTTGCTTCACTGGGACACAAATGAGTGGTATATGAAGGGGCACACTTATCACTCCTCTGGGAATGGGGGTAATAATTATAGAGTGGCCATAAATATGGCTACGTGATTGGAAAATCAAGATGAACCCAACTCTGTGCATTTTACATTTAGCTATGGTTTGATCTAGGACAGTCTAAAAATCATCGACTTTTCATCAAAATGTAAAATGAAAGCTTACCACATTCAAGTCATCCGTGTCCTTTCCCCAAACATCTCACTCATACTGTGTCTGGCTTCTTGGTAGAGGGACACTCCAGGGCAGCATCTTCACATCTTTTCTCTCCCACAGCCTTTGTTGCAAGTCTGTTCTCTTGTCTACATTAACGTGATGTCAGCACATGCCCACAGGCTCACCACACCACCCTCACCTGAACAACAAAAATGGATCACAACATTGTAAGACCAACGACGACTGAGAACTTTAAGATTCTATTTCCTCTAATTTTTTCTCAACAACATTCAATTGACTTCTGCCCAGGATTCCAGAATCTCCTAAAGATAACAGTAGTGGAGATTTTGTGGGACATTTGTTCCTACATTGAAATGTGAACCAGTTCTTCAAAATCCTAATTTGAGTGTTTTCCTTTTAAATGAATAATTTAAATATCAAATATCTTTCTTTGTGTGTCTATATTAAATATCATACTATCACCTTTTAAAAGTTTGTTACAGACTCACAGAGAAGCAGCAAGAGTGAGGACCGTATTACAATCTATCACTATTTGAATTATGGTGGATTAGTTTAGCATCGTCCCAATGGGGTGAGGACAGAGGAAGCAGAAAGAGAGATTTTCCCACAGGGAAAAGCACACAGCTTTGGAATGAGACCAGCGTTTGAAATCAGGCTCAGATGCTTACTAGCAAACTTCCTAAGCTTTTCTAAATGTTGGTTTTCTCATTTGTAGAATGGGATGATGTGAATGATGACAATTACAGCAATGAACATTTATTGAGGGTGTCTCACGGGTTGGACACTAAATGTATTGTGTTCATTATTTTATTAATTCTCATCATGATCTAATAATGTAGTTACTGTTAACATTTTCACGATACTATCTGTTTCAGTTACCTATAGCCGCATGACGACCCCTGACTTTCAGTGGTAAGCAGTAACCCTCCCTCTAGCTCACTTTGAGCTGGAAACTGAGGCTGGGCTCTGTTGAGTTACTCTGGTCTCCGATGGACTCTCAAATCTCTACAATCAGCTGCAGGTCAGCAGGGCAGCTCTGCCTCAGGGATTCGGCTGCTGGGTGACAGGGGTGATTTGGGTCATAAGTCTTTCCTCTTGAAGTTAGCTAGCCTAGGCTTGTTCATATGGTGGAACCAGTGTTCAGAGAGAATAAGAGACAGAACATTAGCCCTGTTGAGACATAACCTCAAAACCAGCACGTTATCACCTTGCTGCATTCCGCTGGCCAAAGCAAGTCCCATTCCACCAAACCCAGATTCAAGGAGTGGGGAATGGACTCCATCTCTTGATGGAAAGAAACACAAAGTTTCCAAGGAAGGAGGGTAATGGTAGACAGTTTTGCAGTCTCCCAAGTCTCTACCTCACAGGGTTGTTGTAAGGATTCGCAAATAATAATAGCTAGTCTTACTTAATTCTCATAATAATCCTGTGATATAGGTATGATTAGTGTCTCCATTTTACAGCTAAGTGAGCTGAAGCAGGGAGATGTTCATTTTCTTTCCAAAGTTGCAAACTGCAGATGAGGAGCCAGACTCGCATGAAGGCAGTTCAGGTGAAATTTGACGAGGACAGCATCTGGGTTAATATATGATATCAACGTCAGTTTCCTGGTTTTGACAATGTGTCATGGTTATGGAAGGCTTGATGGTTGGAGGAAGCTGGGCAAAAGGTCCACAGGAACGTTCTGTACTGTAGTTTGCAACTTCTTGTGAATCTTAAACTAAGCACAATTAAAAAAAATTGAGGCAGTTCCAATACTGAGCTAATGTTCTTTATATGAGGACCGTAGTGCCTAGTCACACAGTAGGTGCTTAATAAATGTTAGCTTCCTCTGCTGAAAGCCCATTATCCATTTAAAAGTGAAGAGCTAGCATCTCAAGTTCCTAATTCAGTATAAGCCTGGGCACCACCTCAAACAGGCTTGGAAATGACCACTCCCATGTGGCCTGGGGAAGTCTGGGATGTAGCAGGGCTACAGCTGGTCTCCCATTAGGGCAAACTTCGCAGTTACAGGGCAAAAGCAGATGTGTTTCAGAATTTCTGCTCTTCGAAGATTACTTTACGGAAAATCTTTTTCAGATCTCACGGATCCCTGAGGAGCCTCAGCTTGGAACTGGGAAAACTGTTGGGAAGTCTAATTAAAAGAGAACAACGTGATATGCAGATTAGTCGAACTTGATAGGGTCAAGTCAGGCACGGTTTCTTACCTCTCCTCCGAGTTAGTGGAGAAAAATTCTGTAACAGGAAAAAAAAATACATTAGCAAATGATAGGGTACAAATAGACCTAGTTAGGTTGGATTTTCACAAAGAGTGAGATAACAGGCTTTGAAAAACACTTTAAAGGGAAATAAATAGCCAGGTGTTAGAGTCACAGAGCTGGCAGAACAATAATAGTAACTATAATAAGAACTAGGAGGCGGGTGCTGCTGGCAATGGACATGGCCATGACCTGCTGCTTTAGCTAGTTCTGAGAGCCCAGTGCCTGTGCATTAATGATTAGAGGAGAAGCGGGTGATGTCCAGAACTTCGCGGAGGATGTTTTCTCATAATGGCCAGTTGGTTTTACATGATACCTTGACAGATGAAAATAAGGACTATACCCATAATGGTAATAATGACAGTAATCATAGCATTTATTGGGCACTTATTCTGTGCCAGGAACTCTTTTTAGCATGTTACCCTTGTTATCTCATCGAATCTTCACAGTCTTTTACGAGTGAGGAAATTGAGGTCTGGAGGCATTAAAGAACTTTTCAAAGCTTGCAGGGGAAGTGAGGATAAAAGGATGCTTTGTCCCAGTGTGGCAACAGGCTCATTTTGGAAAAAGCGTTTTGGGACATAACACCCACCGCGGTCACCTTCCCGATTGTCAGTTTTCCAGGGGATGTGGAGCGTCTAGGCTTGGAACAATGAGGCTCCAAGGTCACTCCTCCCCAAGGACAGAAACCAGAGTGCCTGCTTCTCAGGTGGAAAGTGTTGAACTTTCTCCAGACTCTTAGTTTCTGAGTATTTCATCTGGAATTTATTTTTGTTTATGACGTGAGGTTTGAGATGTAGCATTCACCTCCACCCCAATGGCCAACCAGTTCTTTCTGCGTCATTTGGTTTATAAACTACCCTCTTCACATTGAATCAAAGCACCACCTTTTACATGCATTATGTTCCCATATACACTGTGAGTTATTTCTCATTCTCTGTTTTGTTCTTTATTTATTAATGTATTCCTGTGTCAGTGGCATATTGCTTAGATTATAGTGTAGTGTAGTATATAATACATGCACACACATAGGTATAGTATAATATAAGGAGTTTTATAATGTTGTAGGGTAACCCCTCCAAATATTGTTCCTCTTTCAAACTTCTCTTAGTCACTCCCAGATAGTTATTACTTACATATAAGCTTTAAAATAGGTTCATGCACTCCCAGCATCCCCAGCACCTCAACACACAAAACACACAGGGATGCCAAACTGAATTGTGTTTTATTTCTAAGTTAATTCGAGGACTGAAACTTTTACGGCATTAAGCTTACTTTACTAGGAACATGATATGTTCCTCCATTTCTCTGGGCCTTATTTTAAGATCTTCAATAAGATTTTATAGCTTTCTTTATATAGGCTCTATTCCCTTATTATTAAATTTATTCCTGGTTAATATGGTGAATAGGACTTTTTCACTTCCCTTTTGTAACTGGTTTTCACCAGTGTGGCAGGTACTGTGGCTCTGGCCCACATCCATCCAGACTCCTGACTGAAGTGTTCCCAGGTTGGCATCCTTCTCAATGTGCCCGTGAATTAATATTCTCTAGGAGACTGATGGGAAATGAAATACAAGTTTCCCAGCTCCCTTTCCTCTCCCTTGCCTCACCCCACACTCACCCTTACGGCCACATGAGAAGTTCTCTATGGCCAACTGACGGAGGAGAAAAACCCAGTCTGGGGCTCACACGTGGGTCAGTTCAGTGTGTTGTGGCAAGCTAGAAATAAATGTCACCACACTACATTCATTCATGGGTGACACTGGAAAGTGGGGCAAGGGTGGGTAGGAAATCCTTCCAGCTTCAAGGAGTAAATCCTAAACTTTGTCATGAACTTGGTGTGGCAGGAGACATGATCTGACATAAGGATAAACATAGACTCCTGGGAAGTGGTGAAAGGTCTGGCTGGTTGGACACAGATCTGAAAGGATTAGATCGGAGGCAAAGAGGTCTAGGAAGATGGATGTGGATAGATTCCAGGCAGTGGGTTCAAGGTGACCTACATCATTGCCCACCGTCACTGTTCATTTGCAGAGGGGGCCCGAAACAACACACAGAAAGTGGGATCAGCCAGGCCCTGCCCTGCCCACCCTGCTGCTTGCACAACAGGTCCATGAACGGAGCAGTCAACGTAGTTCCCTTTCACCACGGCTGATGCATCTCCTGCAGATGCTGCTGAATGTGTGAGCTACCAGCTGCAGACCAATGCTGAACCCGCAACAAGACCAGTCCTCGAGCAAAGAGAACATGACTTTTGGTGATAAATTGATTACATCGGAACTCTTTAATCCTGGAGAAAGTGACAACCTGTCTTTGTTAGGATTGAAACATATTCTGGGCATGGGTTTGTCTTTCCCACTATTCAAGAGCTCACTGAGTTTCTGTATTCTCACCTCCCCACCGAATTCTTATTTTCACACCCTCAGCTCCGCCCACATACGTCATTTTGTTGTGCTTCAGTTTACTACACGTTGCAGGTATTGCATTTTTTTTTTTTTTTTTACAAATTGAAGGTTTGCGGCAACCCTGACTTGAGCATGTCTCTCAGTGCCATTTTCCAACAGCGTTTGCTCACTCTGTGTCTCTGTGTCACATTTTGATAATTCTCGGAATATTTCAGACTTTTTCATTATGATTATATTTGTTCTGGTGATCTGTGATCAGTGATCTTTGATGTTACTACTGCAGAAAGATCACGGTTCTGAAGGATCAGATGATGGTTAGCATTTGTTTCTAGCAATAAAATATTTTTTAAGTAAGGTATCTACATTTAAAAATTAAAAAAAAATTCAGTTTATTTTACTTTATATTTATTCTTGGGTGTGCTGGGTCTTTGTTGCTGCTCCTGCATTTTTCTCTAGTTGCGGTGAGTGGAGGCAACTCTTCATCGTGATGGGCAGGCTTCTCATTGCAGTGGCTTCTTCTGTCGTGAGCACAAGCTCTAGGGTGTGTGGGCTTCAGTAGCTGCAGCGCACGGGCTTAGTTACTCTTCAGCATATGGGGTCTTCCTTCCTGGCTCAGGGATCGAACCCATGTCCCTTGTATTTGCAGGCAGATTCTTAACCACTAGATCACCAGGGAAGTCCTTCTACATTTTTTTTAGATACAATGCTATTGAGCACTTAACAACTACAGTATAGAGTTAACATAACTTTTATATGCACTAGGGAATGATTTAATTGGAGTCATTTGCTTTACCGTGGTGGTCTGGAACTGAGCGCACAGTATCTCTGAGATATGACTATATTTGGAGATAGGGCCTTTATGGAGGTGGGACCCTGATCTCATAGCTTTAATCTTCTTTAAGAAGAGACACCAAAGAGCTTGCTCTCACTCTGTCTCTCTCTTTACCCTTTAGGAACATGGCGAGAGGGTGGCCATCTATAAGCCTGGAAGAGAGTTCTCACCAGGAATAGAAGCACATTGATCTTGCACTTTTCTGCCTCCAGAAAGATGGGAAATACATTTCTGTTGTTTAAGTCATCCAAGTTGGTATTTTTTGATATACAGGAGGGTTAAATATATTTATTAAAAGAATAAATAAATGAATGAAAGCAATTATTCAAGTTAAGTGTTTTAGTTCTTTGAGGTTAGTGATATAGTTTGATAAAATATATTGTTAGTTAAGGAATGATGTTAAATCATATGAAATTACCATTTCACAGATTAAAAACAGCTACATATCAATAATTTCATATGGCTCAATCTAATCTATATCTAACCTAGAATTTTAAAATAACATTTACTATTTCATGTCTGTGGCTTAATAGAATATTATTTAACGTCCATCTGAACTTCAGCCAGTCTGGTCCTTCTTGATGATACAGCACAGTAGCTTTGGACTAAAGCTTTAAAGAAAGAAATCCATGTTCAAATCTTGGTTCGGTCTCCTACTATTTGTGTGACCTTGGGTAAATCACATAATTTCTCTGAGCTGAAACTTCCTCATCTATTAAATGGGGAAAAGATTTTCTTCATAGTGTTGATATGAAGGTCAACTACGATGTTGAAATAAAGTAATTGGCACAATGCCTATACATAGTAAAGGATCAATAAATGATTTCTAATGATACTCTTATTATTATTAATTTGTTTTGGTTACCTCTCTGTAAGATATTTAACGTCTTGTCCTTTCAAAACCAATTTATAGTGGTAGAGAGTTGTGATAGATGTCACAATATTGTTTTGCTTCTGGGTAGGAATAAATATTGACTACGAAGAGGCCTGACTGAAGGAATCCTTTAAAAAAAGTTATTTATTTGTATACACGGCATGTGGGATCTTCGTTCCCTGTCCAGGGATGGAACCTGAGTCCTTTGCATTGGGAAGTGCAGAGTCTTAATCACTGGACCAGCAGGGAAGTCCAAGAAGGAACCATTTTTGGGTTGAAAATGTTCTAAGTCATAATCTGAGTAGTGACCACACGAGTGTACACCTATGTAAAACACCATCACTGTATACTTAAGATTAGCGCAGTTTTCTGTTTATGTTATAACTCAGTAGAATCATTGCCTATTTGAGGAGTGGTGACTAAGATGGCAAAGAAGCTGTTTAAATATCCAGCAACATATGCTCAGTCACCAGTTGCGTCCAACTCTTTGTGCCCCGATGGACTGTAGCCCGCCAGGGTCTTCCGTCCATGGAATTCTCCAGGCAAGAACACTGGAGTAGGCTGCCATTCCTCCTCCAGGGGATATTCTCAACCCAGGCATTGAACCCGAGTCTCCTGCGTCTCCTGCATTGCAGGCAGAAGCCATTAGGGAAGGCCCCACCCAGCAACATACATAGAGGCAATTAAGCACCGCATTTTATTTTATAAAAGCCATCATGTGTGCTGGACTTAGTCTCTCAGTTGTGTCCGACTCTGTGACCCCATGGACTGCAGCACACCAGGTTCTTCTCTCCGTGGGATTTACCAGGCAAGAATACTGGAATGGGTTGCTATTTCCTCCTCCAGGGGATCTTCCCAATCCAGGGATGGAACCCCAGCCTCTTGTGTCTCCTGCATTGGCAGGCTGGTTCTTCACCACTGCACCAGCTGAGAGGCCTTCAGAGCTTCATGTAAAATTCCTCGCCCCCCATTTTCCTTCTTCCTGTGCCACCCTGCCCTCCAGCCTCTCTGCCTTTAGAATCTGTAGCACATGTTCACGACCCAGCACGCAGGTAGATGTGGTCATGAAAAATGCCAAAAGGGGAGTTTTCAGGCAATCTGATGAGCAGTAATGTACAATTTATATATGGTGTGTGTGTGTGTGTGTGTGTGTGTGTGTGTGTGTGTAGAATGGAGGTTGAGGGTCAGCACAGAAACTTCTTTCAGATGAATGAGTCCATCAATATAGGTTGTTGATTTAGTTGAGAGACTGTCATCACCCTACTTATGAAATTTAAAAAAGAGGCAATACTCATTGAGCATAACCTCTCCCAACCCTGACTTTTTCTCATACACACACTGATATTTAGGACATTCCTTTTATTTAATTCCTTTTACTATAATCAGGGGGGCTTCCCTGGTGGCTTAGCGATAGTGAACTCACCTGCAATGCAGAAGACGCAGGTTCGATCCCCGGATCAGTAAGATCCCCTGGAGAAGGAAATGACAACCCACTCCAGTATTCTTGCTTGGGAAATCCTGTGGACAGAGAAACCTGGAGGGCTACAGTCCATGGGGTTGCAAAGAGTTGGACGCAATAAACAATAACAATAATCAGGGGCCTCTCTTACTATGTTCTCTGTAATGTATTTGTTCCTAGGAGAAATCCCACTGTTTTCCTCTGGTTGCTGTTTGTAAGGTCATGTCTACATACCTCAGGAGCCTGGACTTTTCTGTGGAAGCCATCAAAACAAATGCCTACCTCAGCACAAATGAATATGTTTAAAGACTCCAGTTTCCACATGGCCTAAAACATTTCTGAATGTAGGGAGGAAAAGGAGCAGGTTTCCCTTGGATGTATGACTGGATAAAAATCTATCAACTTGGTCCTTCTGGCAGCCGTGTGGATATTACCACAGTTTAAACTTCCTGGAACCTTCTGGAGCCTCACGGAGCATCAGGGAAGATGGTCTTTAATCAGAAGTCTTTTCCCAACCTTCCCCTGCACGTTTATCAAAAGCAACGCCAGCAGTGAGACGATCAATCTCCCCAAACCGTTTTTAGACTCGTCTCTTCCTCAGAAGAAAGGGAAAAGTTGTTTCAATTCACACCACACACCGCTTTATGAAGATGATTTCAGTCATGATTTCCTATGTGCCTGTGTAAAAGAAAGAGTGGAAATAAAGAACGAAACCAATAAAGACCAAACCAAAAGCACATGTCCCAAAGGGGCGCACACCAGGCAAACAATGGCTGCTCAACAGATGAATCCGCCGAAATGTAAAATATTCCACGACATCGTGGCAGCTTTGAAATGCTACACTTTCTGGTGCTCATCTGTTAATCATCTGAGGGGACTTTCTCAGCTCAGCAGAAGGGACGGCCTTCTCTTTCTAAGCTCACACCACTGACAGGGCACACAGCTCAGCATCGAGGTGACAGGACGAAAAGACAGCCAGCAAACCACTGCACGAAGGAAAAAACAAAGAAAGAACCAGGGAAGGAGAGAGGGTGAACGAGCTATTTGTACCCCTTTCACTTCCAAATGAAAATTCACTGAAGGTATTTTCCTGCATATAAGCTTTTCTTTGAGTTAGTTTCAAGATAAGTCATAAAACTATAATCATATTAATGATTAATGATGCCAGGAAAGCAAAGTGACATAATGAGAAGATTTAAGATTCTACACAAAAATATTTAAAGATTCTCTTAGGAAATCCATCTACTTTAAGTAGTATCTTTGAAAGCAAAGAAACCATCAACAGCCCTAAATTTAAGACCATACATAAAACACCTCCCCCACTGTTATTTCTAGACAGGGTCATTCCAGATATCTAGGAGTTAGAAAACACTGCTTTCCAGAAAGCAAGAGTAACCCCAACCAGAAAGAATATGTCAACCTCATACAATATGATACATTTTGGGACACACGGCATGAGTGTGAAATAAACTAGGTGCAGGCACCCACATGCTGCCTGTGCATCCCTTTGTGAGCAACTAGATTTCTGGTGACATGGACCAGTGCAAGTGACCAAGAGGTAGGCAGGGGACCCTGGGCTGTTACACTACCTCCACGGAAGACCTTTCTCCTATTTGAGACGTGCGTGCTTAGTCGTGTCCGACTCTTTGCGACCCCATGGACTTAGCCCACCAGACTCCTCTGTCTGTGGAATTCTCCAGGCAAGACTATAGGAGTGGGTTGCCATTTCCTCTTCTAGGGGATCTTTCTGACCCAGGGATCGAACCCACATCTCCTGCTGCTTCTGCATTGGCAGGCAGATTCTTTACCACTGCGCCACTTGGGAGGCCCTTTCTCCTATTTGAGGGAGAGTGTCTAAGTATCCATAGATGGATGAGGCTGTCCACAGGATGGTGAGGTTGCCACTGGCATGACTCAAGCAGTGGCTCGAAGGGTCTTGGTGGCCCTATTGGGCCAAACCAGTAGATCTCTAACTTTGCTATACACAGAATCACTGGGGGAGCTTTAAAGCCATTCCTACCTACTGGCTGCATGTACCCTGTATGAAACTCAGGCATCTATATTCTCTTAAGTTTCCTAGATGACGGAATCACCCAGGGGCTGGGTCAGAGCTCAAGAGCCCCAGCAGACAAGTGTTTCTGAAAACTTCCCGGCACACAGGCCACCTGGTCATGCTGTTGAAATGCAGATTCTTAGTGCGGTGAGTCTCAGGAGAGCCGGGCTTTTCTAACTGTTTTCCAGTGAGGCCCCACCTGCTGGTCTGGGAAGCACGCTTGGAGCAGTGGGTCCCGGATGACTCAAGTCCTCATCAATTCTGAGTTTCTCTGGGATTCAGCATCAAAGTGGGGAAAGAAACAGGTCACAGTGGTTAGGTAGGGTGGTTGCAAGCTGAGGGCAAGCCATTTTTCTCCGAAGCCTCGGTTTCTCCTTTTGAACAGAGAAGGGGCTTGGGAAGTACTCCAGGGCCTCCTCCAGCTCTCACTCTCTGGGACTCTGTGGGGGAGAGGAAGGGCCCACAGTTTCTAGAACGCCCCAAAGAAGACTGGCTACAGGTAGGCGGCCTCTTGGGCTCCCAAGTTGTCCCTGTGCCCTTGTCCTTCATTGATCTGCACTGTTCCTCCAGAGGAATCAAGTCGGGAAGGCTGCAAGGAGGAAGAGGCAGGGCTGAAAGATGAGGGTGCAGACCTGAGTCAGGGTGAGGATCAGTGTGAGCCCTGATGGCAGCTTGAGGCCTTTGTGTGGGTGTCAAGGGGGCACCACGAGAGGAGCCTTTGAGCCCCATGGAGAGATAGAAGCAGGACCAATGCAGAGATGTAGACAAGATGAAATTTGCTTTGCTGCTGAATCAATAGTCCTTAGTATCTACCAGACATTCATTTCCATTAGAGGTTGACTGTTGAAGGGGAGAGAGGAGAGAATGAGAAAACCGCCCCCCCCCCACCACCTCCAGTGGAATCACCTTTTATCCTAGCAATTTAGTGCTATCCCTGGCTCACAAAAGCCTCAGCAGCTAAGTGGACACATCCTTGTTAGAAAATAGTTGCAGAAGTGTTCATGGTCCCAGAACATGGCCCTGGGTCTCTACTCCCCCTTTAGCAGATTGCTGTTGGTTTCTCTATCACTAGGGTGCCAAGTTTCCCAGTTTTCTTGCAATTGAGGGATTTTAGGATTTGACACTTTCAATGCTAAAATTAGGTAAGTCCTGGCAGCCCAGGACAAGTCAGTCACCCTCTTCGCCAGAGCCCCTCGGGCCACCTCTGACTTCAGCTACAGCTGTGGTGGACAGTTCCTATACAATCTCAAAGGCTGTTGCACCTCTCCTTTCTGTCATTAGGCCTTCTCTAAAGCACCAGAAGTCTAGAAGAGTTGTTATTGGTTAGTCCCTAAGTCATGTCCAACTCTTTGCAACCCCATGGACTGCAGCACACCAGATTCCCCTATTCTTCACTGTTTCTAAGAGTTTGCTCAAATTCATGTCCGTTGAGTCGGTGATGCTATCTAACTGTCTCATCCTCTGCCACCCCCGTCTCCTTTTGCCTTCAATCTTTCCCAGCATCAAAGTGGGGAAGTTAATTCTTTGAATGGCTGAACGGTCCAGGCTTCCCTTCTTCGGAGAGACAGTTCTGAAACACATTCTGTGTGCTTTCTCAGAGGGCTGCAGTGGGGCAAGCCCCATTTGCCTGTGGCAGTAACTTCCTAGGAGAAAGGTACCGGGATATTTCACCAACCTGCTGAATTTGCCCCACATGACCCAGGGGGCTCTGGGAGCAAAGCTATCCTATGGAAATGGGAGAGTTTCCCAGCAATCAGCCGTCACTTCCGTTTGTCCACACAAGTGGAAGGCAGCTTTTGGAGTGAAGCTTAGCTTCACCTTCCATCCCCCGACCTCCCTCCCCAGGGCTCAGCCGCATTTAAAATTCAGTCACTGTCATCAGCAAACCCCTCTGAGCAGAAACAATCCCATCGTTCTCTCCGACTTGCAAAGGTGTTTAAGATATCTAAATATTTTAAAGGTATCTACGAGGACTGCATTCTTTTCCTAGTGGTGACTTGATGAATAAATGATGCCCTAATTTCAGTTTAATTATTGTCTAATGCCCTCTAATTCATTTCAGATTGGTGTTTAACTTCCTTCCAACTTGACAACCTTTCAGGCAAAACTGATAAAAAAAAAAAAAACCAGAGCATCCTTTACATAGGAATGGATTATTTGTCTCTAGATATCAACTAAAGAAAAATAGCTGTTCAAATCCCTAATATTTTTGGCACATTGTAAATTTAAACTCCATCCAAAACACATCTTTAAAAAATATTTTAAGTCAGGGAGGGATTTTTGCTCAGAGTCTAAGATTTTGTTCTGCCAAGTTTGAGCATGGAGCCGATTTTTACGGTTGAATTATAAGCCCCTGAAAATAGGTTTATTATGGAAGTGTGAACACACAACTATAGCCCATAGCAACATGAATGGCCCTGTTATCATAATGCTTATATCCTCTCCTTTGTGCTGAATCGGCAAAGCAAGACACCTGCTTTGGCCTTTTTGCTAATACATGTCAGTGTCAGTTAACAGCTTGTGTCCCTCTTTAGAAGGATGCCCCCAAAGTTTTTCGTAATCCTGGCATTGCCAGGGACCCCTATGTCTCTATCTCAGGAATTAATTTATCATTTCCAGTAGGATACTTGGTGACATTAGAAATACATTCTCTGGTGGAAGGAAAACTGAAGGCTCTGGTGAAGGTTTGCTTTAGTTGTGGGTGTGGATTGCATGGGGCTTCCCTGGTGGCTCAGACAGTAAAGAATCTGCCTGCAATGCAGGAGACCCAGGTTTGATCCCTGGCTCAGGAAAACCCCCCGGAGAAGGGCATAGCAACCAACTCCAGTATTCTTGCCTGGAGAATTCCATGGATAGAGGAGCCTGGGGGGCTACAGTCTATGGGGTTGTGAAGAGTTGGACACGACTGAGTGACTAACACTTTGTTTCATTGTGTAGAAGTTAACTGCTAGCTATCAAGCATGTTTCTCACTAGACAGAAACGACAGGTGTTAATCCCCCAAGCATGTTTCTCAGGGCCAGGAAAGAGAGTACGGTGCACTGCTTCTTGGAGGAATCTGTGTGCGATCCTGCTATTTGTCCAAAGTTCAAATAGTCTACATTCTTTAGGCATCTGAAGTTTCTTTGAAGAAGCCTACACGTCTGTTTTCTGTAGCTATTAAACTACCAAGTAGAACATTTGGAATTCTGTTGTATGAAATATAATTTCCATAACAGAATTAAAATTATACTCAGCTGTAGGCGAAATTGCCATCGTGATTGGCTGGCAAAGGCAATCTCCTATTATGGGCGTCTGCTCTCAGAGGTTCAGTCTCTGGGTAAAAAATCATAAACACCAGAGCTGCCTTAAACTTGTGCATAATTAAAACATAGAGAGGAAAGTTTGACATTTGTCAGCTCTACATGGTCTAATATCAGTAAGCCTTAACCCTACTACCTGGAACCCTCGATTAGTTAAGTCTTGGTTTCCTGCCTTCTCCTCCACCCCTCCCCCACCTTCAGCTCAGAAATACTTTTAGGAATAAGAACTCCTGGCCTTTACTGAATGCTTGCTGTGGGCTTCCCTTCCTTCTCAGCTGGTAAAGAGTTCTCCTGCAATGCAGAAGACATGGGTTCGATCCCTGAGTTGGAAAGATCCCCTGGAGAAGAAAGGCTACCCACTTCAGTATTCTGGCCTGGAGAATTCCATGGACTGTATAGTCCCTGCAGTCACAAAGATTTGGACATGACTGAGCGATTTTCTTCCTTTCTTGCTAGGAGTAGGCACTTTCTATGTATTAATACATAAAATCCTCTTAACAACCCTAGAAGTAGGTGCTATTATTATTTCCATTTCTACAGAGAAGGAAATAAGCTTGGCAGCCAAGCAGAAATATAGAAACTTTGGCTTTGTCGACAGACAGATCTCCCCAGTTTGCATCTCAGCTCAACCAGGCAGGTCTCAAAGCTACCAGATAGCATCTTAACTCTACTAGGTAACAGCTATGTGACCTCAGGCAAGTAAGTTACTTAGGATTTCTGTGCTTCAACTGCCATCAAAACATTATTTCTCTAAAATGGGGATAACAGTGTGAAATTACTGGTTTTTATTTCTCCAAAATTGGGATAACAGTGTGAAGTTAAAGGTTCTTGGGATAAAAAATTTTCTCTTTTAATTAAACAAGAGAATCTTATATTCTGATTATAAAATACATTTTAAAATTCTTTTGCAGGTTATTGCACATGAGTTTAGGTTTTCATGTTCTCCAAACATTATGACACACCCCTAATCAATCATGGTGTATCTGTGTGTATGCCCAGCATGGAAATGAGGAGTGGATGAGAGAGGAACCAAGAGCAAGATGGTATTTTTTCCTTTTGAAAGCAAGTGCTTCAAAGATTACATAAACCTGAAGTTGCCTGAGAATGAAGCCAAGATGGAGAGAAACAGAGGTAAGAAAGAAAAATAGCAACCCCTTCCCCCCAAAAAACAAGCCCCCAAATATGTCATCCTAGCACCTTGATCCAGGCATGTACCTACAGGTACATGACTTCACTTCCATGGCCCATAATTACCACCCTTCCCTGGCTAGTTTGAACTGTTTCTATTACATGAAATAAAAAATTCAATCTACAGGTGGAAGAAGTCAACTGCATGCTGACCACCAATGTGTAGGCTCCAGACCAGTTGGAACCAGGTTGATAATTGAGGTTTCTGAAACATTACCCTGTTACTTCACCATCAGTCAATCAGAAGGATGTTCACAGGCTGATTTCACACTCTACAACTTCACCCCTAAGGTTGCCTTTGAAAACCCTTCCCTGAAAGCCATTTGGGAGTTCAGGACTTTTGAGTATCAGCTAGCTGCCTGTCCTCCTTGCTTGGTCCCAAGCTGGGCACCTTGCAAAAAAAAAAAATCTTCACCAAAAAATAATTCTAAAATAATATCCTACTTTATTTCCCCTTCGCTTTTCTCTTCCACAATTCAAATCTAATCTGAGAGATAGCGTAGTATTTAGGCATCCATTCTTCTTTCCTCCCACCCATCCATTCCTCCTTTCACTTATTCATTCATCCAAGAAACATCCACTGAGCATTCATTTAGAACCAGATATGAAGGAACAAAGATGAATGCGCTCCTGCTCCTTGAAGAGTTACGGGCACACCCCCAAAACTGCAAACCCAGCCAAACAGCTACTATATTTTAGGAATGAACAATTCGAAAGGTAGTTGTATGAATGGGGTGGTGTGACTTTGGAGGAAATTTCTTAATATCTGTCTCTATGTATAATTTCTTAAAGGTTTCTGGGTGGTATGGGGAGGCCGGTGGGAGGGGGGTTCAGGATTGAGAACATGTGTACACCCGTGGCGGATTCATGTTGATGTATGGCAAAACCAACACAATATTGTAAAGTAACTAGCCTCCAATTAAAGTAAATAAAAAAAAATATTGTATAGATTATATTTTAAGTTTTAATAGAGTTCCCACCTTTTCCATAAATCTCCTGAACAGAATGATGATGCATGTTTGAATGAAGGAATGAATTCTCAAACTTCAGACACCCCTCCCCATGCACACATTCTTTGCACCACCCTCAAAAGACTCCAGCCTGAAGTCAGGGGAGAAGAGTGTGCTCAGTATTTAAACAGCTTGAAAACCCCTGTTATCTTCTGCTGAAATAAGATGTGAATTTAATCTCCTGGTGAAATGAAGGGATCCTTTCTCAAGAGCCCCTCATAGAAGCCCTTAAGGGCTTCCATAAAAGACCTCCTATGAGTGTCCTTTAATCACAGATAGACATTCATCATGACGTAGATGTGATTTAAACGTGTGCCTAAAAGACTGAAGAAGAAGACTTCCGTGGTAGTCTAGCGGTTAAGAGTCCACCTGCCAATGCAGGGGACACGGGTTCTAACCCTGGTCCTGGAAGATCCCACGTGCTGCGGGCAACTAAGCCTGTGCACCACAACCAGTTTCTTCTTCAATTTTTTTTTACTATTTATTTATCTGATTTTGACAGCACTGGGTCTTTGCTGCTGAGCATGGGCTTTCTCAGCAGCAGAGACCCAGTGCTGTCAAAATCAAATAAATAAATACATTTTCTTAAAAAAATTGAAGAAGTAACTGGCCTGTCCAACTGATAAATTATTTTTCAGACAATCCTCTCTAGTTAGAGTACCTAAATCTTATCACAAAAGTGATCAAACATAATGTAAATTTATGAGGAATGCATCCTTGATTTGTTTTCATTTGAGATTATTGTGGGCTTATTTATTTATTTTGCAAATAAACTATGAAAACCTCTAATGTGCAGTATTATTTGGTAACATGATTGGGTTTAGAATTCACATTGGACATAATAGGCTATCAAAGGAAACACTGCATCAGAATCTGTTGTGTTGTGTGTGTATGAAATGTTCAAAGTAATTACAAATGTGACAAAATCTAAATTGTATGTTTAGGAAGGAAATGGTGTTAAAAACTCTTGCTTGATGTTCAGATAATACAAGCAGTTTATAAGCCTTTGGGCTTTGTTCTCTGTGTTGTAAATAATATCAGAAGCATCCCCAAATCATGGGTTATTTATAAAACACTGACAAAAAAATCTAATGTTTTTCTTTAAAAAATAAAGTTATACTTTTAAGTCTTATTCCATATAGCCATCTTGCTTGTGCACATGCTTACCAGTTTTTAATCAATATTTTAATTTTTCATACCGACACAGTCAAATATATGATTACGTTTCAACGCAGTGATGCCAATCACAAGTTTTGGATGGTTGAGAGTAGGGAGAATTTTCATTTTGGTGGTGACCAAAGATGAGAGATGGGAGACACTTGGGTCACTTTAAAATTTTTTATTTATTTATTATTGACTTACAAGATTCTATTTGTTTCAGGCATACAGCACAGCTCACAAACCACAGAAAGTTATTATATGATATTGGCTATATTCCCAGTGCTGTGCATTACATCCCTGTGACTTATTTCATTGTTATTAGGTTTTAATGAGTCACTTTTTATAAAAACATTTTTAGAGAGAGGTGGAATAAAAGTTGGGGGTTGTAAAAAAAAAGAAAGAAAGAAAAGCTCTATTCCATTCCCTTTTCTCTCCCTACATCACCATCTTTCCCTGGCCCACTCTAGAATTCTGGGCCCAAATCTTCCAACTGATAGCATGTCTCCAGCCTTCCAATCCCTGAATAAAAGGGAGGAGAATCTTTTCTCCTTTGGCACTTAGCCTCCAAGTATTTACTCAAAGGGACAGTGTCGAGATCAAAATAGGAAGGAGATGTCACCAGGTAGCAGTTTCTATAATGCCGTGAAACATTGATATTTTGACCTTGAGCAACCATGGTAGTTGAAGCCTCTGGAGTAGCTCTTCTCAAACTTGAATGTGCAGAAAAGTCACTGGGGGTCTTGTTAAATGCAGACTCTGATTCAGGAGGTCTAGGGTGAGACCTGAAGTTCTGCATTTCTAACAAGCTCCCAGGTGATGGCAATGCTGTTGATCCTCAGACCTCACTCTGAACAGGGAGGTCCTAAAGAACCTATCTTGTTCTTGTTCAATTCTTCATTGAGAGAAGAAGAATTGAGAGATGAAGAAAAGTGTGTGTGTGTGTTGGAATTGGCCTCCTAAGACTTGACCAGTTCTATGCCAGCCAATGCAGCCCCCTTGCTCTGATGAATAACCAAAATATTTTTGAGTCCTTGTGAAGTTCTGGGCTTCTTACTGTTATTTCGGTATATTACTGTTACCCAGATCCTTATTGTTATTGCGATCCCCAGCTTACAAATGAGGCACAGAGAAGTTAAGTGTCTTGTCTAAGGTCTCAGAGCTAACAATAGAAGAAGGACTTTGGGGGCCCAGTCTGCCAGAACCTGTATTGCATGCTCTAAATCACAAGGCTATCCTTCCCCTAAAGGTACGTTTCAAGCTCTTTCCATTCTCAGGACCTTTGCATATGCTGTTCCTTCTGCGAAGATTGCCTTTCCCTGCATTCTGCCTGACTGCTTATCCTTGAGATTTCAGCTGATATGTCACTTCTTAGTGAGGCTTTATCTGACTTTGTCCCAAATTAAACAAGCCCTGCTTTCTGCTTTTTTACATAGCATTAATTTCCCTCATGAGAACTGAAAATGTCTCACAATTTTCAATTATTTCATTATTAGTGTTAATTTGCTTTTATACCTATTTATTTAATAAAACTATAAGCTCTATGAAGCTGGGGACTATTTATTTCGCCAGTCCCTAGTGCCATGTCTAGTACAATGACCGTACTAGCACTATGTCCAGTATAGCCTGACTTGTTATTAGACTGACTGAGGTGAGTGTGAGTGTGAAAGTCACTCAGTCGTGTCCAACTCTTTGCAACCCTATGCAGTATACAGTCCATGGAATTCTCCAGGCTAGAATACTGGAGTGGGTAGCCTTTCCCTTCTCCAGGGGAGCTTCCCAACCCAGAGATCGAACCCAAGTCTAGCACATTGCAGGTGGATTCTTTACCAGCTAAGCCACAAGGGAAGCCCAAGAATACTGGAGTGGGTAGCCTATCCCTTCTCCAGGGGATCTTCCCAACCCAGGAATCGAACCGGGGTCTCCTGCATTGCAGGCAGATTCTTTACCAACTGAGCTCTCAGGGAAGCTATCAGACTGACCTATAGAGTGACTGATTTACTAAGTGAATGAATGAATGAATGAATGAAATTTACATTCTGCAAATACCAACTAAGCCACTAGGTGGCAAGTATATGCATCACACTTACAGATGGATGCAAATATAGCACATACGGTTGACATAACCAAGAAAATAAATTCAAGCAGTATTATACATCTCACATGTGCCACTGGCCATAAAATAGGTGGAATAAGAAACTCATTTAAATTACAGTAAAGAATGAGAATATGGCTTTCAAAAGTCCACTTGTTCCTAACTTTCTGATACAGTCTGACCAGAGATCAAAGAAAAGAGTCAGATGAATTTCAGATTTTTTGAAGCACACTTCTACTTTTATTCCTCTTTGCTCAAGTCCTGCCCTAGACTTAGCAGTGTGCTCTTCTTCCCAAGGTGTGCAGGGAACTTGGAGAACTGACACCCCCAGAGAAAGACGGATGTGGTTCGTCACAGAGGTGTGGTCCATGGATACTCCACAGTGAGTCACCAGGATGTCCAGCATGGTGAGAGGGAAGATCATTGTCATGGCTTGAGTTCCCTAGAAGCAGACCCTGATATGAGTATTCTGGGCAACTTGTCTGCTGAGAGATGAGACAGAGATAGGATGGCAACTCTCAAGTGGATATTGCCCAGCCAGCGACCACTGTGAGTGTCCAAAGCTTAATCCCAAGGGGAGACTCTGGGAAGCATTAGGGTCCTGCCTTAGTTATTTCATTCAATGGATAAGGACCTCAGACATTCACACCCTACTCCATTCAGGGGGAAGCTAATATGCAGGCTCTTCTAGCCTGCCTGAAGTGGCCCCAGGACCCCTCTCTTCTAGGATCTGTGAGTGGGTCCTTAAGCAGAAGTACAGACATTGGCACACTCAAGGGTTAAGGTCCTAGGGAGCTTGGTAGGACGCTGATGTTGCCCACAACAGCCATGCTGATTCACAACTTCTTTAAGAGGATGAATCTTGGAGCTGATGGGCCATTATTCTAACTCAGAATTTACATCTTTAGTTCCTGAAACCCCTGAGTACCTCCAATGCCCCCCAAAGCCACCAAAGGAAGTACTATGGCCTAGAGCTGTCAGTATCCCAACTTCCACCGTTAATGTGGTCATTTGTCATCATGAAGGAAGCCCACTTTATCAATGCCACTGTCCCTTCATTTCCAAACTTTTGAGATGACATCTCTTCTAAGTGCAGATACGGTCTACCATCCTGTGTGATCTTGGACTTGGATCTAACATTTTCTGGCCCTTTATTGCCCTGTCCGTGGAAAGAAAGTGAGGGTACCCTTACTGTGTCCACTTCACAAGGATGTTATGAGAAGAGACGAGATAGTATCTGAAAACCACTTTGAGCTCTGGAGAAAAGTGCTCTTATGAGCTATATAAATATAAGTTATTACACAGTATTATTTTAACCTGGCCCAAGTTTAGATTAGTTGTATGAATCATTCATCAACCTTTACTTTGTATAATTAAAAACGTGTGGTTCTTAGAATCTTTGTTTGGGAGGCAAGTTAATGTGGCGGGACTGGGATTGGCAAACTCTTAGAAGTCAAAGACTTCTGGTCTAAAGACAGATGCGCTGATTGATGGGGAACGTTCTATTATCAGTTCTCATTTGGCGGTATCCTCAGTCAACTTCTTTAGGAGTTTATGATTCATGCTTTACTTTATTGGCCTTTTTCAGATTGCCAACCCTCACGGTATTTCACAAGGTATTCATAAGTAGTCTCCAGTTTTTCATTTCACCCCCAAGTGAAATCTATGCCATGTATCTGCCGCTGAGGCCTCCTATGGGCACTAATATGTCAATGTTGATTGATTCTGGGAGGATAATTGACAATAATTCACTCCCTTGGGAGGCACAATGGCCTCCCCATTTGGGTTTCTCTCCAAATGTTCAAGTGCCTATTTTAAAACGCACCCTTCCTTAATATGAATTGCATTGACCACAGCAGTGCATGAACAAAAAGCCGCAGCAGTGCATGAATGAATGCACCAATATGACAGTCAATCCTATGAACCTGTGTGCTTCTTAATGGCGGTGGCTATAGTTCACTCATTTTTGTGTCTCCTTTGAAATGTCCAGCACACCTGGGATTCAATGGGTGCTCAACAATGGTTAATTGAATGAGTGCATGCTAATAAAGAAAGGGAAAAAGAAATAAAAACACAATGAACCACTGAACCCAAGGATATCATTAGCTATGGTCTCCCCATGTGTTAGTTATTAGCTATTAGTGGTGTGGGTGGTCTGGGAGAGATGGACTAATTCTTCTGTTGGCCACAGTGGTGTCAAACAGTATATTAACTATTGGGAATGAGGGTGTTGACTGGATTTCTGCTGTGAACTAAATGTCCCCTAGTGACTCCCATGAATTAGATACATGCCCCAGGGGCCCAGGCTATTTCTGGCTTGTAACTGACACAGTGGAAGGATCTGGTGGAACAAAAGGATGTCAGGTAAGGTCTGCAGGGACCATCTGAGCCTGTGTAAACGCACCAGGAAGCAAATAGTTGACAAATCCCACCTAAGTCTCACTAATGATTGGGTTATGGGATAATGTGCAGGAGGGTAACTGACAATTTAGGAAGAGCTTAGCGGGAGCTGGCACCCACAATTCTGCTATTTCCTTCCTTTTCAAGCTTCATCACGAAATTTCTGCCATGGTCACGTGCACTTATGATTAAAGAGTTACTGACAACACATTCAAACTCTATCACAAATAAACCAAAGTGAACAGATGACTCAGTCTATCACAGATGGATCAATATCTGTAATGATCTCTAGCTATGTTTTTGTCCATTGATCATATAGAAATTATCCACTTTTTAAACAATTCTATTTCCATTAATTTTTAACTTTAGCCATTTCTTCTTTGTTTTAGCATGGGAAACACACTGCCCACTTCCTTGATCCAAACTTCAACCGACCTGCACTGTGTCTTTTTCTTTTATTTCAAGATTTAGGAGTTTTTGATTCCATCCTAAATTGTTAAGTGGCTTGAATGTTAAAAGAAACCAGCAAACTATTAAAGGGTTTTTTAAACTTCTAGGACATCAGTTCACTTTTTCAGGAGAACATTTTGAAGAGATGGGATAAATGAAGTAGAAACATTCAGATTAAATTTCCTTTGAAATCCATGGGTCTTAAAATTAAGGGAAAGTGATTGGCAAAACATGTTTTGGTTTTTGCCGAAACTGAAATGTTTGAAAAATAGTTCAAGATGTTCTTCCACACCCCAACCAAATCCATCTGGGGCCGTCCATCTTTAGTTTAAATCTATTTCTTTGAATCAATTTCTATCCATCTGCCATGCAACGAACATATCTCCTTATTGCAGCCAGAGGGCCACCAAATTTTTCTAATGGAGAAGAACATGTTGGTAAAAAGTAGATATACAGTCTTAGGTCTTGTGTTAGGCTTATGATATTCTTTTCAGAAGAAGAAAGTTCTAGAGTAGATGGCTGTGAAAAGGCAGTTACTCCTAGACTATGAATCATGGTAGGAATGTGAGAATAGTTCCTTTGCTTATGTGTCTATCATCTATCTGTCTATTCATATATTCAATCATTCATTCATTCAACAAGTATTATTGAGTGCCTCCTATATGCAGGGATTGTAGGACTACAAAGGGAAGTAAAAGATTTCCCCTGATCCTAGGGAGGGACCATTTTCTAGGGATATTTTTGAAGTGTAATGTGTGAAAGGTGCCATATTTGGGGCTGAGTTGGAGAAGGCAATGGCAACCCACTCCAGTACTCTTGCCTGGAAAATCCCATGGACGGAGGGGCCTGGTGGGCTGCAGTCGATGGGGTCGCTAGGAGTCGGACACGACTGAGTGACTTCACTTTCACTTTTCACTTTCGTGCATTGGATTAGGAAATGGCAACCCACTCCAGTATTCTTGCCTGGAGGATCCCATGGACAGAGGAGCCTGGCGGGCTACAGTCCATAGGATCACACAGAGTCGGACATGGCTGAGCGACTTAGCATGCACAGAACGCACAGAGACAAGAGGAGGAGACAGACCAGCCTACGAATAACAAGTGGGAAAACTTCATGGAAGAGACACAAAAGGTGAGACAAGATGAAGATGAAAGGTGGAGAGTGGTTGGAAAACCATGAAGCCTAAAGGAAGAGTATATAAGAGCATTAGTCAGGATATTAGTCATTCTAACAGGTAGACCAAGGAGAGGTTGGGGAAAGCCAAGTGGATGCTCGTTGGGGTGGAGGAGGATTTGGAGAAGCTATTCTTCTATTGAAGATCCTTTCTTTTCTTTTTAAAATTTGGTTGCTGGCTCTCCACCTGTCTTGGCAGCTTTCTGGTTGATGCGATAAGTCAGAGTAATGAGTTGAGGCTGAGATCCACGTGGGCACATGTGGCCCCTCCCCTCTCTCTGGGTCTTGACCAGACCAGGTGATCTGTAAGGCCCATCAGAGAATAACTGCATAGTCCTGGTTCTCAAAGTGACATAAATTATAGATTCCCCCTCCCCCATTCTTTCTTTTTTTTTTTTTTTTTTACTCTTTATTTTTTATTGGAGTACAGGTGGCTCAGTTGTAAAGAACCTGCCTGCTAATGCAGGAGACACAGGGGAAGAAGGCTTGATCCCTGAGACTGGAAGATCCCCTAGAAAAGGAAATGGCAACCCACTCCAGTATTCTTGCCTGGGAAATCCCGTGGACAGAGGAGCCTGGTGGGCTACAGTCCATGGGATCGCAAAGAGTCTAACATGACTGAGCATGTGTGCATTTTCCACACCCATTTTTGGGGGCTTCCCAGGTGGCTAGTGGTAAAGAACCCATTTGTCAATGCTAGAGTCCTAAGAGACTCAGGTTTGATCCCTGGGTCAGGAAGATCCCCTGGAGAAGGGTATGGCAATCCACTCCAGTATTCTTGCCTGGAGAATCCCATGGACAGAGCACCCTGTCCATGGGGTCGCACAAAGTCAGACACAACTGAAGCAATTTAGCACACATACACACAGCAGATTAACAATGCTGTGATAATTTCAGGTGATTAGCAAAGGGACTCAGCCATACACAGGCATGTATCCATTCTCCCTGAAACCCCACTCCCCTCCAGGCTGCCACATAACGTTGAGCGGAGTTCCATGTGCTATACAGCGGGTCCTTGTTTCCCCTCCCCTACGCTTTATTCTAATGCAGAGGTGGGAAACTTGGTGCAGAAAGTCTGCTTGCACTTTGGAATTCTGATGTCTCTGGGTGCGTCCATGTTAGCCTCTTCACAAAATAAAGCACCATGAAGGGCTTTCTCACTTTAAAGAACAGCCAGGGGCCCTGACAAGCAGGCTTGGGTGACACTGGGCTCTGACTATCGCTGTTTGGTTAGGGTTTTCTTCGGAATGCAGTAAGAACGGCAGTTTCCTCATATTGCACTGAAACTGCCAGTTAATTGTAGCTGTGCATTCACCTAACGGCTGAAAAGCTAGCTGTCCTTTGCATACAGGAAAATGGTGGTATTAGTAATTGGGTTTTTATGTGTGGCATAATATGTGGTTTGGAAGCCATTATAGGATTAGAGGCAATTTGGAGATTATCAGCCCCAAGACATCGCCTATGGGGGTTGAGACTGGCAGGTCCATGCTTTCTGTGATTCCGATGACAGGGATTGAAATATGTGAAGGTCAAGTTTTCTGCTCTCTTGCCCAAGATATGATATATATAGGAGAATCTGGATGTCCTTACAGCACATTGTTGCTTGACATTGTTCTGATAAATACAGCATTATTCCTTAATTAAGAAAATATAAAAACAATGCAGAACATGGATGGACCTAGAGATTATCACACTAAGTGAAAAGTCAGAGAAGGAGAAATAGTATGACATCCCTTATATGCGGAATCTAAAAAGAAATAATACAAATGGGCTTACTTACAAAAGAAAAGCAGACTCACAGACTTAGAGAATGAACTTATAGTTGCTGTGGGGAAGAGATAGTTAGGGAACTGGGGATGGACGTGTAGACACTGCCATATTTAAAATGGATATCCAATGAGGCCCTACTGTACAGCACAGGGAGCTCTGCTCAAGGTTCTGTGGCAGCCTGGATGGGAGGGGAGTTTGGGGGAGAATGGATACATGTATATGTATGGCTGAGTCCCTTTGCTGTCCACTGACTCTTTGCAGCCATTTGAACTATAGCCTGCCAGGCTCCACTATCCTTGGGATTTTTCAGGCAAGAATACTGGAGTGGGTTGCCACTTCCTCCCCCATGGGATCTTCCTGACCCAGGGACTGAACCCATATCTCCTGCATTGTAGGTAGATTCTTTACCACTGAGCCACCAGCAGGGGAAGCCCCCAGAAACTATCACAGCATTGTTAATTGGCTATGTGTTAGTTGCTAAGTCCTGCCCGACTCTTTGCAACCCGATGGACAATAGCCTGCCAGGCTCCTCTGTCCATGGAATTCTCCAAGCAAGAATACTAGGGTGGGTTGCCATTCCCTTCTCCAGGGGATCTTCCTGACCCAGGGGTTGAATCCAGGCCTCCTGCACTATTCTAATATAAAATAAGAAGTTTTTTTTAAAAAAACAATGTAGAGTATACATGTGTAGGCTGATCCCACTTAAAACTAGTCTTTCCCTTTTTCCAGTTCCACTTCTAAACAGCATAGAGGATTTGCCATTGTTGTTTCTACAATTTTATCTAAAGTGTCATGTGGAACTTCAGCTCCAATAATTGGTTTTTAGGAGTCTGAGCCTCTTCCTGATTTTCAGATTGAGAAGTGAGTGGGTCTCTAAAACCTTGGGGCTCCTTCCCTGCTTCAGTCCTTCTTTGGCTCCCTCTGCTCATCAAGGCTTTGTTTTCTTCCCTCCTAGAACCTCTTTCTCCTCCCTGGGTCCTGCCGCTGGACTCTGTCAACGCGTTGGAACAAGCTGGAAGAGGGTGACTCTTTCTAGGAGTTAGGAGATACACATGGAAGGGACTGGCACAGGCCGCTGTGGGGAGAGTTTCAGTTTCTGTTCCAGGCTTCTGTAGTCTGTGCCCTTGGACCTGCTGCTAAGCTTCTCTTGGCCACAGGTGAGAATGAGTGGGAAGAAGAGTGTCACTTCCACCAGAATCCTTTTCTGACCCCACAGTCCTTCTAGATCTTTCCCCAGCTCCCTTGCTCATGCCTCTCCAGCACTTGTCTGCCTCATCGAGATGGGCTATTTGTCCCTGTGTCTCATCCATGCAACGGTAAGCTCTGCAAGCATGGAGGATGTGTGGTTGACATGGAGACCTGGTAGTAGACAATACATGAGTTAAAAGAAAGAGAAATGGTTCCTCACGGCACAGGACTTTGTGAGGCTGCATGTGGGAACACAGGTAAGGGCCCGTGTGTCACCTCCTAGCATCACATAAAAGTCAGTGCCCTTTGTTCAGCATTGTGTTCCGGGGGCTTCATCAAAGCTGCCTGGCTGGTTCGTGTCCTTGCCAAGATTCCTCGAGGCTCTCCGCACGCTCAGAGACGCATCGGGAGGGCTGGAAACGATCCGCTGTCACTGTCGAGTGTCAAGGAAGTGGTTCCAACTCACCAGGGCTCCCCCAGGCCCCCAGCCATCCCTGTGAGCAGAGACTTCTGCAGGGAGATGGCTGGGCCCCCAGGAACCCACAGACAGCCCAGCAGGGACACCAAGCTCCAGACATGAGGGAGGGCAGAGGTCAGTCAGGAGTGTGCTAAAGTCAGAAATTGTGATGGATCTAGAAGCCTCAAGAGGTGTATTTAAAGTACATGAAATACAAAGACAGTTATAATAATTTTTTCTTTGCACCCTCAAATGTGTAGACTGAGATTCGCACCTGCTACTTAGATTGGCATTTAGGAGCTGAAGCCATCCCTGGATAGGACTCAGATCTCTGTCCACTTAGAGATCACCCGCCAGTCCCTGGATGTGGAGTACATGTGTGTGTGTGTGTGTGTGTGTGTGTGTGTGTGTGCATATAGGCTTTGAGCAATGGGGAAGTCCATGTGTTTTCACTTTGTGCCCAAGTATCCCAGAGTCCCCCAAAGTCTGCTTTCAGATGTCATTAGCATTATCAGTTCTCAAATTTTCTTAAGAAGCACATTTCATGTGGTTCCCTAAATGTTAGGACTTCTTTTACCCCCAGACCCAGCAGAGGACTTTCAGAGGGTTTCCATTAAATGACCACAGTGAAATGTGTCTCATGCCATGTTTGAGAGTCCCCACTTTAACAGGGCCTGCTCTCATGCTGTCTGTCAGTGAGGCCTCGGAACTACTCAAGTATGTCTCTAATTTGTGCTGGTCTCGGGAGAAGTATCAATAGTGAGAGATCACTTTCATAAGCGATATCATATCCTGATTGAGCATTGCCAGGGAGTCTTAGGCCACTTGGTGGTTGCACTGGCCTCAGATCCAATTACAGCTATAAAAGTGGTTTGCATTAGAAGTTCTGATTCTAGGATTTGATCATTATAAGTAGGATAAACCACCAAAAGAATGTGAATTGCCTTCACTAAAAGGATGTAATAACCCAGAGAATATCTTTCATATTTCAAATTCAGGAAATCCAGCATTGCTTTCCTCTCTGCAACTATCCCTTGAACACTAGTCACAGCAGCCAGGGTCTGCATTGGGTGGGTCTCTGGATCTTCTGGAGAGGTCAAAGCAACCCACTCCAGTACTCTTGCCTGGGATGAGTACTCCCATGGACAGAGAAGCCTGGTGGGCTACGGTCCATGGGGTCGCAAGAGTTGGACATGACATAGAGACTAAACTACTACCATCACCTCCAGATCCTCCAGCAAAAGGGATTTTAGTTCTTGGATAGCCAAAGGGCCTTCCTACAGGGCCTCTTGCAGAGCTGACCATGAGAATAGAGATTCAGGGATGCAGTAGCCAAAGGCAGTTGTCCTAGGCTTGTGCTAAGTGCCCAGAGATTTGAAACGGTCCCCTGTCCACCTTCCCCTCCAACTGAACTCTTCCCAAAGGCTGTAATATTCCTGCCCAAAGCTGCCCAACTGTGGAGGCATTTATGTCCTCGATGTCCCGGCAAGGAGGTTAACAGGCAATACATCCACGCTGGATATTAAAGAAATCAGTTGTCCCTAAAGACTTTGAAAGGCCATTAACCTGGCTGGCAGTTGTGAAAGGGCCCAGGCCACTTCAGAGTCTGTTCACAAATATGATCTTCCATCTATTCCTTTCCCCATTTCAGAGCAATTTACCGACAAGCAACACACATGCCCTTGCTGTTCTCTGAGCTGGAATCCATGGCTTAGAAAAGGCTCAAATGGCTCAGAAGCATGGGTGGGAACCCCAGCTTTCCCTAGAGGTCCCTGGTTACCCAAGCACACCAGTCACCCCAGCTGTCTGTCAGCCTGATGATTGCTCATCCAATCCCCGCTCTGTTACTGTCCTGAAGATGCAGAGACGCCTGAGTCAGAAGACGGGAAGGCAGAGCTGGCGGCCCTTGTCCTCCATATTTTCCACCTCCCCACC
>NW_011495018.1:13318167-13328084 GCF_000754665.1 Bison bison bison | reverse complement strand
ACGACCCAGTCATGGGACCTGGGAATGGGGCTCTCAGACTACTGACCAGGGTGAGCTACAGCCACGTGTCTTTGGCCGGGAAAGCTTTTTTGAGAAAGCAAAAGTATTTATATAAACAGTTCATGCTGGGAATTCGTTTGTGGCATAGAATTACTTCAAAGAGAAATCAATATATAAACCAGTAAAATGGTTTGCAGAGACTAGCAGTAGTGCCTCAACTGTTTGAAAGAAATTTTACTAGACATATTTGCGGCAAATTTTGGCATTTTACGAAAAGAACAACAGGTTTCATTTATTTGATTTTCCACAGCCCTGCAAATGCCCTTTCCTCCCTCCCTCTCCCCATTTTATCTTCCTCCCTCTCCCCCTCCCTTCTTCCCCCTCCGTCCCTTCCTCCCTTTCTCCTCTCCCTTCCCTCCTTCCCTCCCTTCTTCCTTCTTTATTTCCTTCCTCCCCTCCTTCCTTCCTTTCTTCTTTCCTTCCACCTCTTTCTGTAACTTTCCTTACCACCCTCTCTTATTTTTTTTAAGAAAGAAATTGCATCCTATTGTCTTCTTTCTAAGTAATGACATTATTTTAAAATCCAGAGTTGAGCTGCAAATGAAAATTCATTGTTGCCTTCTCCATAAGAGAACTTAAATGATTCTCCAATGTTAATTCAACTAAAGAATTGCCAAGTAATTTTTCTTTTTAACTGCAGAACATCATTTGTTATGAAACGATCCAATTCAGTGTGTGTGTGTGTGTGTGTGTGTGTGTGTGTGTGACTTCCAAATTCGCTAAGAGGTTTGATTCTGAAGTTGGATCCACTGATTCTTACATAGGATAATATAAAGATTAAGAAGCCACCCCATCTACGGACCAGAGATTCAGCATCCAGTAACCCGTGGAGTATGCACCTCTCAGTCTACTTGCAGGGTGATAAGCAACACTCCTGGCTTGTGGAGCCCGGGGAATCCTGATCCTGATAACAGCACTCAGATGACAATGCAGGAACTCACAGGAGAGCCGGCGTCTCTTGCACTTAGCAGCTGTAATTCTGAGCACGTTATACAGACAAATCAGGCCCCCCACGTAATGTGCTTTCACCTCGCAGCAAGCTGCGTTTGAGTTCAGGGAGAGAAAAATGTGTATTAAGAGAGCAGGTTAAAAATTGACATTATCCCAGACTTTCATGAAATCAAAAATGATGGCCATGATGCTAAGTTATTATAATGTATTTATTACCAGGATTGCTTTCATATTTAACCAGTTTGGCCCATCTCGAGACCTGTTTTAAAATGCAGCACCTTGCCCACCTTTCCCATTTTCATATGAAAAACAGGAAAGCAAAAACTAATTTACTCAGAGAGACACAGAGCCTGTTTGCCCGTTTATCTCTTACAGACCACCCCTCAGTCCAATGTTGACAGTACATGATATTCCATTAATCTGCCTAATGAAAATTTAACCAGTGTTATAAACAAATAATTGGCTATTATCCTCTCAAAGATCCCGAATAAATTACTTCTGCTTATTTCCCCCCCCTCTCTCAGTGCTCAAAAGCTAGCCCTTTCTGATGGATGTCACAGGGAGAGGGAAGGGGAGCATCCATCCCATCTCATTCCAGTGTGCTGGCAACCGCTGTCATTGTCATGGACAGATTATCCTGGGAACACGGGGATGGACCACAATGAGGGGTGGGGGAGAGATGACCAGCTTGGCCCATCTTTAGGAACCACTTACTACATCTCAAATATCTCCACACTCCCCGCCTCCCCGCCAACTTTCCCCCTGTTCTTGTCTTTTCTCTCCCTTCCATTAGATTCTCCTTCCTCCCCGTTCCTATCCTCTGAGTTCTTTCAAGAATCTCCATCTCCCCTTCTCAGCTCAGCCACACGCCCAGCAGCCCATCCACTGAGTCCTCTTACTGCTTCTCTGTTGTAATCTTCACAACACAAGGTCTGCTTTCAAATGGAGTGCCCAGTGCCAAAACGGTTGGCACACACTATGCTGAATAAGTCAAGGAAACTATTTGGATAAGGGACAGACTCTGTTTGTAGCATTATATTGAATCAGGCAAATTGAAGGAATCTATTTCAAGTCATTATTGGTAAAAAGCAGCCGCACCTCCAGAGTCCCACGTTAAAATTAGAATGACTCAGCTAAGTGGCAGGGAATTGAAAAGAAGAATCTGAGCCTGTACTCAGGATATTGCACTGGTTTTCTTAATTTAATCATCTATCTTCTTGACTAGATCACAACTGTTTTTTAAAGGGATTATGTCTTGCTCATCTATTTCATTGCCATGTAATATGTAACAAAGTGAATGAATGAATGGATAAATGTAAACTTTGTGGGCTTCTTTAAGAAAATTTCCTCTTAGGAGCAAAGGTAACAAAACTATTAGAACAATAGCTATAAATTAAAAAAAATTTATAATAAGTCTCTTTTCTTAAAGCCCTTAGATTTCCCAATACCCACAATTCAAGTCCCACAGTTTATGCTGCAAGCTGCAAAAATGAATTGAAACACCACCTACCTTTTCTCTTAAATGCTTAGTAAAAAAATCACTGTTCATTATGAAACAGTATAAAAGAGCAGAGAGTGGTGATTCTCACGTTGTGGTTATCAGTCTTTAGAATGCAAAGGTCATCTAGGAAGTGGTTTGGATGCCATGGACTTAGGCATCTGCTACTGTAGTAAGGAGATTCCCATGTAAGTGGTCAGTGGACAGCTTCTTAAGAAATGCTGCCCTGATGGGAGCTTAGCATATTTGGGAGTCACCTAGAGCTTCTTATTAGGCTGGGGCTTCCAGAGACTCTGAGCAAAAGGTTTACATCTTCGAGAAGGTCCCTGAACTTGGTCCTGGACTGGAGGAGGGGAAAGAGGGAGCTGTCATCTCCCACCCTAGCCCCAGTGGCCACTTCAGCCAGTGAACCTCCACGATGAGTCTTCACCTGATGTTGTTCATTTCATCCATGGACCAGTCCAGCTTGCAGGTGAGTCTGGCACTTAAGAGCAACATTAGGACTGGAAATCCGGAATTAGAACTCAATCAACAGTCTCAATAATTTGGTAGTTTCTTCCAAAGTGTAAGTTTCCAATAAATGCTTGCTCAGATTCACAAGTCTGTAGCACATTCATCCCAGTGGAAAGATACTACCGAGTGAGCAACATGGGTGCTGATATGTTTCACATTCATCATCTCATTTGAGCTGTGCAATGACCCTCTGAAGATGCGATCAGAGTTCAGTTTCTCATCCAACAGATGTGAGAGCTGAGGCCCAGAGCAGCTGGATGAGAAGCAGCAGCAGGAATTCTTAGTTAAGAGCAGCGTGATAGAGTCAGATGGAGACTACAGGGCAGGTAGGGCATTGGGTTATCAGGATGGCCTTGGGAAGGATGGAAAAGATGAGATCCCTTCCCAGACACTAAGTCAATGTGGATGGACATCAGTAGGCCTGTTGAGTTGGTAACTTTACCATGTACACTAGTGGTGTGTTTCCAGGGATGGGACCTCGCTCTGACATCCCAGCATTGAGGTCTCATCACTACTACTGCTAAATTTGCAAAGCTGCCTCTCAGGGTGGTTGAGACAGCATATGTAAAGCATGTGGCCTGACCCGCAGAATGGGGCTGGGTTACTGATAGCTGCTATTATGGTAATTATTGTTCTGACCTCAGAAACATGTACTCTGCCCTCTGGGGTAGTCCAGCCAGGCCCATTACGAGGCAAAATTGCAAAGCAGGTGTGATCATCCCAGGGCAGAGGGCTTTCTGGTGCCTTCAGATCCCACAGCTGGCATTATGGCCCCACAAGCCTGCACCAAACCCTGCTCTAATCACCAGCGAGGCCACTGTGGGAACTGGTCTCAAACAGGGAGAAAATTCCTAGAGAGAGGTTGGAGGTTACTTTATAAACTTCTGGAGAAGCTATTGGATTGGAGAGTGTCTAATGGACAGAACATTTACTTGGCTTGGTCTAGGCTTCTAGGGTGGCACAAGTGGTAAAGAACCCAGCTGCTATTGCAGGTAGTTGGAAGAGACATAGGTTCCATCCCTGGGTGGGTAAGAGCCCCTGCAGGGGGGCATGGCAACCCACTCTAGTCTTCTTGCCTGGATAATTCCATGGACAGAAGAGCCTGGCAGGCTACAGTCCACAGGGTCACATAGAGTCAGAAATGACTAAAGTGACTTAGCAGGCACATGCCTGCAGGCTCACAGGGAAAATCTGAATTTCACTGGAAAATAGACAGTTTTCTCCAGTGATCTCAAAAGCAAAGACACCAAATAATTTGATTTCTGATAATCAGTTTTTAAAAATTAAATAAAATATAGCTTAAGTTAGAGATGAAAATACAATAATTCCCCTTGAATTAGTAATCACTGGGCTTCCCTGGGGCTGAGCTGATAAAGAATCCACCTGCAATGTGGGAGACCTGGGTTCGATCCTGGGTTGGGGAGATGCCCTGGAGAAGAGGATGGCTACCCACTGCAGTGTTCTGGCCTGGAGAATCCCATGGACTAGTCCACGGGGTTGTAAAGAGTAGGACACGACTGAGTGACTTTCACTTTAGTAATCATTAAATCATTCCCATGGGTATCAGCAAGAGAAGCAGAGGTAACTCATGGGTGCAATTGGCTGCAATTCTAGAGAAGCCTGTGGGATTCACTGTCTAGCTCCTGACGTCGACATAATTAGCGGCCACTGGATGAAAATGTATCACCTGTGGTTGCTGTTGTGACAATGACTGAGCTAGACTGTGCACAAGGGGAAGAAATCTAAATGGAATTAAGTTCTCCTGTTTCCTCTTATCCCCTCCCTGGTCTGATCAGAACTGGGGTGGCGTGTGGTACCCACCACGTGCAATGGTCCCTTCTGTGCAATCCACCAACCACGTCCATCAGTCTACTGGGGTTTCTGAATACAATGCCAATCATTTGAAGGTCATATCTTAGATCTAGTACAAATCTGTGGTTGCCTCATGAGAACCCATCCTGCAGAGTCACTCCAGCAGCCCAATTCAGGATGACTTGAATATCGATCAAAGGAATGATCCTTGGCAATTTTTCTTCTCTCATCCTGTGGCTCCAAAAACTGGGAAAATTTGTGAGCATCACTGGTCAAGAGATAGAGCGTAGATATGTCGCCTTGGGAAATTATTCTTCCAACATGCTGAGCGTGAGCATCAGAATAATACTAATAGAGATAATATTCATTGTGCACTTTCCATATGCCAGGTACTGTTCTAAGTCTCTCTGTGTTCATTAACTCACGACCTCCTTTTGAGGTCAGCACTGGTACCATCCTGAGTTTACAGATGAGAAAGCTGAGGCGTGTATTAGGTGACTTGTCCTAAACTACCGGGGAGGGGACAGTAGGGTCAGGATTAAACTGAGGCTGTCTGCCTCCGGTGCCCGTGTGCTTTGTCATGGCACTAAACTAGGTTTTTAATCACTTTAGACGACATCTCCTTCCAAATGTCTGTTCTATAGATTCTCTGGGAGAACCCTGCTTTTAGAAATGCTAGAATTGGAGTTTTTTCCTTCCTCTGGTAACGAAGTGCCAAGAATGTATCAGGGGCACGTGATGATTGCCCAGAAACCACACAGCCTATCGTATGTCATTCCTCATAATTTATTTTTATGAGAACAGTTAAGTGGTATCAGCATTTTGTAAGCATGTATTTATATTTGTTAATTTAATTTATGCAAATGCATCATTTATGTAAATCATACACAGATCCACATCAGGATATCTTTAGTGAAATTACATGATCAAGATATTTAGGGATCTAACGTATATAATCAGAGAATGCAAATTATTTTTACTGCATGTTCTTTATGCCATTAAGTTCATAAAACAACAGTCTGGTTTTACTAAAGCTTGCCTGGCAGTGTCTTGGATGCTTTGGCCTTTATTTCCTTCTTGCTCCATTTCATTGCTTCTTTGATGACCAGCTCAGGCCAAAGTATTGCTGTTGTTGTTGTTGTTCGGTCACTCAGTCGTATCTGACTCTTTGCGACCCCATGGATTGCAGCACACCAGGCTTCCCTGTCCTTCACTATCTCCCAGAGTTTGCTCAAACTCATGTCCATTGAGTCAGTGATGCCATCCAACCATCTCATCTTCTGCTGCCCCCTTCTCCTCCTGTCCTCAATCTTTCCCAGCATCAGGGTTTTTTCCTGTGAGTGAGTTTGCTCTTTGCATCAGGTGGCCAAAGTGTTGCTGAGAGACATGGAATTGCAACTGAAGCAACATTGGAAGCCCCGCATTTTTGTCCTCTTCTGAGGGGTGGGTGAGGTTACAGTGTTATAAACACAATACTGTATATGATAGCTGTCCCAGGGCTTCGGGCTTTATCCATCCAGATAATGGTGCCCTCATTACCCCTTCGTGGTGCTGCTAGGCAGCTGTCATGAATAATAAGATAGTGAAGTCGCTCAGTCGTGTCCGATTCTTTGCAACCCCATGGAGAGTAGCCAACCAGGCCCCTCTGTCCATTGGATTTTACAGGCAAGAACTGGAGTGGGTTGCCATTTCCTTCTCCACATGAATAATAAGCCTACCCCTAAATCTGGACCGTCTGTTCTGAGTTTCTGGCATGTTGTTTCAACAGGAGGTGAGATTTTTTATCTCATTTCCATGACTTTATATCTGATTCTGGGATGGGAGAGATGTATCTAATACTGCGAGCCTTAAGAATCGAAGATGGTCAAGGGTGGTAGGGATCACTGTTTGTACTCATGCTAGTAAGACAAGAAAATGGGAGTTAGGGGAAGACCTGACATGATCTTCCAGTGATCACATCTCAAAATCCAGAACATTCAGCTGTGCACCTACAAGAGCCAACGTTGCTTTTTGCAGTGGAAGCTGAAAATGTCACCTTCACAGTAAAAACTTATGATCATCACCAGCTGTCTTCCCTACTCCCCTGTGTTACTTATGGGAACCATTGACCACCACTAAACATATACATAAATTCTTGTTTCTCCTCACCCTGGAGCCTGCTACATAGGGTTGCCCCTATGAGAAGCAATGAAACAACACTCATGGAACATGTGTAGCTCACATTTGGAAATCTTGTTGATTTTCTGACCATAATATCTGTGGGTGTCTGACATGTCTCTATGGGTCATCCAGGTGCCCTGACTTTTATGTCAATTTCAGGGGCCTGGAAGATAACTCTGCCCTCAGGACTCAGAAAAACTTTTTGTATACCTCATGGCCTGTATTTTCAGCCCTTATATATCATCCAAATTTGGAGAAAATCTAACAGTTTTTGTGTAAATTGGATTATAGACAGAAACAATTTGAATGTAGATTGTATCTCTATTAGAGTAAGCACTTAATAGACTTTTTTAAGAAAGTCACATCACCATTATTTGAGATATTCACAAAGGAATTTCCAACCCACCCTGAGTTCCTGTGGTAGGGTGGAGGGTGGGCAGCTCAGGGCATAGCTACTGGTTCTTCATGGAAAACAACACAGTATTCATACTTTTCTAAATGGAAAGAACATCTACTTTTAGCTCAGACCCTAAGAGAAATGCAGAAATGCAAATGAGGACGGGGACCCTGGGCCATTGGATCAGGGCTGCAGCAAAGGACACTTGCTGCCCTCAGGAGCCAGAAGGCAGGCAGTCAGCCTCACATGCAGCACTTAGTGGGGATGAAGGGAGCCTCCCCATTCCTACAGCCATGGCCAAAGGCTCAGTCGCTCAGTCGGGTTTGACTCTTCGTGGTCCCATGGACTATAGCCTGCCAGGCTCCTCTGTCCATGGGATTCTCCAAGCAAGAATACTGGAGTGGGTTGCCATGCCTTCCTCCAGGGGATCTTCCTGACCCAGGGATCAAACCCATCTCTCTCATGTCTCCTGCATCAGCAAGTGGGTTCTTTAGTGGTACCTGGGAAGCCCCAAGGATGGTATACAGAATGACAATCGAGTGTTTGAGAATTCGGAGGTACAGAGCTTGGTCTCTGTCTGAATCAGATAAAAAGTAGCCTTGAATCTTAGCTGCTTCTTAGTTTTGTCCTTTTCTTTCTGCTAGCCAGAATTCCTGGAGAAGGCAATGGCACCCCACTCCAGTACTCTTGCCTAGAAAATCCCATGGATGGAGGAGCCTGGTGGGCTGCAGTCCATGGGGTCGCTAGAAGTCGGACATGACTGAGCGACTTCACTTTCACTTCTCACTTTCATGCATTGGAGAAGGAAATGGCAACCCACTCCAGTGTTCTTGCCTGGAGAATCCCAGGGATGGGGGAGCCTGGTGGCTACCGTCTATGGGGTCGCACAGAGTCGGACACAACTGAAGTGACGCAGCAGCAGCAGCAGCAGCCAGAATTCCTGTCTCTCCTCTTCACCTGGTCAATTTCCACTTATCATGAACACGTGTCAATTGCCACCTATGTCTCCCTCCCTCCCCTCCCTTCCTTCTCTGGGCTGCTCTTAACGGTGACCAGACCTTCCAGCACACTCTCCCCACCACACTTCTGCAATTGCCCATCCAGTCCTGGGCACTTAGAAGTCATTTAACAAACACTTACTGACTTGATGGATGAATGTTTCTGTGTTTGTCTTCTATGCCCCTTGGAGTTGTGATTTCCTCAACAGCACAGATCATCTTAGCCAACTCTGTGTCCCCAGAACCCTGCATGTGTTTTGGGCAGAAAATATGTTTCTGAATAACTGAGTGAGTTCTCTTAAGATGGTAGACAGAATTCTCAGAAAATGGTCATCCATAGCATATTTGGACTAAAAGGTTTATTTTTCGGGGAGAGAATTGGGAAATAGCAATTTTTTCCTGAGAAAATTGGGAACAACATTTTCACTGCAATTTTAGCAAAAGAGTACAGTTTAAAAAAAAAAATAGATATACCTTGGGAGGGAATGTAACTTTGCCTGGACCTGCCTCACACTTAAGCGATGATTGTTTGTTATAAATAAACACATGCATCATTTATTTTTAGCCTTTTATAATCTCCTTTGGGCTCTGCTTTTTCAGCAAAGGTCAAGAAATAAGGAAATAAATGATATTTTGGAAGTCAATTCTCTTTCCTAGGAGAGCTTAGGTGGTGAATAGCATCCTACCTGCCTTCAGCCTCTGGCTCCTAACCTCTCACTGATTGTTTCGTGTATCCTTACAAGTCAGTGAATCTCATGAACCACATCTAGGTCCAGTTTTTGTACAGAAGAGTGATTAAATATGACCAGAACATTTTAATTCAAGGAGACCTGTTCTCTAACTAAAAAAAGAGGATGGTTCACAATTACCACACTTGCTTCCCAGAGTGGATTCATTTTCAAGTGAGGAGCCAGCATTGTCTTGTCACAGAGCCTCCAGTGAGCTGCTGTCAGTTGATGGGCAGCTGTCTTATTCCTTTTCCTTTCCTGTTTACATTTTTTTTTTAATGTAGGAAACTTGTATCTTGCTTCTCTTAACCTTCTGACTGCAGGCTAAACAAATAATTGGAATTTTTAAATATATGACCAATATGAAGTATAAGAAAAGGCAGTTTTGACATTAGTCAATGCCCAGTTAAAGCTCAACATTCAGAAAACTAAGATCATGGCATCCGGTCCCATCACTTCATGGGAAATAGATGGGGAAATAGTGGAAACAGTGTCAGACTTTATTTTTTTGGGCTCCAAAATCACTGCAGATGGTGACTGCAGCCATGAAATTAAAAGACGCTTACTCCTTGGAAGGAAAGTTATGACCAGCCTAGATAGCATATTCAAAAGCAGAGACATTACTTTGCCAACAAAGGTCCGTCTAGTCAAGGCTATGGTTTTTCCAGTGGTCATGTATGGATGTGAGTGTTGGACTGTGAAGAAGGCTGAGTGCTGAAGAATTGATGCTTTTGAACTGTGGTGTTGGAGAAGACTCTTGAGAGTCCCTTGGACTGCAAGGAGATCCAACCAGTCCATTC
>NW_011495018.1:13315017-13318067 GCF_000754665.1 Bison bison bison | reverse complement strand
GAATGATGCTAAAGCTGAAACTCCAGTACTTTGGCCACCTCATGAGAAGAGTTGACTCACTGGAAAAGACTCTGATGCTGGGAGGGATTGGGGGCAGGAGGAGAAGGGGATGACAGAGGATGAGATGGCTGGATGGCATCACTGACTCGATGGACATGAGTCTGAGTGAACTCCGGGAGTTGGTGATGGACAGGGAGGCCTGGCATGCTGCGATTCATGGGGTCGCAGAGTTGGACACGACTGAGCAACTGAACTGAACTGAGTTTTGGTCTGAGTTGTAAAACACCAATCAAGTAGGTTTCAGCAGCTCCATGTAGCTCACCCAGAGCAGCGTTAATCCAGGGGGAGGAGGATGCAAGGTCTAGTCCAAGTTCAGGCCCCTCTGCAAAGTGCCATCTCTCTTGGACTTGACTGAAACTTCTGAGCTTCCCTGGATGCAGAGAGGTGGGTGGTTCATGGTACTAGCATCTAGATAGGAGCTATTTGGGACTTGCCAGGTGGCACTAGTGGTAAAGGACCCACCCGTCAATGTAGGAGATGTAAGAGACCCAGGTTCGACCCCTGGGTCTGGAAGACCTCCTGGATGAGGGCACAGCAACCCACTCCAGTATTCTTGCCTAGGAAATCGCATGGACAGAGGAGCCTGGCAGGCTGCAGTTGGCTTGCTCGCCCACCAGTGGCTCACCAGGTTACTATCACCCACCAGGCTCCTCTGTCCATAGAATTTTCCAGGCAAGAATACTACAGTGGGTTGCCATTTCCTTCTCCAGGGGATCTTCTCGACCCAGCGATCGAACTTGGGTCTCCTGCATTGCAGGCAGATTCTTTACTAAATTGGTTATCTCCCAATGCAAAATAAAAAGTTTAAAAAAGGAAACATCTTTGATGGCTTTAGTTCAGAGACTGGTCCCTACGGTTCCCTCCTATACCCTCTTCCCCACTCTCTTCCATGGTCATGGAGCACGGACATCATTTGTATACAACCAGCGCTCAGAGGGGAAGAAGCAGCATAGACAGAAGCAGATTCTCTTCCCTTGACAGGACTGCCAATGGGCTGAGAGGCCACGTTCCACCCACCACAAGAAGAGAACCCAGAGGTCACTGTAACCATCCCACTCCCCCAGAGCCAGATGCCATCAGCAAAAAAAATCCTCCAGAAAAAAAAAAACAAACCTCTGAATGAAAAGTGTTGCACACCAGCGAATCTGTGATTCATCCATATTCAGAAGGAAAGCGAGTGAAAAACCAGCGTTTCAGACAGCTTTACATTCTCAAATTAAGTTAATAAAATAAGATTTCCAATGTAATGACAAATTAATTCTTCTTTTCATAAGTTTATTAAAATAAGCGTCTCCTATCTTCTAACTAGTGCTGACATATGCTTACATAGATACATCCCACCCAGTAACCTAATCTCCCAGCAATCTTGAAGCAATTAACTCCTTCTAATCTTGAGCTAACAAAGCCCACCATGCCAAAGGCCTCTGAGAGTGCCCCTCCAAAGGCTCGCTTGGCAGCCTCCCTCCAGCTCTGCTCAGAGGATCCGAAGTGAGCCCAAGTGGTCCAATCCCGCGATTCCTCCGAAACAACCAGATGAGTCACCGCAGATCATAAGATCTTCATTAACTCCTTAGTTCTCTGCTAATTAACACAACAAGAATGAATTGAACGCCTGACAGGCAATGACTGACCCACTGCTTGGTGGCTGATGGGATGCAAATGACATCTAATGAGAGTGTCTCCTTGTAGTGTGGGCAGCTGGCCTACTCTTTTTGCTGTGGATTTTCAAGAGTGGGAGCTCCGAGAAAAGAGTTCACCTAATAATTTAAACTGCAGCTGAGTTTGTGACATAAAGTCCATGCATTTATGTAAGTCCTACACATGGCAGAATTATCTTAAGCTGTTAACTACAAGGTTTAACAGAAAATACCATGATTTAAGAGGGGAAAAATAATACAGCCCCAGGCCCTTCCAAATGAAGCATAATATCTGTTGATTCTGTTAAGTTCTGTGATGCATTTTGGATTTTGTTTTAATGTGACAGGGGCAAGCATATTACCAAAATTTTGCCTTTTTGTTCATCCTGACATAGATAGCCTTGGCAATCTATTAGAGTTTTCAAATGTTGGCTGCAGAAACCAAAAGTCTCATCCTCATAGATTTGTTTTAGAATACAAGGAGAGAAGTCAGACCAAATCTGATTTGTGTGTTGTCAACAAAATGTGGATTCAATAAGGGGGTTTGAGCAATGAGGTCAACAATGTAGACAAAAGAAGGAATTTGGCTACTTATTGTATCATTTATTAATTATAATTAAGTGACAGACTTATAAACAAGAGCGTAAATGTTTAAAAAGTTTTAATGAAGATACATTCTTCTTTACTCAGTACCACCCCCTTAACCTGGATGGGGAAGACTCCATTAAAATTCTAAATTCTTTTCTCAACTCAGATCTTTAAGAACCTTCCTTTTTACTAATACATTGAGTTGGCAGCTCACTCATTGAAGAGACCTAGCATTGCCATGATCAATCCACTCTAAAGTCTGGCTTAAGAACAAAAAGTAGAGAATAGTTATCATGAAATTAAAAAGAATTATCACTCTATAAAATCAAGTCTCTGAGTTTGGACAGTTCAGTTTAGTTCAGTTCAGTCGCTCAATCGTGTCCAACTCTTTGCGACCCCATGAATCACAGCACACCAGGCCTCCCTGTCCATCACCAACTCCCGGAGTTCACTCAAACTCATGTCCATTGAGTCAGTGATGCCATCCAGCCATCTCATCCTCTGTCATCCCCTTCTCCTCCTGCCCCCAATCCCTCCCAGCATCAGAGTCTTTTCCAATGAGTCAACTCTTTGCATGAGGTGGCCAAAGTATTGGAGTTTCAGCTTTAGCATCATTCCTTCCAAAGAAATCCCAGGGCTGATCTCCTTCAGAATGGACTGATTGGATCTCCTTGCAGTCCAAGGGACTCTCAAGAGTCTTCTCCAACACCACAGTTCAAAAGCATCAATTCTTCAGCGCTCAGCCTTCTTCATAGTCCAACTCTC
>NW_011495018.1:13251150-13314917 GCF_000754665.1 Bison bison bison | reverse complement strand
ACCATAGCCTTGACTAGACAAACCTTTGTTGGCAAAGTAATGTCTCTGCTTTTGAATATGCTATCTAGGTTGGTCATAACTTTCCTTCCAAGGAGTTAAGTGTCTTTTAATTTCATGGCTGGAATCACCATCTGCAGTGACTTTGGAGCCCCCCAAAATAAAATCTGACACTGTTTCCACTATTTCCCCATCTATTTCCCATGAAGTGATGGGACCAGATGCCATGATCTTTGCTTTCTGAATGTTGAGCTTTAAGCCAACTTTTTCACTCTCCACTTTCACAGTATCCAGACCCATTTTACTGGTACCTGTTAAGTTTTTCAATGACTAGAACCTATTGGGCATATGAGTAGTTCGAATTTATGTGTTCTATGAACTTTCAAGTTTAATGACAAGCAGTTTCTTGCTTTTTAATGTGAGAGGACCAAAGAAAAAGAGGAAATCTTGGTAGTCAAAATTATTAGTTGTTGCTTGACATTTGTAAGGAGTTTCTGGATAGGTGATTTCCCCAAAATTGCAAACTTCTAACCTCTTTTAAATTTCTGGATCAGTTAGTGGTACCTTTACTTCTTCTTTATGGAATTTTTCTTGAACCCAGTCTCAGTAGATATTTACCCTTCTTTGCATTCTGTAGACAGGCTTCAGGCCTTTGGAGAAGCTGCTCCTTCATCCTGGAATCCTCAGTTTTTGATCTTCTCATGGCCCCTGCTGCTCTTTCAAGTAGGTCTCAGCTTAAATGTCATCTTTACAAGTTGGATGGACACTTGAAGCAGTCCCTGATCACTTCCACTCCATCTGCCAGCATCAGTTCATGACCTGTCTTCTTCTGTTTTCTCGTTATTGTTCAGTGTCTGCATCCTCAATGGTCTGTAAGCTCCCAGAGATCAGGGCCCTTGCTGTCACTGCCATTCCCGGAAGATGGAGAGTGCTTGGTACTCCGTAGAGCCTTGGTACATGTCTACTGAATGACAGGATGCTGGGTGCTACCTTCCAGAATGCAGGGACCTTTGCACTTCCGTGACCTTGATTGTCTGTTTTCTCTGCCAGATTGTCCTCTTATCTCCTCCCTCCTGGGGGAAAGCCCTACTCAGGCTTCAAGACTCTGTTTAAGGTACTCTCTTCTTCACAGCCTGTCCCATGTCCCTAAAGAAGAATTCAGATCCCCATCCTTACTGGGATTAAACCAGGAAGGCATTGACTTCTGATGGGTTACATGTCTCTCTGTCTCCTTGGCTGCCCTCTGACTCTCACACCAAGCACAGTGCCAGAAACTTGAAGGTCTTCAAAAAGAAATGAGTTGAATAATGAACCTACCCCTATTTCAAGGAGAAGGTCTTTCACCAGGAAACTCTAGCGTAAGTAGCCATCAGAGAGACAGAGCTACTCACAGGTCATGGCTTACTTCATTTCTAATCTCCATAGCTCTCTTCTAGGCATCCCCACTTTACAGATAAGGAAACTGAGGTTCCAACAGATTAAAGAACAAGCCCTCGGTGCTCAGGAAATATGGAACTGTGGTGGGATTAGAATCTATTTGGAAAGGAGGTCAAATCCTAGAATCCTTTTGCCAAACTTAAGTATATTTTATTGAACATTAACACTAGCTCACCAATCTGTTGGCTTCTTGTGAGAAGTTCCCTATAGATATTGATTTCTGTATTGATTCTGTGTTGGTTGTGCAAATCAGCAAAGAGCAGGTTTTACTGTTAGGAGTAAGCAGAGTCAGTGGGATTGAGTTACTAGTCTGTGTTATTATATTTTAAACTATTATTTCCCCAAACTTTTATGCATTCCAACTCCTTAAAATTGGGCAAATGGAACAGAAAAAATAAGAGAGGAGGAAAGAGGAAAAATTGAAAGAGAAAATAAGGGTGGCTAGGCTAGTGGTAGAGTGTTAGTAATTGCACACCTTTGTATGAGACATGTGAGCCCTTGAAACTCTATCAACTTCTATGGCTTTGGGGAAACCTGCCTCAGTGTCTCCATCTGCATTAAGGTATTCTTAGCATCTGCTTCAGACACTCTGTGGAAATCAGGAAATGGGGGGAAAGGACGTTTTAAGTAGAAGTTGTTTTAGAAAAGAACATTTTTAAAATAAGTATGGGGATCCATAGTACCATTATGGGACCCTCTCTGATGCTTCAGTAGTAAAGAATCTGCCTGCAATGCAGGAGATCCAGGTTCAATCCCTGGGTCAGGAAGATCCCCTGGAGAAGGAAGTGGCTACCCACTCCAGTATTCTTGCCTGGAGAATCCCATGGACAGAGGGACCTGGTGGGCTACAGTCCATGGGGCTGCAAAGAGTTTGACACGACTGAGCGACTAACACTAATGGTACCATCATCGTGACTCAGCTTGACCTTCTAAAGCTTTCACCAAGTCTTTGGCACTGTTTTTAACCAAGCAAGCAGCAAAATTCCCTTGGCAAAGTCCATTCCCACCCCACATGAGTCTGGCAATCAGACATCCTGGGGAAGGTGGCTTGGAGTCTGGAGAGAGAGGCCTCCTCTGGTGACAATCTGAGTTTGGCTGATAAGCTAGTCTGAATTATGGAGGCAGTGTGATTGGTAAAAGTTGTAGAAAACTTTGAGACCTTCTCAGATGACATTTATAAACATGGCAGATTTTGGAGCTTCAGAGAAATGCATTTCAGAGGTGGGTACCTTAGATAGACAAGTTTTCATGATCTGAGAGGCCTGGCATGCGCACAGAGTCTTGGGTTAGTCATCTTTCTTATTTGAAAATTGGCTAAAGGCATGATCACGGCATCCAGGAGCATCTTATTCTAGAAGAGATATTCATGGATCCCACAATATTTGCCCATAGGCTACCACCCCAGGAACTTTGAGCATAAGTGATTTGGAGTCATCTGGGCACCAGCTCTGTCTCCTCCTGCCCTTTAAATGCACAAGGTCTGAGAGTGGATAAAGTGCAGTCAATTTAGTTACCAGTGGCCTTTCATTATTAGTCCCCTAAGAAAATCTATAGCTACAAATGAATGACAAGGCATACACACCAAATACAAGAATGTGAATTATATGGCATTGAAGCCCACAGTGTTCAGGGAAGAAAAAAACTAAATATGTGAGGACTAATCCCAAGCAAATAAAAATTCTGACAATTGCCTTTTCAACCACGAGCTGCCAAGAGAGCTGTGAAAATGGCAGAGACTCAGTGCAAATCTTTCCCCCTTTTTATTTAAATGAAAACATCCTTGTGTATTATATATACTTAGGATGTCACCAATTTTGGAGGTAATCTTTTAGGTTAAGCATGTTCCCACATTAAACTGATAATTATCCTTCCTTCTCATCTTCTATCCCCCTGACACTCAGCATGCTGGATTTTTGCTTCATGTTTTATTTATGGGACAGAATTAATATGCAGATTCACAAAAACGTAAAAACTCATAATTATTCATAAAGGGCTTTAAGGTTATTTAGTACATTTTTATGAAACTCTGGTTTTGTGGGAACGTATGTTTGAAAGTTGTGGAAGTCGAAAAAGGTTGAGTCCTAGGATGAAATATAATCCCCAAGTGATCAAAATCTTTGAATAAAAGTATTTGTCAGTATTCATAATCTATATTTAAGTGAAATAATGGGCATTCATATCCTTGTAAATATATTCAAAACTGGCTTGGCAAGAGTGAAGGTCTAGTTAGGCATTTTCGGTCACTAAGCAAAGGTAGCAAAAGACAGATTTTTTTTTGTTTGCTGCCTATCTGTATGTTCTTAAGTGCATTTATTTACAAATATGCTCAAGTCTAGGAAAAATGAACAGCAATTGGAAATGGATACATTCTATTCCTTCTGGAGTAAGCAGAAAGAATCAGATGGTCACTATTGATGGAGGTAACCGTGACAGCCGAGTAGAACTGGGTAAAGAGCATCTGGGAACAGCTGTGAGGATGATGTCTCTACCCTTTCCTACCCAGCGATGACTTGGCTTCTTCAGTCCATTCAAGATTGAGAACATTTTGATGGTGAAGGTGCCTTGTTGAACAAACTCTGGGGGGGGGGGTCCAAAAGCATTGACCAAAGGACGTGTGTGTTTTGAGGATATTCCTACTGGAAACATCTGGAAATGTAAGATAATCAAATGCAAGGAGTAAGAAGCCCATAAGTGCTTTGGAAATTCCTCTTTACAATGGAGAGGCACGGGAAATGGAATAGAAAGAGCATGGACTTTGACTTTTGGGGCCTAGACCTAGAATTGAATCTCAGCTTTGACACTCACCAGTGGGGTGATCTTGGGCAAGTCAGTTAACCATTCTAAGTCTCGGTTGACGCATCTGTTAGAGAGAGAGAGGGATAACACATACTTTCAAACAACTGTGAGATATAACAATATAATGGATTTTAAAATCTTATACAGCACCTGGAACATAGTAGGCATTGAAGAGCTGCCAGCTCTATTTGTTATGCTATATTATTTTGCTCTAGACTTTTTATTAATATTTCAACCTTAAATGCACATATTTGTTCACACACAAAGATGAAGATCTACAATATCAACATGATCTTTACATTAAATGCAGCGATGGCTGAATGAGAGAGGTGCTAATCTATTTTCATTGCCTCATGTACATTAAATTATTTCTAATAATATCCTATTTACCAAAGGCTTACAAAACATAAATGTATATGAAAACAGAGCTATCTTCACAATTAGAATCATTCTGCCTGAGAGAAAAAAGAGAAAGAGTAATCCTCTTTTAGCAGCTTTACCATGGGTTTTGAGCACAGTTTTTATTGCATGCCCCCTCGTGTTTATCTTCAGAGATAATACAATTGCATATTTGACATCCTTGAGGCTTTTTCTTCAGGAACACACACTTCCCGGTGAGGGTCAGGGTGGAGAGAGGGCAAAGGATGAAATGGGAGAATATCCCCAATTTTGTCGTGATGGGCAGCTCTCCTCTGAATGATATACAACAGCAGAAGCTAATTTTAAAATGACTCAATAAAAATACTGATAAATATTTAAGCCTCTTAAATACAGACATAACCTGCAGACATGACAGCCTGAGCAATGAGTTCCATTGATTTCATGAGAGTACAATATCTGAATGAGCTCGCAGAGATTTCACTGGTCTGTTGAGTGAGCAAAAATGTCAGATATCTGTATTTTACCTGATTTCTCCTATTTTCCTTTCCTAACTGGAAATGGCATCTAATGAGGAAATCTGAGTAATTCTGAAGATAATGCGATTGTATTACTTCATGGAGAGGAAGTTATATAGATTTCTTATGGCTACATATGATTAACCTGTTTGGTGCTGATATAAATATTATATATGCATGTTCATGTATAATATTTATATTCTTATCCACCCCCAGCCAATTGACAGCTTATTTTCACACAAGACTGAAGCCCTGAGTAGGAAATTCTGTTGACTTTTGAGAAGGCTAATCCCATCATGGTTTGGAGGAATATACGCCATAAACTCTTCTCCCTGCAATATGGGAGACCTGGGTTCCATCCCTGGGTCAGGAAGATCCCCTGGAGGAGGGAATGGCAACCCATTCCAGTATTCTTGTCTGGAGAATCCCCATGGACAGAGGAGCCAGGAGGGCCACAGTCCATGGGGTCGAAAAGAACTGGACACAGCTGAGTGACTAAGCACAGCACAGCACACCATAAGCTGCGGGGAATAAAGTCAATATCAGTATTCTTCACTCTGAGTTACTGCAGCATACACTTAGTATGGGTTTGAAAGTGAAAATGAAAGTCAGTCAGTTGTGTCTGACTCTGTGACCCCACGGACCTCAGCACGCCAGGATTCCTTGTCCATCACCATCTCCCGGAGCTTGCTCTAACTCATGTCCATTGAGTCAGTGGTGCCATCCAACCATCTCATCCTCTGTTGCCCCATTCTCCTCTTACCTTCAGTCTTTCCCAGCATCAGGGTCTTTTCCAATGAGTCGGCTCTTCACATCAGGTGGCCAAATATTGGAGCTTCAGCTTCAGCATCAGTCCTCCCAGTGAATATTCAGGACTGATTTCCTTTAGAATGGACTAGTTTGATCTCCTTGCAGTCCAAGGGACTCTCAAGAGTCTTCACCAACACCACAATTTGAAAACATCCTTGCTGTTACCTCTTGGCTTCTCTGTCCCCTTCAACCTCCCAAAGCTCCTTTCCCACATGGTGATATTGATGGTATTACCAGGTTTCCAGGTGTCCTCAACTTAAAGCCAGAGTATCATCTCTGAGTCACCCCCAGACAGCTCTGTGGACACATCTCTCCCATCCTTCCATCACCTTCTATCATTTCCTCAGTTCTCCCCTGCTGCCGGACAGACTCTCATCAAGTCCTGCCAAGACCCTCAGGGTGGGGTCTTTGATTCCAGCTGCCTCCACAGCTGCATCTAGAACCCCTAAACCCCTCCACCAGATCCATCAGCCTCCTCCTCTCTCCTTCTCCACCAGGCACCTGCACAGCTTAAGAGACCAGAGTTCAAGTGTCTGTTTGGTTGGCAAGCTGCCTTTATAACATCCAACCATCTGGAACCCAGCACACTGGCCCATCTTTGTCACATGTTGTAAATTGTAGGCACTGTATCTTTTAAAATTTTCTGTAAAACCCAGCATGACAGTAGGTAAAGGAAGGCTTTTGATATGAAATGTCCATCTGAAGATCACAGTAAATGTTTTTTGAAAGTGATTTTTTAATTTCACAACTCATTGTTCAGTCACTAAGTCCTGTTCCACTCCTTGCGACCCTGTGGACTGCAGCATGCCAGGCTTCCCTGTCCTTTGCTATCTCCTGGAGTTTGCTCAAATTCATATCCATGAAGTTGGTGATGCTATCTAACCATCTCATCCTCTGCCACCCTCTTCTTAACTCATACCTGAGTCCATTTCCCTTGAGAAAAATGGAAGCATGAAAAGACCTAAACTCTCATTGAGTGTCATTCCTAACCCAGGTCCCCATGCTCAAGATGGCCACTTTTATATTTGTGTGGGAGTGGGGGTAAGGGATACTGTTCCCTTCCAGACCTTCTATATATTTGCATATGCATATATCACAGGGATTTTTGGTGCAGCTGTTTGGGGGAAATATTTCCTCTTTCTTCTAAAGTTAAACACTGTCTAGGTGATGGATTTCACAGCTTGAGCAACTTCCTGCCTGCAATTTACCATACTCTGCTGCTCATGTGTCTTTGTCCCTGTGACCATCCTTCTATCTTTGCTCTTAACACAATGCACATCTTGGATGCAAAACTTTGCAATCTTTAGAACATTGTAGCCATATGTAGGACATTATAGAAAGTAACAAAGGGACTTTTGCTGTTGTTTGTTTGGAGGAACTGCTTTTCCATTTCAAACACTATCACTGCAAAAGCTATAAAGCTCCAAGGATGCCTCTGGAAAGGCTGGGTTGACTGCATCCTAGCCCTCTACCCCCACCCCCATCTCCCAACATGTTGTAAAGAAGTGGCTGGATCCACTTGTGTTTGAGAGAAATCGCTTGTACCCTGATGAAGTGCTCAATAATTCTGTGGTTGGAAGCTGAACTCTGGATCCCAGAATCAGCCAGCAGGTATACATCCCCTCTCTAACCAACTGCAGGGTCTTGGAATTTAATATACTTTCAAGTGAGTTTTAGTACGTGTGACATTTTTTAACCAAAAGCCAAGTTCAGAGGAACAGCAGTTTGGTGAGACAGTTCTCAAGATGTGCTGTTGTGTCTTAATGAGATCCTGATCTCAGAGGTGAGGCAGTACTACCTCAGGCTTAATAAGGATGCAAATTTCTCACTTCCCTCTAGAAGCATGGTAGTTAATGAATTTAGCTAAAAGGAGAAGCCCCCAAAACCCATCCACATGCAGAGTTTCCCTCATACAATTGGTTAAACTGAGCTAATGATGTTCATGAAAATTAGCCAGTACTTTTCCTATCTAATGTGGTCAAGTTACTTCGAGGCCCCCCAGTTTTACCTACCCCAAGGGAAGGAGGGACAGTGATAGTATCATTCCCCTGAAAGTGTTGGGTTTCTGTTTATTTTCAACACAGGCAGCTGGTAAGTAAATTTATCCTCAAAAGGAGTGACCCTTTTAATGGTTCTCATTTACCTGGGGGAAAAAAAAAAGTAACTCATTTATACTCACTTAGCCTTAGTTCCCCATTCTTGGTCCCAATTGATATACCTGGGAAATGGTTTTCACCAACATTGTCAAGTTTAGTTCATTGGTGAAGGCTGCCTGGATTGAGAGTGTGGTCTAGGGCCACACCAGGGCTGTGCGGAAATGCATGGTGTGATTGATTAGTGGTGTCTGGGGCCATGATTAGTGAAGTCTGCTAAAGAAGGGGTCTGGAAAGGACTGTTCTTTTATATTAGCTGTTGCTCTTAGTTACCATGGGATTCATTTAGCCCATGGATTTAGGCGCACTTAAGCCCTTCATTTTGGACAACAGATGACAGCAATCTCGGCATTTTTGAGTTTCTCTAGAAGGGACCTCTTGAAAATCTAGAGATCTAAGGATTTCTAAGCACTGCATTAACCCTTAGAGAAATGGCAGAGCTAAGGCAGAAAGAAGGTGTGTTCAGGGGACCCTGGAAACTAAGGCCCGGCCTGTTTTTTTGAAAATGCTGAAGCCTGCCTTTTCTGTGCTCTCAAATCTTAGCTTTTCTTTGGAAAATTGATTGAAATTCCATGGGTATAGTTAGCAATGTTCCAAAGGGTGCTCACTTACACACTGTGCTTAGCAAAGATGATTCTAAGACCTATGCAAGACCCTCTGAGTCAGATGTTTTGGGGAAAGGCCTGGGAATCGGCCTTTCCATATATTCTCCTCCCTCAGTTCAGTTCAGTTCAGGCGCTCAGTCGTGTCTGACTCTTTGCGACCCCATGGACTGCAGCACGCCAGGCTTCCCTGTCCATCACCAACTCCCAGAGCTTGCTCAAACTCATGTCCATTGAGTCGGTGATGCTATCCAACCATCTCATCCTCTATCATCCCCTCTCCTCCCGCCTTCAGTCTTTCCCAGCATCAGGATCTTTTCCAATGAGTCAGTTCTTCAAATCAGATGGCTGAAGTATTGGAGTTTCAGCTGCAGCATCAGTCTTTCCAATCAATATTCAGGACTGACTTCCTTTAGGATGGACTGGTTGGATCTCCTTGCAGTCCAAGGGGCTCTCAAGAGTCTTCTCCCACACCACAGTTCAAAAGCATCAATTCTTTGGTGCTCAGCTTTCTTTCTCCTCCCCCAGGCAGGACCAAATACATAATATGTGTGACTCAATACAAAATGAAAATTTGGAGCCTCTTATTCAAAAAATTATTAAAATTTAAAAACAGTGTCAACAGAGCATTAAACCAGGTAGGGAGTGGGGGCAGGCTTATAAGAGGAAGCTGGCCTGCTCCCAAATTATTCTGATGTGAAGTATTAGAATCCTGAATTAGTACTTCACCCAGAAAGACAGAAATGAGACTATTCAGTTCATCCGTCCCTCTCAAGTGGTGGGGGTGGGGACGCAGATGGGTCAATTTCAAGCAAATTCCCAACCCCCTCTAACAGAGAACTGTGTGTGTGTTAAGTCACTTCAGTCGTATCCAGCTCTTTGCCACCCCATGGACTGTAGCCCTCCAGGTTCATCTGTCCATGAGAGTCTCCAGACAAGAGTACTGAAGTGGATTGCCATTCCCTTCTCCAAGGGATCTTTCTGACCCAGGGATTGAACCCGGGTCTCCTGTATCTCCTGCATTGCAAGCGAATTCTTTACCACTGAGCCACTGGGGAAGCCCCTAATAGAGCACTGGAGGCTGAGAATTCCCCAGCCCTACTTGGCACCCTATAAGAACTCCACCAACAACAGCATTTAGATGGTTTCTAAAATCTCAGCTCCCCTCTAAATATTCCCAGCTTGATGGCATGGAAAACTCATGGCTGTTTTCATGGGATCCTCCCTGCCTCCTGACTCACTCAATGAGTTATCTAACCAAAAACCAAACTAAATAAGGCCTGCAATCCAGTAGACCACCAGAGAATTATTAGAAATCCATTTATACACCAATGCCTAAGGCTCATTTGTTGGACTATCCAGTATAACTGCCACCACTGAAACCGTTCACCACCTATACTGTGTTAGAGCTCCACAAAAAGGTTTGGAATTCAAGGTTCCACTTCTGTAATAAAGATATTGGTTATTAACTTATGTTAGTGTCTTCATTTATAGAAGCAGCAGATACAGACTTCTAAGACTTCTTAATATCTTGCTTTTAATAATCTTATTGTTTTTGTACTTTTTTTTTCTGCACAAAGCATATATTTGACCCTGACCCTGCTCGTGTTCTTCCTAGTGCCTAGAGATAAAATGTCCTCCTCAGTTTTGCATTTCAGACTAATGCAGCTAATACCTTATGGCAGAAGACTGAAAAAAATCATAAACTGCAAAATAATTGCAAATTGTGATTAAAAATCCCAGTAATGAAAAGAAAATGAGAAGACGGCAAGCAGTTGCTCTGTATCCTGAAACCAAAGGTATCCTCCTTGAGGAAGATCGTAGTCCATATTTTTTGGTTTGTAAGTGAGAAATAATGAACTCAAGCCTTTATAAGTAAAAAAAAAAAAGGAAGAAGGAAGATAAGAAAGAAAGAAATCATGCTGCACTTGAGTCCTTAATCCGTGTCACTGGGAGGGACCTGGCTTCTCTGTTCCTTTCGGTTCCTTGCCTCACCCTTCCTCAGTTTCCTCTCCCGAGACAGTATCTTCTTGTGGTGTCAAAGATAGCCATTTCAAGTCCAGGTACCCACTTAACAGACCCAGTGGATGGAAGGAAGGAAGGAAGGAAGTTTCTCAGTCACGTCTGACTCTTTGCGACTCCATGGACTGTCGCAGGCAGTCCCCAGGCCAGAATACTGGAGTGGGTAGCCTTTCCCTTCTCCAGGGGATCTTCCCAACCCAGGGATCGAACCCAGGTCTCCCATATCACATTGCAGGCGGATTCTTTACCAGCTGAGCCACCTCTATCTCATTGGCTCTAGAAAGACTTTAGAGGCTGATCCTCATTGGTCAGTCTTGAGTCACATGTCAGAACCAATCACTGTGGCCAGAGCTAGGTTTAATACTTTGAAACTTCCTGGAAAGGGTTTGCCCTCTTCATCTACAGTCTCACTGACTAAATGAGATTTAGTCATCGATTTCAAAGAAAAATTGAATTTTGCTATGAAAGGAAGTGGTGAGAAATGCTCAGAAGGTATATGCAACAGAGGTCCATCAAAGGAGATGCCGACCTGAAATCTGATGAGAGGAATCTAGCCTTGCAAAGAGTGGAATGGGAAGGAACGTTCCAGACAGGAGTGGTAGGAAAAATTGACGCTTAAAAGAAACTAATAAAAGGTCATTGTGTCTGAAGGGTAGTGAGCCAGGGCACCAGTGACTTAATATGAGTTTGGAGAGATCAGCAAGGATTAGATCTTTAGAATATTTTAGGCCAGGGGCATAGAACCCATTATGACTCTTCCTTTTCATACTATATGACAGAGTTGTTTAGAGATCTTTTAGAAAAATCTCTTATTTAAATTTACTAGATTTTTGACATTTTAGCTACTCTGTTCCAAAAGGGACAGACCACCTTAAAAGTGGCAAAACAACACATCATCGCATTTGACTTGGAGATGTTTGATGCTAGCTAACCAACTAGTTAAGAAGCTTTTGATTTCAAGATGTAAAGACTCCACCAGGCTGTTACTGCTTAGACCAATTTAGACCTCCAATCTTTTAAAGTTGCACAAAAATTCTAAATGCATTACATGCTGCTAAGACTCTTCAGATTCAACCCGAACAGGGGCATTTTATTTCCTGAGGATATGGAAGTTTGCTTGTATTAGCTGTATTTAGAAAATTATTCAAAAACTTTCTAAGTCAGGCTGAGCCAATCTGGATTTTGAACACTTGCTATGATTTTAGCATTTCATCTGTTTATTTCTTAATATCTAGCCAGATTAAAGTCTTTTCATCTCGAATGGCATGGCTACGCATTAAAATGAATGGAAAGAAACTGACTTGACAACACGTATGTGTGTATGTGTGCGTGTGACTTTTTGTCACCAATCAGATCACACTTTTCTTATTAATAGAAAAACACTTATATTGAAAACAATGAAGAAAACAAAACAGAACAAAGTTGTATGTGACTGACAGCTGGTTTCCTTGGGAGGTGGCTTTTGTGACTTAGAACTTGGCACAAATATGCCAAGCGCAAGAGGACTGAGCGAGCAGACCTTATAAGCCGGCATTGCTTCATTCATATATTGTTACTCTTGCCCATCTTGTTCCCACTGCAGTGCTTTTGTCAGTTCCTCTTGCAAGAAGGCAGAAGCCCCACAACGATCAATTATGGGCTTTTTCTTCACTAGAGATTTATTTTGGTTTTGTTGTTGTTATACTTAACATAACAGATGTTCCAGCATTTCTTTTTTCACATAATACCACTTTGAGTCTCTTAAAACCCTACAAAATGTTAGACAGTCCCTCTGAAATAATTTCCTCCTCCTTTGGAATTTTATCTTCAAGAAGGTCTTTTTCTCACTACTTGTAATGGTATATTAAAATGAAAGTTATGTAGAAAAGGAGCTGTTTACTCATATGTTTTATAACTTTGGAATTAATTGCTGTTCAAAGATAATCACCCCAAGGCTGGAGTCAGAGAGTCTACACATCTATTAAAAGGGAATAAAAACATTCCTTTTGACTTTTCCACTTCTGCCCCCAATTTGTGAACAGGACTCCATAGTGATAGTGGACTCACTTAGGAATATTCTAGAAACCAGTTGCAGGCCTGGTTTTAATAGAATGTATTCGAGCCATAGTCAAATGCCTAAGTACACCCTCTGTGCTCTTCTAGGAAAGTGAAACTGACCTCTTATTTAAGGATTCTTTAGTTACTAAACTTAGGACACTCTGACCTGGATGGCTTCCCAGATTGCCATCACCTTCTCTCAGATGCATTTCAAGACTAAGGTTTATCCAGAGCCAGCCTAGTGGTTGACCATCAGGCCCAGCCTCCCCCAAAGCAGCCTAGACAGTTATGACAGGCTGAGCTAATGGTAGAGGCACCTGACTCTCTGCCCTCCTGGGCAAGGTGAGGGCCCCTTGCTGTGTTTGTGTTCTGTCTCCAAAGAGAACAGCACAACGTAAAGTATCCTCTAATGTGCTAAAAGCCTCCACGAAGGATGGATAAACAAACAAAGCATTAAGTTGCCTTTCAAGCCAATCTGTCTCTCTCTCCTAATTGTGTGGAGAACTGATTGACAAAATTGATGATCCTTAGGATCAATTTCCTCCTCATAGGTCATTACTCAGCACAAAAGATCCAAGGGCCACAGGTTAAATTCCAAACTCATTGTTCAGCCAGTCAATGGACTGACACCAGCCTCCCTCAGATTGTTCTCCACCTCTGCCCTCTAGGAGGTCTCTCAGCCACATTCTTCTACTCATGAGCTCACCCCACTGAGCCCAGAAGATTCTTTTTCTGCCACCTCCATCTGTAGCCCACACTGGACATACTATCTGACCTTTGGCATTTATTGCTAACACCCTTTTCATATTGTGTCTGTGTCAGGTAAGATTCTTTTGATGGCAAGTGACAGAAAATGCAAACCAAACTGACTTAAGAAAAAAAGCAAAGAAGGAAATAATTTGTTGGTTCTTATCCCTGAAAGAATCTGAGTGTAGGGGGTGGGTTCTGATTTCAGGCAAGTCTTAATCCAGAGTTCAAATGCTGTGCCTGAGATCCAGTTTTCCTCTTTCTGTTCCTGAGGTCAGGGCTTCCCCAGTGGCTCGGCGGTTAAAGAATCTGCCTGCAATACAGGAGATGCGGCAGGAGCTGCAGGTTCTACCCCTTGGCCAGGAAGATCCCCTGGAGAAGAAAATGGCAACCCACTCCAGTATTCTCACCTGGGAAATCCCATAGACAGAGGATCCTGATGGGCTACAGTCCATGGGGACTCTGAGAGCCGGACAAGACTGAGCAACTAAGTATATAGTATATATTCCTTAGTTCAATATCTTTGGTGTTGATTTCTTTCTGTAGTCCCACATGGATGTAAGGTGACTGTCAGTGGTTCTCAGGGCTCCAACTTTTCAGTTTCCTGTGCAGTAGGAGACAGAAAGATCTGGGTACCTCACTCTCACTCAAAAGCTCCTTGATCATGGTTAGGACAATATGGTGCACACATCAGCTTGATCTAAGCCATGTGTTCCAATCTCGAGCAGGGGTGGAGTCAGATCCGCCAGAAGCACGTGGACTGAAGGGTCGGGGAGGAGTGACTTCATGAAAGGAGAAGAGGGAATGGATACTGTGAGCAGAGATGTAAATGTGTCCCAAGTAGAAGCTAATTTGAGGACAGAAATCTCAGCTCCTACTTCTGTGTTTTCCTCAGGCTTGAGCACCATACCTTATATTTAGTAGGTACCTCACGAGGGCATCGATTGATTGATAACTACCTACATACAATTTTGGACTAGTAGTACCAAAACAAGAAACAATGAACACTTTAAAAAGTGTATCTAATCAAAACCTTGCCTTGATGTCTCTTGTCTTTTGCCTGGCAAATGCCATACATTTCACAGTGATGGTGACTATAGACATGTCTGGCCAGGTGCCTGAAGCTGCTGAAGCAGATGGTCTGGCAGGATGCTGGTGGTCCCTTGGATGTTGTTGTTGTTGTTCAGTCACGAAGTTGTGTCCAACTCTGTGACTACATGGACTGCAGAATGCCAGGCTCCCCCGTCCTTCACTATCTCCCATAGTTTGCCCAAATTCATGTCCATTGAATCAGTGATACTATCTAACCATCTCATCTTCTGCCATCCCCTTCTCTTCCTGCCCTCAATCTTTCCCAGCATCAGGGTCTTTTCCAGTGAGTCTGCTCTTCACATCAGGTGGCCAAACTATTGCAGCTTCAGGCTCAACATTAGTTCTTTTGATGAATATTCAGGGTTGATTTCCTTTGGGATTGACTGGTTTGATCTCCTTGTAGTCCAAGGGACTCTCAAGAGTCTTTTCCAGCACCACAATTCAAAAGCATCATTTCTTTAGCCCTCAGCCTTCTTTATGGTCCAACTCCTCAGGTGAAGTTTCCTTTACTATGTGAAGTCTTCCATGTCCTTGAGAACGAACTGTCGGTGGCTTTGCATTGACTTTAGGCAATGGGGGATGCTGACTTATTCTTTATCTCTGGTCATGGTAAAGATGCATTCCTCTTCCTATAACGCAAGTCAGTTGGAAGGGACTGTTGGAAGTACTGGAAAGTACTGTGACTGGGATTGTAGATGATAGAGCAATACTATTTATTTACTTAATTAACAAAACATATCTGGACCCTGAACTGAGCTAAATATGAGGAAAACAGAGGTGAGCAAAAGGAGAAAGGGCCCTTGCCCCATAGACCTTGAGGGCTATTTGCAGGGACACACGTTCCTCAAGCTACCTGTGGACAGAGTACCCAGCACTTCCTTCCATCACTCTTACTGTATTTGCAATGACTGACTAGTTTGCTGTTTGATCAACTACTATTTCCTCTGCCAGTAGGCTGAAAGTTCCCTAGGTTCCTATTTGTATCTTGGATCCTTACTTACAGGATAACACTTACCACCGTCTGAGTGCTTAAGAAATACTTGTTGATAGAAAGAAAATGGAATGATTCAAATCATGAACCTATTTTATCTGCCTCTAGCATTGTACCTGAGCTGAAATAAAGCAGAATAATTTTCCTTTACTGATTTACATAAATAAATATGATAAAAGTTTACTTAACCTTCTCTAAAGGCTCATTGTACTCAAGATGATCAGAATCTGTGCTAAAGGATTGACCTATCATTGTCTACTACTAAGGCTCTGATCTATTTTAGTGAGAGGCAGGAACAAGAGATTCGATTCATTCATTCAGCTGATATTGACTGGGCACTTGCTAAACGCTGGCCACTGCTCTAGGACTAGGCATGCAGAGCGAGCAAGGCCAAACCCTTGCCCTCATGAGGCTTACAGTTTGGAGAGTTCTGTGCATGGAAAGAGCGTATGTATGTGGGGGAGTGTCTTAGTGTCCCACGACTGCTGTGACAAATTGTCAAAACTCGGTGACTTTATTCTCTCACTGTCCTGGAAGCCAGAAGTTGGAAATGAAGGTGTCAGCAGGATTATTCTCTCTGGAGCCTCTGGGGGATAATCCATTTCATGCCTCTCCTCTAGTTTCTGGTGGCTGGGAGCAACCCTTGATATTCCTTGGCTTGTAGACACGTCATTCCAATCTTTGCCTCTGTCTTCAGTAGCCTTCTCTTCTGAGTCTCTCTCTCTCTTTTTTTAAAAGATATTTTTGATGTGGACCATTTTAAAAGTCTTTATTGAATTTGTTACAACATCATTTCTGTTTTATGCTTTTTGGTTTTTTAACCGAGAGGCATGTAGGATCTTAGCTCGCTGATCAGGGATGGAACATGCACCTCTGTATTGGAAGTGAAGAATTTTAACCACTGGACCACCAGGGAAGTCTCAAGTCTCTGTGTCTCTGATTTGCCTCTTCTTTCTCTCAATGACACCAGTCATTGGATTTAGGGTCCACCCAGATCCAGGGTGATCTCATTCCGAGATCCTTCACGTAATTAACATCTGTAAAGATCCCATTTCCAAATAAGGTCCCACTCACAGGGACCTGGGACTAGGACCAGGACGTATCTTTTGGGAGGGAGAGGGGGCACTATTCAACCACCATAGGGAATCTTGCTGAATCTTACCACCTGCCCTCCTAATGCTGACCCCCCTGGTCAGTGACTCTCTACCTGTTTTGACACCATGCCTTCCCTGGTTGCCTGCCTTTCATGGCTTGTTACTCAGACATTCTCTACCTCGCACACCCCAGCCTTCCTGGCTCTGGTTTCTAAGGCCTGGATCTAGCCAGTTCAGACAGAAATAAAGGACTCAATGACCCACAGCCAGCAGTCACTGAGTGAATGCCTCTTAAAACTTTTCAAAATAAAAGAATGGAATAAAATTGATAAGACTTTCATAGGCAGGTATTGCCTTGAGACATTAACAAACTTTAAATGTTTGTGACTTCAAAGGAGAAAAATAAGATGTTTTAGCAGGGAATGACTAGCTTCTGGTGGATAATTTGATGTTGTGCAACATTTTTAAGACAAAAGACAGCAGATGAAAAATCTAGAGAATTATCTACAGCTGAGAAGTAGAAAGGCTGTGATCAAATTTCTGGGGCTGACCAAGACTCGACACTGAGATGTCAGATAAATTAGGCACCCACATCAGCTGCAGACCTCTCACCTAATTTAGAGAAGTGATATTCACAAACACTGTCAATATTTCTGAGTTTACAATCACACCTTTGACTGTTGACTTAAAGCATCTAGTTTGGTTCAGGCTACTGGTGATGTTTACACTTTGGAATCTATTATGCATAGAAAAATTAGGGATTATCTTTGACCTGGGTACCACATATTCTTATGCAAAACTAAGTAGGGTTATTTATTCATTTAATCAATTCCATATGTTTGCTATCATCATCACCATGTAGAGCAGATCTGATTTCTGCTGAGGTCAAACCAACATCGTCCTGTGTGTGGGGATGGTAGGTCTGATTGCGAACACAGATAGCCTGGTTGGCATTCAGACCGCGTTAAGCCTTCCTGACTTCTGCCACACAATGGCCTCGTTTTTCCTGAGAGGTCATGTGGCACGCAAAGACAGAATTGAGAGATTTTCTTCTTTGTGAAAGTACAAGTTAGACCAATACGTGGGAAAGGTTTGACTTGGCATTTGTTTTTTTGCTCAACCTGGAGTAGGTGGAAGAAGAGAACACAGACATTGATGAAAAATGTCAGTAAGTATTGCAACAGGTGAAAGCGTGACCCAGAGAGACGACATTTGACTACAAAATCACACCAGCCTCAGTGACAACTGTGTTTCAAGCACTGAACTTACCCCTAGTTCTCAGACAGACAGACAGGCAGACACACACACACACACACACACACAGGGGAGGTTGGTAGGGGAGAAAGGACATATAAAGGCTAAGGAGATTTGTATGAAGAACCTATTAATTCAGTGGAGTTGAGGCTGGAATGGAATTGAGGAGGAAAAGAAAAAAACAACAAACAATTCAGAGAAGCGTTCTATCTTTACGTTACTGGGCAAGGCCAGGGGAAACATTTCATGCAGAAGAGATCCCTGAACAAGGCGAAACAGTGCAAGTACATGGTGTTCAGGCACCGTGGAGCTTTTCATGTGTGTGGGGTACACGGGGCAAGGGACTGGGGGTGAGGGACCAGGGCAGTGATTTGGCAAGAAACCCAAGAAGGGAAGTAAGATGGGTAGTGAAGAGCCCTTTATGAAAACTATGGATTTGAGGTCTTTCCTGCAGCTGATGGAGAATTAGCAAAGACTTTGGAACAACAATGCAATAGTGCTTTAGGAAGATGGCACAGAAGAGGCGCGGATGCGGAGTAAGGAGGGGCTGGGGGCAGTGGGGCATGCTTGGAGGCTACTCCTATCATCCAACTACTATACTAGGAAGTAGGTAGGGAGAGACTGGAGTGGAGATGGGGATTTGATAAGTTAGAACCTGGGGCAAAATGAGGTTCATCTGCCTGAAGGGAATCAAGGAGCCCTTGCCCAGCGAGCAGGGGCACATAGCTCTGGAACTTGGCAGGTATAGACTCTGCCACTCCATCAGTGTCTCCTTGACCTTCATTCAACCCATTCAGCAGATGTTTGTCCAGCATCCAGTATGTACCAGGCATTCTACTAGGCACCAGGGATTCCAAGATGAAGAATGAATGAATTCCAATGAAACTTAATGGACATCCAGAATAAGTAAACTAGAAAAATGGTTTCTCTCACTAGTGATTAAAAAAGAAGAAAATGAATTAATCTAGAGATACTATTTTCTAAATGCTTTAAAATTTTTCCAGGGAGTTCCCTGGTGGTCCAGTGGTTAAGCTCCCTGCTTTCACTGCCAAGAGACTGGGTTCCATCTCTGGTCAGGGAACTAAGATCCCATGCAACTAAGGTGCATGCTATGGCCAAAAAATAAAATAAATAAAAATATTGAATTTTTTTTTCCCAAATGACATGATCCAAGGGCCACTTTGTGTGCCTTCATTTTCAGCCACATCACACACCAGGGTAGCCTCTATGTGTTCCTGCCTGCCTGGCACTCTGGGCATGTTATTGCTGGATTTGGGAACATCTCAGCTCATGGGACCCGCTTTCCCCAGCAGACGCCAGACCCTTGAGCCTTGTCTCACCCCAGCTCCACCGCAGATGGTCAAGTGGGTCCCAAGCAACTGAGCAGACAGCCCTGAATGTCCACGTGTCCGATGAGGGGACGACAGTGCCAGGTTAGTCCTGGAGCAGAGGGGGCGCTCGGAGGGCGGCTGCAGGATGTCGAGGAGGTGGTTGCTTTTTAGGCATGTTCCTGATGGCTGAGAGGCTGTGTGCTCAGACAGGTTTGCTCAGCTCCATCTCATGATGCCAAATGAGACAAGTGTCCCATGTTTGGGAGCATTTCAGGAAACTACAGTCCAGCCACCTAACTGAGGTCTCATGCTGTGCTGAATTCTGAAAGCTACATAGAGGTGTGGAAGAGGTGCTTCAAGTGATAGATCTAATGTTTAAATATTTTAGAACAATCAGCGTACTTCCCTGTAACATGGAAACTGTACACCTGTGAAAGGTTTTGTTTTGCTTTTTTCTCCCAAATCAAGGGATTAGCTCTCTTGAGATGGTAGAGTTAGGAGAGGGGCTGTGTTTTTAATTTTAAAAACTTATTTAAAAGACCCCGCTCCATTGGCCTTTGTACCTGAGTTGGCAGTGAGCTGCTGCCCACACCGCTCCTCCTCCTGCGCCAGCATCTCAGCCGCCATCTGCCCTGGAAGCTTTAGGGATCATCTTCCCTGGGGCCTTTTTCACCTGTTTATTCACTTGCCACGTGAGCCCAGGCTCCCAGGTTTCCCTTCATCTCCTAAAACCTCATCCAGGAGGGCCCAGTACCTACCCCGGCTGACATCATCCCCTCCTGCCCCCTCCACCCCCACCCCCTTTTCTGTGTGCTCCCCAGACTCAGAGTGGGCCAGCCTTGGCAGCCTTCTGCATCCACCACGTCTTCCCAAACATTCTCCGCTTTCTCGCCCTGAGAATCCATTCTCCCAGAGCTTCTCAAACAGAGGCTTCCTCCTCTTCCACAACCTTCCGATCAGTGGGTCCCAAACAGGTAGGTGGGCAGATTAGGTGGTGATGGTGGGATACATTCTCTTCCGATGGCTTCTATTTTCTCAGCAGGTGAAAGTCAAGAGGGGAATGTATTGGTGGTTTGAGGGGAGGAAAAGGTAAGGAGAAGTGTGGATCTTTCCCCCACAAACACACACACACACACACACACACACACACACACACACACACGAGTTTTGCCCTATCTCAGGAAATCTTCAGAAACCTGATGTTCAAGGGGGTCTGAGAATCAAGATTAAGAATCCCTACCTAGAGGAAAAAGACCAGCCAGATCTTGTTCACAGAGCAAAGTTAGAGCAAAAATAAGTTTAAAAACAAGCATAAACAGAGATGTAGGTATCATATTACTGAACTCAAATCAGTAAAAATGAATGCTTAACTCCTTTAGGAAAGATGAAGACCTTAATTGGGTTAAAAAAAAACAAAATCCATCTCTCTTCCTACTATCCTCCCTACCCTGAAACAAAAACAAAATACCCTACAGTTTGTTTAAAAATAAGCAAAGGAGCAAAACTAGCAAGCAAATATAAAATAAAATAAAATAAGCCAAGGGTAGAAGTTTTAGCCTCAAAGTCCAATTCAAGCAACAACAACAAAATTTCAGTTGAGCTGAAAGAGGTCATTCTATGTTGGCAAAAGTCACAGTTCTTAATATATCTTCTGAATTCTATTTTTTCCTCCAAATAATCTTCTGCTCCTAGAGAGACAAGAAAAATAATTTTAAAGTCTTCATATTACATAGAATACCTTCAAGATTTTTAAAAATCTACAATGTACAATTAAAGTATATCTTTAGCTTAAAGTAAAGTTTGTGTACATTTTAAGTATTAAAAATTAAAATATACAGAGCACACCCTATTAGAATACAATATAAAACTGATAGACTGATTTTTGAATTGGATATTTTTAACATCCCATTCTTGGTCCTTGTCTGATGAAGTTCATTAAAAGTCAATAGAGTATGAGAACAATAAACTAAAGCTGAATCAACAGCTATAAAGCTTGCACCTTAAACACAGAATTCAGCACTAAAGTTTGAGTTAAAATGCATGTTTTTTTAAAACATAGAAAAAGTGTTGAAAAATATACAACAAATGTTAATAGTTATCTTTGAGTAATGTGATTACTGAAGGAAGCATTTTCCTTCTATTATTTTTTTGTATTTGTACAGTATTTTTACAACTTTTAGGTCACTTTTACAATAAAACAAAAATTAAGTGAAAAAAAAACAAACCAGGATATTCCATAATATCACTCTTCTCAATTCAAGAGCTGTCAGTATAAACATTTTTTTTTCTTTCAGCACCAGGAATCATGCGAAAGTTGTGTGGAAATTTTTGCCAACACACCTGCAGTGGAGGGCTTAAGATGTTTTCCAGTTTATTTTTCTGTTTGTGGCATATCCAGTTGTATTTGGAAAACTGTTCCTTTTCGTCTGATGCAGAAATTATTAAAAGATGCCAATTTCATGGGACTGCTCTCTCTTTCTAGATCCAGGGCAGAGTTTTTCAAAACTGTACATAGCCATCTGAAAGAAGAGTGCTGTTTTTGAATCATTGGGCACTTTGCAGGTGGATGCTGGGTTCCAAGCCTAGGGAAAATTCTCGTGGGTGAAGGAGTTCTGCAAGATATCATATGGCATAACCAATAGTGTAAGAAAATTCCAGAGACAGAGGAAAGGGTAAGTACGGGAGAGCACTGAGAATTCTCCTCCTCACACTTGGTTCCTTTGTGGCTAGTCTTTATCAGAAGAAAAGAACAGGTGCAGAGGGAGTGTCCCCTCAGAATATGCTGGTTTTATTCCACATCTTTTCAACCAGCACCATTGAAAGGAACTGGCTGCAGGGTGAATTCAAAAGCAGAAAGAAAACAACATGATAGAATATTTTCTCAAAAGATTTAAGAACAAAGATTCTTGATTCCCACTCCTCCCTAGCAGGAACCATGAGTTACAGGTGGACATTCAGAAAGTAGTTAACTTCTTAATTCAAGTGAATTTTTACCAAGTTGATCACAAAAATGTAGGAATATTAGCTACTTGTCTACAACTGATTTCAGCTTAAAAATACAAGGAAAATTACCTGTTTATTCAAAACCTAGAGTTTTAGTGCCTCTACTACATTGCCATTTCACAGGCAACTGTATATTCAGATGTGTTCTGGAAAGTGTGGAGAATCTGATGAATGAAACTACCATGCGTAGTTTATATGGTAGCAACAGCAATAGATGGATTAGAGGGGGAGTGTATGTCTCAATCAACCCCTTCCATATTCATGAAATACTTATTTCAGCATCATCATGCAACCTGAATTGTGAAAGAAATTACCTAAGAAAACCATCTGGCTGACTTATGGCAATGAGTCAGGCAAATAGTTAATTCCATGGCTCCTGACCTTCTCAAACACAAGAACATTTTTTTTTTAACTTCAAAACTTCCTCAACATAACTTTAGTTGTAATTTTAATGCAAGTTCTTTGAAAAGTAATACATCAAGAGTAAAAATCAGAGTTCAACAGTAATTTGAAATTCAGTAAAACACGTCTATAGCTATTCTAAATAGAAATACATTTGTCCAATATATAGTAATTGGGGATCTTCAGACAGTGCTTTTAGCTAGTGTGGATTCATAGACCTCTGGAAGTACTGTAGAAATCAGGGGCCTCAGAGAAACTCTGGGCTAAATCCTTGTGGTAGTTATTAGTGCTACTTCCCCAAAATGTCTGATTCTCTTCCTCAGGATAGATACAGGATAGAATTGCACTTTTTGACCTTTGAAGTCTCATGACTTGCCTTGGCCAATCAAATGTGAGGGGAAGTGACGTGTGTAATTTCCTGGCAGAAGCCTCTAAGAGACAGTGGCTTCCCCGCCCCTTTTCCTCTGACGCTGACTGGCAAAACCCAGTATGGCTGAGGGTCCATCAACCAGTCTTTGACCCAGAATGACACACAGGAAAGGCCCCAACCATTCGTACTAAGGGAACTATGGGACATTCGCCAGAAATAAACCTGTTCTTATTTTTTTTTGTAAGTCATTGAGATGTTAGAGCTGTTTGTTACTGCAGCAAAACCTGGCTTATCCCGACTTGCCCGGTTCTTTGAGATGGAGACTTACTTGTTCTTTATAGGCAGATCTTCTAGTCCAGTGTGCCGATCACTTTATTCCAAAGTATGTATTGCCCAGTTAGGCTAAGATCTTCCTTGCAACCTTCTACAAACTCAGAGACAATTCTCAAATATATTTCCAGCTACTGAACTGCCATCTCCTATGGTTCAGGATTTTTTTTTTTTTCTCTCTCTTTACATATCATTTATTTTAGCCAGGCAGGCTTTGGTGAAGTAAATTTTTCTAAGGAACAGAAAGAATATGGAAAAGAAATGATTAACAACAAAAAATAAAACATGCTAGGCCAAATATGGAGGCCAAAGGAAGGACGAGAATACCCCAGCTACTTAGATGGGACTCAGGTAGGCTTGAGGAGAGTAGCTTGATCTGGAATCAAGACTTTACCAAGAAGGAGCTGAGCAACCCCATTCCTTCACATTTATTCAATAGCCCCTGGACCTCCCATCAGAATTACTTTAGGCTGCTTCCTTTCACACATCATACCAGATATGTCCTGGCAGGCCTGGCATTCTCTCCCCATTCACTTAGCTATTGCATTAGCATTTCTGAAGTCCACTTTGACTTAAGACCCGTTGCCCGCAGAGTACAGACTTTAATACTATTTGCAATCAACTGTGGAGGAGCATATTTCTTGCTGTGAAGAAACTGACAACCCAGCACAGCACGTTAGACTCTCCTGGGCAACTTTGACAAATACTGATGCCCAGATAGCATCTGAAATCAATTAGACCAGAGTCTCTGAGATGAGAGTCTCTGAAAAAAATGAATGAAGATACCTTTTTGTTTTATCATCTGTGGTCTTGGAAAATAACTGATTCTCTTCCTATAAAAGTTTTATAAGTATAGGTAATGTTGAAGAAAGAATTATACCCCAGCTTTCTAATGAATAATCCCAAATCCATGATCAAATTCCCAGATAAGACTTCTCTCTTTTATATTATTTGGTCCTTTGTGGGCTGTGTGCTTCGTCACTCAGTCATGTCTGACTCTTGCGACCCCCATAGACTGTAACCGGCCAGGCTCCTCTGTCCATGGGATTCTCTAGGCAAGAATACTGGAGTGGGTTGCCATTTCCTTCTCCAGGGGATCTTCCCGACCCGGGAATCTAACCCAGGTCTCCTGCATTGCAGGCGGCCTCTTTACCAACTAAGCTACAAGGGAAGGTATCTATTGCTATGTAACAAATTGCTACCAATATAGGGGCTTAAAACAACATACATTTATTATTTCACAATTTCTATGGCTCAACCATCTGGGTCTTGTGCTCAGGATCTCAAAAAAAATGTGATCAAAATGTTGACTGAGCTGTTTTCCTTGGTGGACCTCATAGACCTCCTCGAGGCTCATGTGCTATTGGCAGAATTAGGTTCCTTGCTACTGTAAGACTGATGTCCTCATTTCTTGTTGGCTCTCATCCCAGGGCTGCTCTCAGTTCCTAGAGGCCACATCAGCGTCTTGCCATACGGCCTTCTCACAGAACCTTCCACAATATGGCGGCTGACTTCTTCATGGCCAGGAGGAGAATCTCTTCTGAGCCTTTCACCTGACAAAGTCAGGCCCACCCAGGACAATCTTGCTTGTCATTAACTTAAAATCAGTCTGTTTTTGAACTTCCATTACATCTGGTAAGTCCTTTCACCTTTGCCATATTCTGTGGACCAGGAGCAAATGATACATCCAACCAAATTCAATGTGAAGGGATTATAGCAGGGCTGGCTCACTAGGTATCATTTTAGCATGTGTATCAGTTCAGTTGCTCAGTCATGTCCAAACTCTTTTTGACCCCATGGACTGCAGCACGGTGGGCTTCCCTGTCTATTATCAACCCCCAAAGCTTGCTCAAACTCATGTCCATCAGGCCAGTGATGCCATCCAACCATATCATGCTCTCTCATCCCCTTCTCTTCCTGCTTTCAGTCTTTCCCAGCATTGGGGTCTTTTCCAACGAGTCAGTTCTTTGCATCAGATGGCCAAAGTATTGGAGCTTCAGCTTCAGCATCAGTTCTTCCAAGGAATATTCAGGACTGATTTCCTTTAGGAGGGACTGGTTGGATCTCCTTGCAGTCCAAGGGACCCTCAAGAGTCTTCTCCAACATCACAGTTCAAAAGCATCAATTCTTCAGTGCTCAGCTTTCTTTATAGTCCAACTCTCACATCCATACATGACTATTGGAAAAACCATAGCTTTGACTAGACAGACCTTTGTTGGCAAAATAATGTCTCTGCTTTTTAATATGCTGTCTAGGTTGGTCATAACTTTTCTTCCAAGGAGTAATTGTCTTTTAATTTCATGGCTGCAGTCACCATCTGCAGTGATTTTGGAGCCCAAGAAAATAAAGTCTGTCACTGTTTCCATTGTTTTCCCATCTATTTGCTATGAAGTGATGGGACCAGATGCTGTGATCTTCATTTTTTGAATGTTGAGTTTTAGGCCAGCGTTTTCACTCTTCTCTTTCACTTTCATCAAGAGGCCCTTTAGTTCCTCTTCACTTTCTGCCATAAGGATGGTGTCATCTGCATATCTGAGGTTATTGATTTTTCTCCTGGCAATCTTGATTCCATGATTAGCATGTTATGCCACACTGTTTCTAAACTTACTATACTATTTGTGTATTTTCTTAGTATTATGATGACTCACGATAGACAGTATCATCATCAGCAAAATCATCATCACTATCAACATCTTCGTCCTCACCCAAATCTTTCTCTGAACAATAGAGAAAATACTATAAAGAGAGATTAGCCCTCTTTCCCTGCCCCTGGTCTAGTTCCTAGCCCCTGCCCATTGTGGTAAGTTTATGGTCAACAGCTGTACATTTCTGGCTCATTTTCAGCCTGTTCCCAATTATGACCACCACCTCCCCCCAGTCTTCTGAAAGTTCATATTTGAGATCCATGTGCGAGAATCAAAATTGTTTCCTCCAACTAAAAAGAACTCGCTTGCTTGATGATACCCTAACACATGCCCACATCCAGTCAATGTTAGAAATCAGTCTAAGTTACATAATGCAGATCCTAAAATGATATTATCTCCTAAAATAATAGGAGATGGTGACTGCTAGGCAAATAAGATAATAGTATTATAATAAAAGTGATTTGTAATATATAATATTAAATTAATAATATAGCAATTAGTGTAGGAAGGTAGTAATTAATAGAGTAATGTAGTGAAGAATTAGTAATATAGTAATATGCAAATAATAGTAATTTGATGTGGGAAGGCCATGGATGCAGATTGGGAAAGATCTCAATGGTCAAATTTTAGAAACTAAATAATAACACGGATATTTTTCCTGGTTTCTTTTCAGTCCAAGTTTTCTGTTTTCCCACAAAATGCAAAGCAAAGGGGGGAAATATGAGGTACTGATTATTTCATACTTTAGTCGCAATCATGAAATAGGTCGCAACCAATTCTCTGTCCAATAAATGAGCAGGCAGAGTGAAAAACTAGAGCAGTGTGATAGAGATATTAGACAGAATGCTAACAAAATTAACACCCAGGGGAATTTTTTTATAAGTTTCTACTTTTCTGAGATTCAACATTGATATGTTTTTCTCATTTAGGTTCACTAAGTTATGTTTATTGTTAATTCAAATTCTCAATATTGAAGGGGAGATATTTCCCATATGGTCCCATATGGTTGACATGCTGCTCTGGAGGTTCATAAATTTGGAGGAGTTTTGATTAACACTGACAGAAAACCCTTTGAAAACATATGGCTGTATATACATCATGTCATTTCTAATAAGATGACACATCCTTCTTCACTTTTCCCTAATAAGATGAGTTCAGTTGTATTTAAGAAACATGATAATACTTTGTTGATTTTTCTTTATGGGGGAGAAAAATTGAGTAAAAATAAACTATTTTGTTGTTGCAGCAGACGCTGAAAGCCTAGCACGTCGTCTGTGGGAATGGGAAAAAAAAATAGAGTGCTATCCCTAAGTACTTTTTATAGATGCAATTAACATGTTGTAAACTTGGAGTGATTTTTGACACTCCCCCCACCCCAATTTCCTTCTTGGTGACTCTGGTCCACATTCCACCTCACTGAATGGGGATTCATCTTCTTCTCATCAGGTTTTAGATCTGCTCTCAGCTGTCCTCGTTGATCACAGCTTTCATACCGTTTTGGCTGCAAAACCATTCTCATCCTTGTTAATGTACATTTTCAAATGAACAGTTATCTTTATTTCTTAAGTTAATTTGTTTCTACTTCTTCTGAAACCCGTTGCAAGAAATTCATTTTTGAGACTTTTTGGACATTAGCCGTTGGCAGTATATTTTGAAATATAACAAATATGGAAAGTAAATTGGCAACTTGGATCAGAAATCTTAAAAAATAGGTCTATGCCTTTTGATTCAGTAACTCCTCTTTAGAAATCCACCACAAGGGAGTAATTTAATATGCAAAGAAAAATTTATTATCAAGGATGTTTATAGTAGTGTTATTTATTATAGCAAAAAATTCAGGAAAATTTAGCCAAAAAAAAGAATGATGGTTAAATAAATGTTGATAATTCTCCAGAAAACATTGACAAGCTGCAGGATAATAGTGGAGAATTAAAGTTAAAATGCTAGAGTGTATCCAACCCAGCGCCTAGAGAAATGTACACAATTAGTTTCTATGACAGGATAAAAGTTCATCAGTAGTTTCTAAACAGAGGAAAGCCTATAAATTCATGTTATAAGGGAGAAGGCAATGGCACCCCACTCCAGTACTGTTGCCCGGAGAATCCCATGGATGGAGGAGCCTGGTAGGCTGCAGTCCATGGGGTTCCTAAGAGTCAGACACGACTGAGCGACTTCACTTTCACTTTCATGCATTGGAGAAGGAAATGGCAACCCACTCCAGTGTTCTTGTCTGGAGAATCCCATGGATGGAGGAGCCTGGTAGGCTGCAGTCCATGGGGTCGCACAGAGTCGGACACGACTGAAGTGACTTGGCAGCAGACTAATCAGTGTGGCAGCCTAAGAAGGAAACAAATGATTTTGCTGTGCCAGGACTGACCCGCCCCCAACCCAACCCTGAAGAAAGAGAAAAGAGTTAGTGAAATGCTGAGATATCTCATTAATACCTTTCAGTTTGGGGAGAAAACTGAGGAACTGAGTGGGTGACTTGGAGAAGACCCTAGTAAATCTTATTTCATCTTAAATTCCCCACATTTCACATGGATGTCAGCAAAGGGAGGTGCATGGTGCCAAGGCCTGTCATTTCCACTGAGTCAGTTTGGGAAGCAAACTAGTGTATAGGGTACTTCACAAGACCTCAGAAGAAAGGGGAAAGCTACGTTCCCTCTAGTGAGCTTCCTGCATCTCCTCATTCCACTCCATACTGTTAGGCTGAGAAAAAATGGAGACCAATAGGAATACCCTCAAACTCAAAGATGGTTTCAAACTCAAAGAATACAGAAGTGCCAGGAAAACTGGAAATATTATAAAGATGTCTGCGACCATACTGTGGCATAAAGAAGGTCTGGGCAACCATGCAAATGTCCTTTAGAAAGAAGAGGGTACAAATTTTCTTTTATAAGATGATTAAAATCTGAGAATCTAATGCAAAACAGTGACTATAATTGATATCACTGTATTATATGATTAAAATGTCCTAGGAGAGTAGAAATTAAATGTTATCACCAGAGAAAAAAGTTACTTATGTGAAGTGATGGATGGGTTAATTCAAGGTGGGAATCTTTTTACACTGAAAGAAAGAGAAAGAAAGGAAGGAAGGAAGAATGAAAGAAAGGGAATGGAAAGAGAAAGAGGAAACAAAACATAGATGAAAAATTCAGGCTGGATGAAAACAATTTAAGAAACAGAATAAATTATTCCAGGAGATTGTTCCATAGTGTAGAAAAACTTAGAAAATCAATAAGACAAAACAGCAAAATGAATAATAAAATAACAGAGTGAGAAGAAAAGGAATGGTGCAACAATTGAAATACTGAGAACTAAAACAATACCATTACAATACATTTAAATTAGCAAGCAAAAGAATAGATGCAAATAAAAATTAAATGACTGAAATGGAGAAATTCCTGAGATCATCACAGTGAACACAAAAGTCAAAGCAGAGTAAAGCAATGCAAAAGAAGATGGAAGACGAGGATAATCCAACATAAGGATAATTAATTGGCTTCCCTGGAGTGATACTCCAAAAGAATAGGAAAAGTGCTTTTGAGGCATAATAGTGAAAACCAAAAATCTTTGAACGGAAGAAGTAGATCTACTCGCTATGTTCCAGAGAAAAATTGATAGCGGAGTCCACGTGGAGATGTGTCTCGGTTCAAATAGTAAACTCAGGAGGAAAGAACTTTTTAGAATATATTTTTTATTGAGGTATAGTTGATTTATAAGATTATATTCATTTCAGGTATATGACATAGTGATTTGATATTTGCATAAATTGTGAAATGATCGCTACAATAAGTCTAGTTACTTTCTGTGACCACAGAAAATTATTATGATATTATTGACTATATTCCTTAAGGAATAAAGAATTCTTCAAACTGTCAGGGAGTAAACACAAGCCACCAGCAAAGGAAACCATGAGGTTGGTCTTGGACATGCTATAAATTTTCCATGTCAGAAGTTAATGTAGAATTTTTACAAGATTCTAAGGAAAACAAAATGATTTTCTAAAACATTAAGACAAGGCAACTGACTGTTTGAATATCAAAAGTCACAGGCAGATATTCTCAAACATGAAAAAATAGTGAAATATAGCATCCATAACCCATTTTTAAAATAATTTCTAACAGAGGGAAACAGCCAACCAAGAGGTGAATGAAATACAGAATTTAAGTAAGGAAAAGTTGTAGCTGAAAAGACTAGTGATGAGTCATGAATCCAACTAAATATGGTCTAAGATCTAACATGAGAATTTAATTGCAGAACAGTGTACACATTATTCATCTGGGAAAAGTCTGCAAAGCTACAAAAGCAATGAAACTGTTGGGAAGAGGGATGGTAAGAAATATAAGAGAAGTAATTTTATCTTTTTAGTAGGTGAATAAATTGTGTAATTAAAAATTCATGACTCCAACCTCTTAATTTTTTCATAATACTTATTTTAAAATTTGGGCTTCCCAGGTGGCACTAGGGGTAAAGAACCTGCCTGCCAACACAGGAGACATGAGATGTGGGTTCAATCCCTGGGTCAGGAAGATCCCCTGGAGAAGGGCATGGCAACCCACTCCAGTATTCTTGCCTGGAGAATCCCATGGACAGAAGGGCCTGGCAGGCTACAGTCCATGAGGCTTGCAAAGAATCAGACACAATTGAAGCAACATCACCCAGCACATTTTAAAATTTAGTGTGGTCATTTAGGAAACAGCTCTTACAATAGAGAAACATTAATCTGTGGCTTAAGATTTCTTTATGTTTATTCAGTTTTTTTTTCTGTTAAAAAGAAATAAAATTTTTCTCAGTTCAGTTCAGTTGTTCAGTTGTGTCCGACTCTTTGCAACCCCATGGACTACAGCATGCCTGGTTTCCCTGTCCATCACCAACTCCCGGAGTTTACTCAAACTCATCTCCATTGCTGGAGAAGGAAATGGCAACCCACTCCAGCATTCTTGCCTGGAGAATCCCCAGGGACGGGGGAGCTTGGTGGGCTACAGTCTATGGGGTCGCACAAAGTCAGACACGACTGAAGCAACGCAGCAGCAGCAGCAGCAGCATGTCCATAGAGCCGGTGATGCCATCCAACCATCTCATCCTCTGTCGTCCCCTTCTCCTCCTGCCCTCAATCCCTCCCATCATCAGAGTCTTTTCCAATGAGTCAGTTCTTTACCTCAGGTGGCGAAAGTATTGGAGTTTCAGCTTCAACATCAGTCCTTCCAATGAATATTCAGGACTGATCGCTTTTAAGATGGACTGGTTGGATCTCCTTGAAGTCCAAGGGACTCTGAAGAGTCTTCTCCAACACCACAGTTCAAAAGCATCAATTCTTCGGCGCTCAGCTTTCTTTATGGTCCAACTCTCACATCCATACATGACCATTGGAAAAACCATAGCTTTGACTAGATGGACCTTTGTTGGTAAAGTAATGTCTCTGCTTTTTAATATGCTGTCTAGGTTGGTCATAACTTTTCTTACAAGGAGCAAGTGTTTTTTAATTTCATGGCTGCAGTCACCATCTGCAGTGATTTTTGGAACTCCAAAAAATTAAATTTTCTGCTGCTGCTAAGTCGCTTCAGTCGTGTCCGACTCTGTGTGACCCCATAGATGGCAGCCCACCAGGCTTCCCCATCCCTGGGATTCTCCAGGCAAGAACACTGGGTTGTCATTTCCTTCTCCAATGCATGAAAGTGAAAAGTGAAAGTGAAGTCGCTTATTTGTATCCAACTCCTAGCGATCCCATGGACTGCAGCCTTCCAGGCTCCTCTGTCCATGGGATAAATTCAAGATGGTACCCTGCATTATAAAACAAAGAACAATAGTGGAAAAACTGGTAAAATCTAAATTTTGGAGTTTAGATAATAGTAATTTACTGGTGTTAATTTCTTAGATGTAACAAACCTACAATGGTAATATAAAATGTTAATAGGAGGAGAGTCTGGGTGAGGGTGTGATATCTTTGCAACTTTTCAGTAAATTTAAAACAGTTACATTATAACCCATTTCTTTAAAAATAATATGCATAATATCCATATATCCTTTTATCTACATCTTTATGAAAAATGAAATCTAGGAAAATGTTAATAAAAATTTAACGTTGGCTGTTTCTAAGTCATCGGCTTCATGGTGATTTGCTTTCTTGTATAATTTTTGTATTGTTTGAAGTTAACAGATGAATATCATTTTTATTACAAATGCTATTAATATTTCAGAAATTTTTAAAGAAACAAATAAAATACTGTTGTGCTCTGTGCTCAGTTGCTTAGTCAAGTCCGACTCTTTGCCACTGTGTAGACTGTAGCCTTCCATGCTCCTCTGTCCATGGGATTTTCCAGGCAAGAATATTGGAGTGGGTTGCCATTCCCTTCTCCAGGGGATTTTCTCGATCCAGGCATGAAACCCACCATCTCTTGCACTGGCAGGCAGACTCTTTACCATTGAACTGCTAGGGAAGTCCTAAACTAGTGTACAGATGAATATTAACATGGGGAATGCTTATGATAAAATATTTCATGAAAAAACGGAAGACAAAAAATAAATATAACAGTAATAATTTTATTTCAAAAAATATATTTTGAAAAAAATGACTAGAAGGAACTATGTTAAATTATTGCTAGTATTTGATTTCGATTAGTTAAGTTTTTTTTTATTTATGCATTTTCAACTTTTACAGTGGCTTAAACAATGAGTATACATTCATAGTAACTGAAAAATAAACATTACAGTTTTACTGTTACCCAATGAAGTTGGAACTGGCAGTTGGCAAGTCAACTGGAAAAGTTAATTAAAGCAGTGAATCATAAAATGTGATACATACATACCTTAAAGATTTAATTTTAACCTAAAACATATGGATGTTCATTCACTTGCCACTCTTTTGATGTTGTGCCAAGACCCTTTCTTTGTGTCAGGGTCTGCTGATCAGAGTTCTAAGCTGTCTTTCTTTCAAAACCACCCATAATGCATCATCCAGAAGGCCCAGTTTTGGTTTCTTTAAGGCAGAATGAGACCTTTTAGAAAGCAACTTTTCTACATTTTTGCTCTTCCCCCAGTCTTTTATGTGTGTTTTACATACACCTCATTTGATAGCAATTTATCATAGCAACTTGTCATCATCAAATCTTTCATCACACCACATAATAGTTACATAAATAATAAGCACATAATATTTGCATAAACAGTTGCCAGCACAACTGGCATAAATAGGTTTGGGAACACACATGGTTGATTCCTGATCATCACAACTGGTGGGAATAGAAACATGGGGTCTTAATGGTGATTAGTCTGAGCTGTGAGAATTCAAGGTGCTGCGGGCGTCTTTTGGGAGGTTTTACTGAGGAAGGCAGGATCTTACTTTGTTTTGGACCCTTGTTGGCCACCCTCTGAAAGCTAGTAATGGTACTTCCATTGTACAGTTGAGGAAACTGAGGTGCTTAAAAGCACCTAAAACTATGGATACTCACTGACAGATCCAGTGACAGATTCTGTCCCAGTTGTGACAGATCCAGGATTCATACTCAGGTCTATGTTCTGACTCCAACAGCACTGCTGTGAATACTCTTACCACGGTGGTCTACTTCAAAGGGACAGACAGTCCTTGACTTGTAGTGGTTCAACAACGATTTTTTCCCTTTATCATAGTGATAAAGCTATACACAGTCAGTAAAAATCACACTTCAAATGTTGATTTTTTTCTAGTGATGTGCTGTATGATACGCTCCCATGATGCTGGGCAGTGTCAGTGAATCACAACTCCCAGTCAGCCTCGCAATCATGAGGGTGAAAAACTGATACCCTTATTACCATTCTGTACTTTACAGTATTCCATAAATTATATGACATGTTCAGCACGTTATTATAAACTAGTTTAGATGATTTTGCCCAACTGTAGACTAATGTGCCTACTTGGCACAGTGGTAAAGAATCTGCCTGCCTGTATGGCAAAAACCACTACAATATTGTAAAGTAATTAGCCTCCAATTAAAATAAATAAATTAACTAAAAAAATAAAAATTAAAATAAAAAAGAATCTGCTTGCCAGTACAGGAGACACAAGAGACGTGAGTTCAATCCCTGAGTCAGGAAGATCTCCTGGAGAAGAGAATGGCAATCCACTTCAGTATTCTTGCCTGAGAATTCCCATGGACAGAGGAACCTGGTGGGCTATACAGTCCATAGGGTCACAAGAGTCAGACACAAGTTAGTGACTGAGCATGCATGCAGGCTAATGTAAATGTGAGCACATTTAAAGTAAACTGGGCTAATCTATGATATTTGGTAGGTTACATGTAGTAAATGCATTTTCTTTCTACAATATTTTCAATTTAAGATGGGTTTATTGGGAAGTAAATCCTTGGACTGCAAGGAGATCAAACCACTCAGTCCTAAAGGAAATCAACCCTGAGTATTCACTGGAAGGACTGATGCTGAAGCTGAAGCTCCAATATTTTAGCCACCTAATGCAAAAAGCTGACTCATTGGAAAAGACCCTGATGCTGGGAAAGATTGAAGGCAAAAGGATAAAGGGGTGTCAGAGGATGAGACGGTTAGATAACATCACTGATTCAATGGACATGAATTTGAGTAAACTCTGGGAGAGAGTGGAGGCAGATGAGCCTGGTGGCTGCAGTCCATGGGGTCACAAAGAGTCAGACACAACTTTGTGACTGAAACTCCTTTTTAAGTTAAGGAAGATCTATATAGGGTTCGGAGAAGGCAATGGCACCCCACTCCAGTACTTTTGCCTGGAAAATCCCATGGATGGAGGAGCCTGGTGGGCTGCAGTCCATGGGGTTGCTAGAGTCGGACACGACTGAGTGACTTCACTTTCACTTTTCACTTTTCACTTTCATGCATTGGAGAAGGAAACGGCAACCCACTTCAGTGTTCTTGCCTGGAGAATCCCAAGGACAGGGGAGCCTGGTAGGCTGCTGTCTATGGGGTCGCACAGAGTCGGACACGACTGAAGCGACTTAGCAGCAGCAGCATATAGGGTTAATGATTAAGTAAAGCTATGAAATCACACAAAGAAGGAATTTTAAAAATTGTCATTTTTATTGTTAATGTACAACAGCTTTGCTCTTATAATATCTAATAACATTTCCTTATTTTTCTGGGTCTTAAAACCATTAGTGATACAGAAATAATATGAGTGCTATGCCATATACCTCTGTCCTACATACTTAGAATATTCATTTCCATCTTTCTATTTTTTGCCCATCCTACAGGAATCCTATTCTCTTTAAGACCGTCCATATCCCAGATGTCCTTAATTTCACAAGCACTGTCGAGTTCCAACTACATTCTCAGCCTGAAGACATGCACGGGAATACTGGGTCCCTTCGTTAAGCACTGTGTCAACTGTCCACAGTTTTCCTAGGCTGGCAGCTCTGATCTCTTCTGCATCACAAGTCATGTCTCTTTACCCTCTTACCAGCTTATATCAATTTTCATAGATTTCTTTCTCAATATTATTTCTTCATAACTTTCCTCCTTTTTACAGCTAAGCTTCTCTGAGAAGGGGTCAAAAGTTGATCTCCATTCCCCTCCTTTATCTTCTGTCATTTCCAGCATCTAAGATCACCAGTGGGCCACCATTTTTCCAAATCCAATACTTTTTTGTTCTCATTTTTGTTGACTTCTCAGGAGCAAATAGGTGACATGTTCATCTACACCTTTCTTCTTGAAAGATTTTCTTCTCCAGAGCTCCAAGACATCATATTCTCCAGACTTTCCTCCCACTTCTCTAAACCCCTTTGTCTCCTCCCCTGGCTTCTGTTCTGTTCAACCTGTAGATGCTGAAGGACCCCAAGATTCTGTTCAGCGACCTAAATGGATCTCATCTAGCCACTGACTTCAAATACTGGCTCTATACTGATCACTCCTACATTTATCTTTTCTGCCTCTTCCTTTCCCCTAAGCTCTAGATGGATACAGCCATCCTCCTACTGGGTATTTGCACTTGAGGGTATAATAGGCATCTCAAATGGGACATATACAAAATAAACTTTTGATGACTTCCAGTTCAAATCTACTCACTAGTCCACATCTTGCCCAGTGAGTAAATGACTTCACAATTCACAAGTGGCTCAAGTTAAAAATTTAGATGACATCCTAGATTTCTTTTTTCCTGCCTCCTCCCCTGACAGCTCTCTTTATGACTGGGCTCCCAGTACCATTGCATTTGGTATTTAGAGCTTTGCACTTTGCTTGTCCTATCCCCCCACCTAGGAATCTCTTCCCCCAGATACTCACACAGTGCCCCCTTCCACTTCTGCTCAAATGTTACCACATCAGAGAAGCCTAAGGTTCCTCCACTCTTCACTCTCCATCTGTTAGCCTATTTCTCCCTCTTACCTTCATCACTTATATTTTTGCTGATTTGTCTCTGTCTACTCAACTAGGTTGCAAGGAGGAAGAGGGGCTCTCTTTGTACTGTGTCTCCAGAGCTTAGAACCTCAATTAGGAGCTTTAAATTTATTTGTTTAATTAATAAGTTTGTGTCTTGTTTATCATTGTATCCCTAGAGCCTCAACAGCATGTGGCACACTATATTAATAATAACACTAAAGTGAAAGTGTTAGTTGCTCAGTCGTGTCTGACTCTTTGTAGACTCCATGGACTATAGCCTGCCAGGCTCCTCTCTCTGTCCATGGAATTCTCCAGGCAAGAATATAGGAGTGGGTAGCCATTCCCTTCCCCAGGGGATCTTCTTAACCCAGGGATCGAATCCAGGTCTTCCTCATGGCAGGCAGATTCTTTACTGTCTGAGCCACCAGGGAGGCCAAACAACACTAAAAATAACTTTTAAATCATGAGAAGAGCTAAGACTTATCTAGCATTGTCTATGTGCCAGACACTGTTCTCTGTTCTCAATCAAGCTATCATTTAGTCCTCATAACTATAAGGCAGGTACTGCTATTATCCTTGTTCACAGATTAGGAAAATGAGGCTTAGAAAGGAGAAGTAACTTTCTCCAAGTCACGTATATGGTGAAAGTGAAAGTTGCTCAGTCGTGTCTGACTCTTTGCGACCCCATGTACTGTATAGTCCATGGAATTCTCCAGGCCAGAATACTGCAGTGGGTAGACTTTCCCTTCTCCAGGGGATCTTCCCAACCCAGGGATCGAACCCAGGTCTCCCACATTGCAGGCGGATTCTTTACCAGCTGAGCCACAATGGAAACCCAAGAATACTGGAGTGGGTAGTCTATCCCTTCTCCACTGGATCTTCCCAACCCAGGAATTGAACCAGGGTCTCCTGTATTGCAGGCAGATTCTTTACCAGCTTTCTCTAATCTTTCCCTTTCCCTGATAAGGGAAGCCCACATACACAGTAAGTAGAGTCATGAGGATACAAAATCTGGTGGAATAATTTCAGAGCATATGCTATTAACCACTTAAGGATTAATAAATGAATGACTTATAAAATGGCCATAAATAGTCTCTTCTGTGACATCATCCTTAAAGCTTATCAGTGCACAAGGATAAGATAGTTACTGACTGCTCTATTTACTAGTAGAAAGCAGTAGATAACAATAGGAGAATGTATTAACCAATATTATATTGTATTAAAGTACTACCTAAAATGTCAATAAATATACTAAGACTTGGCAAAATTTTCTAAATAAAGATTGTATATTTTAATTGCTTTCTTAACCCTCAGAAGGGTTAAACACCACTGATTTTCAAAAAAGAAACTTCCATATCCTAATTTATGCATATCTATCTATCAACTGTCAGTAGGAATGCAAAAGGTCACCCCAGCCTGCACCAATAGGTGTTTCATAAGCTAAATGGTGATAAAGAATTAGATCAGCCAAAAAGCCAACCTAGAAATGGAAATGAATATGCACTTTCAGCAAGCCATTCCTCACAGGATATAAATTATAACCACTTCAAGATATAGTAGGTGTTCACTCAAGTTTCTCTCTGGGTTTTCATAGCCCTTAGACTATTACATTTGAAGTAAAAGTTAATAAAAGTCCAGAAACAAATTTGAAAGGGTATTGGTACCAAGAGATTAATTCGAGAGTTTTTAGAGCAAGTACCCTCCACCTTGAATGACTTTGCAATGAAAGAAGAGTGTCATTCCACATATGGTTGCAGGAATGCCCTAATGCATAATCAGCCACCGCTTTTGTGGCCTTACCACCTTCTCCCATAGGAGGGAAAAAAAACAACAACCCTGAGCTCTGTTATTGGCTCTTGGCAGTGGGTAAAACATAGTTTAAATGTCCCTTACACCACCAGGGAGGCTCTGTGACTAGCAGTCCACCTGGAAAATCTATTTTTTCAAACATAATCGGGCCCACAAGTCTAAGAGGCAGAGGCAATTCTTTTGACCTTAAAGGCCTGAAGAATATCAGCAGGTTTTGTCGACAGAGACCTAATGCAGTGAGGAGTTGAGACAACTGCCAAGATCATTCGAGCCAAAAGCAACACTTCTTGAATTCTGACCGACAATCCTCTTCCCCCTCACAAAAAAGCAAAAACTTGTATAGAAAAAAAATATATCGATCAGCATGCTTGTCACCATGTATATTGGTTAACTTCACCAGGAACTTGAGGGAAAAACAGCCTCAGGGATTCCTGGGCCAGGGACCTAAAGGTTAGTAGAGCTGCAGTGCTGAATGGTTAGGATACAGTCCAGCGGAGGTGGCTGAGGCCCCACAGGGGCCTTCACCGCCAGGAAGGTTGACATTAAAATTGGACCAGTCTGGAAGAGTCACATTTTACCTTGATATCAGGCAGGTAGCCTCAACGAACAAATGAAGCTTCCATGAGAGGCAAAACCCGGCAATTCTCACTTCATTCTTTTCTGATATATAACAAATGTTCTAGCCTGATGTGACATTTAAACCTTACAATACAATATTATGAGAACACAAATGCAGCACAGCAAGGATTTTGTGAAGGGGCTACTAGGAGGTTGACTTCAGAGTTTTCGAGTCAAGTTGGTTTATAGTTACCTAATTAGAGAAAGAAACCCCAATCGCTATTTCTTGGGTCCCAAATTTGGCTCACCTCAAGTTTGAGGGAATTCGTTGGTGCTCTCAAGGTATATGTAGACAATCAGTAAAGGTCTATGGAATTTTGCCCACATTTAAGATAGAGTGAAGCAAATCTTGAACTTAGTTTGGGGGGTGACTTTGAATTTAAGATCTGGGTGACCAATTTAAGATCTGGGTGACCTTCTGAAATGATCACGTAGGAGCTCTGAATTTATTTTCTACTCTAATAAGTTCTGTGGATGCCAGCGAGAGGGGGCTTGGCTCACCTGATCTTCCTGCTGATTTCCAGATCTCCAGTTCCTACCAGGTCACAATGTGACGGGAACCTCGCCCTGCCACGTGGACCCTGAGACTGCAGCCCCCACCGAAGAAAGCCCAGGTGAGTGGACACTTGTGCTGCACATGCCACATCTCCTTACCCACCGGTTTCCAGGGAAGCAGGAGTGGGTCCTCACACCCTGTGGCGGGATCCCATGTCAGGTGTGCCCTGGAAGACCATGTAGGCACAAGCAGACACAATCGAGAAGCATGGGGGACCTAATGCTTCACTGGAGCAGCCCTCAACCAGTGGGAGGCAGGGATCTAAGGCTAAGTGTCCTAGCCTCTCCCATCCTCCATGGTGGAAAATTTGGGCTTCCCTGGTGGCTTGGCTGGTAAAGAATCTACCTGGAATGAGGGAGACATGGGATCGATTCCTGGGTTGGGAAGATGCCCTAAAGAAGGGAACGGCTACCCACTCCAGTATTCTTATCTGGAGAATTCCATGGAGAGAGGGGGCTGGCGGGCTGCAGTCCATGGGGTCGCAAAGAGCTAGACACAATTGAGTGACTCACTTTTCTCTGAATTCTATGTGGTTCTTCAGAGGGCCCCCAGCAGGACATGTTCAGCTCTTTACCGCAATACACATGGGCTCTCCTCCTTCATCCGTCTCTTTCCCACTCCCTCACTTCACTTCCTCTTCTGGGATCCCCTTCCAAATAAATTACTTGAACTTCAGTCCTTGTCTCAGAGTCTCCTCTCACAGGAACCCAAACAAGATGTCGGCCAAAGGAGGTGAAGTGGGAATACACACACACACACACACACACACACACACACACACACACACCCAGTCCCCTGTGCCCAGTAATATATATTCCTCAACATGTCTGTCATTTGAGTCAACAAATCTTCCTTTTTCTGTTTTACACAGGCAGTTGGCATTAGACTTTTCATCACTCGAGACCACTCAAGACCCAAATGGGATGTACACTCGGACATAGCAAAGAGATAATTACACTTTCCCACTAGTTCTTCATTGACAACATCTTGGTGTTTCTAGCTCTGACTTAGCATGATACCTGACACACAGTAGGGTTCAAAGAACATGCATTAGGTTAATGAATCTCTAGCATGTGTTTTTAATTCCCTTGTTAAGAAGGGGTAAAAGGAAAGCTTGACATTTTCAGTGAAAGTCGCTCAGTCAAGTTAGACTCTGCAACCCTGTGGACTATAGCCCACCAGGGCCCTCTGTCCATGGAATTCTCCAGGCAAGAATACTGGGAGCCTGGTGGGCTACAGTCCACGGAGTTGCAAAGAGTGAGCGACTAACACTGACATGTTTACATGTTGTATGGTGAGGGCCCACATTTAGCTGGCACACACCGGGATGGCCATACTACAAGCAGTCACCCCCCAAGTCCCCAAACAGCCCCCAGCATTCTCCAGAAATCCCCATTTCCCATGATCCAGCAAATAAAAGGTTAACACCTGGGCACAGCACCTGCTCTGATTGGCCAGTTCCGGCCTTGCTAATTGTGTAATATTTGGAATATTACTCTTGCATAAGGCCTAATATTTTCACTCCCTGTGCTCTTTTAAAATTAATCCTCATGAAGCTTGAAAGTAACGCAGCATAAACTCCTTTAACACAAAAGAAATGACTTTCCTCCAGACCTACCATACTGCTAAAAATGCAGAGGAAACAGCTTTCTTGATAGTCTCCGCATGAATATTAATACTAGTTACAATATGCCTGCAGATGTAGTCGTGGGCTTTGCATCTGGCCACATGACTCACTGAGAAATCAACTGATCTGCAAAACTTTTTCCTCCCGCCTTCCTACAGTTCCTCCCGTGAACAGTGATGTGTGATTCTTTTAGACTTTCTTTACCCCACAGCTGGTGCCATTTGATAGATTTTTTGGCACAAGAGGAACTCCCATCTGTGTCCCAAGTCCAAAGCAATCAAGAAGTTTTAGAGTTTATTTTCTTCATGCCTTTTCCTTCCTTCGTCTCCTTGAATTTTCAGAGGTGAGGTAGTTCAACTTGAAGAGCCAAGTCTAACCGTGGCCTCTTTGCAGGCAATACAGTGTATTTTCTCTGTACAGTAGAGACTCATGTATAGGTTCAAAGCCAAGTGATGGTACTAATTGAACTCCAAGTGGAATTCTACTACAAGTGAGCCCGGGGTGGAAAGGAGCACATGGAGGGCACTTCTAAGTGTAGCGCTGGAAAGCTTCCAGAAAATTAAGAGAAAGACCAAAAGACCACTCTTGAATCTAATCTTCCATGTACAAGTTACAGGAAAATGCAGAACAAGAATTTTAGCTAAGGACAGAGCTGGGTCTAACAATCAGGTGCAGATGAAACTACTGAGAAAAAAAAATCTGCAGAAGATTTCATGGAACATAGGGAAATGGTCGAGGAAGAAAAGAGGAAGTGGGGGTGGTGTTGAAGTGACATCGGTTTCAGACGAGATCACCCCCACAAGGTCCCTGGCTCTGTTTCTTCTCTGTCTACCGAAGGATACTCTTCTTTGAAAGAATCTTTTCTTCCTAGGACCCTCCATGAGTTTCCTGTGGCCACTGTAACAAATAACCATAAACTTGGTGGTTTAGAACAGCAGAAATGTATTCTCTTCCAGTTTGGAGGATGAAAGTTCAATATCAGTATTTCAGGGACAAACTCAAGATGTCAGACAAACTGTTATCGACCTGGATTTGTGGGCTCTTCATCAATGGTAATTGAGAAGAGGTCAGATGAGAAATTCTGGCAAGGTTTTGTGGGGCTCTAGATGCAGCCCGAGGGAGGGAGAACAAGTCACAGGTGCCCTTGCTCACTCCCCATGGGAGGATGAACTGGTTCCTGAATAGGGTGAGGTAGGGGCTGATCAGTGGGTTGGGCCAGAGCGGGTGGCTTCAGCAGTCTGCCCAACCCCTTGTGGTGCTGTGTGCAGGGATCATGCCCAGTACCCTGCTTTTGCTCCTGGCACCTCAGAACTGGCAGATGGTTTTTGGCCTTTTTGTACCGTATTGTCCATAATTTGTCCCAACAGAAAGTGTGTAGTTATTTTTAGCCTCCTTATAGTTTCTTTGTTGGAGAAGAAAATAGCAGCCCACTCCAGCGTTCTTGCCTGGAGAATCCCAGGGACAGAGGAGCCTAGTAGGCTGCTGTCTATGGGGTTGCACAGAGTCGGACACGACTGAAGCGACTTAGCAGCAGCAGCAGCAGTTTCTTTGTATTTGTAGCTGGAGGAGATGTTTCTCTAGATACAAGCACTGCAGTAAAGGCTCCCAGGTCCCAGGTCCCAGCTCGCCTCAGCACTCCCTATAGAGGCTCAGGGAAAGAGTTCATTCTTTGACTCTTTCAGCTTCTGACTGCCAGCACTCCTTGGTTTGTGACCACATCCCTCCAAGCTCTGCCTCTGAGGTAACATTGCCCTGTCCTCTTCTGTTCAAAACCTCCCTCTGCCTCCCTTACAAGGACACTCAGAAGTGGCTCAGTGAGTAAAGAATCTGTCTGCAAGTGACCTGGGTTCAATCCCTGGGTTGGGAAAATCCCCTGGAGAAGGAAATGGCCAACCCACTCCAGTATTCTTGCCTAAAGAATCCCATGAACAGAGGAGCCTGGTGGGCTACAGTCCATAGCATCAGACATGTATTAGCAACTACACCACCACCACCACAGACAATCTAGGATAATATCTTCAAGAGCCTTGATTTAATTATATGTGCAACATCTTTGCCATATGTGGTAACATTCACAGATTCCAGGAATTAGGATGTGGACAATTTTGGGAGGGTTCTGCCTACCATAGATGGGATGGTAGAAGACCCGTGTTCCCCACCTGTGACCTCAGCCCTGGCCAGTCTAGTCTGAGTCAATAGCACTTGATTGTAAGTCCTGAAGACTCTAGGGCTTCCCTGGTGGCTGCCTGCAATGCAGGAGCCCTGGGTTCAGTCCCTGAGAAGGGAAGATCCCCTGGAGAAGGGAATGGCTACCTACTCCAGTATTCTTGCCTGGACAATTACATGGACAGAGAAGCCTGGTGGGCTACAGTCCATGGAGTCACAAAGAGTCAGAGTCAGTTAGTCAGTGAATGACTAACACTTTGATTTTCACTGAAGACTCTGCCTCTTGGGAGCTCTCTCTGGACCAGAGAGCCAAGGGATTAAAGTTTAGAGAATAACCTTCAGGCAAATCCAGATGTGGGGCTAGAGGATAAATACCAGACTTCCTCTCTCCTCAGGTGGGCAACTCAGAGATGGTCTAAACTATCACTGTTCCCAGGAAGATGGAGCACTAGCTGCCCCCACGGGGCCTGTTCACTGGTCATGCACCTTCACCAGCTTCCGCTCTCCCTGTGCGACTTCCCCTCCCCTGATCACGCTTCCTAGGCTGGCCTCTCTTATAAATTCCTGGCAGTCACATCCTCGTCTCAGGGTCTGTCCTTACCTGGTGACTCAGCACTATTTCCAGACACCTGGTCTATATGCTCCTGGAAGGCAAGAGTCCAACTTCAATAACCTTTACGGGGACTTCCCTGGTGATCCAGTGGTTAAGATTCTGAACTGCAGTGTAGGGGACATGGGTTTGATCCCTGGTTAGAGAACTAAGATCCCTCATGCCAAGCACTGTGGCCAAAATAAATAGATAAACAAGTCAATAAACTTTCCCTTCCCTTGCCCAGGCTTGCTGAAATGAATGGCAGAAGGGATGAAAACCATCTTCACAACTGCTAAATCTGTGAACCATAGGGTCCAAGGCGTTGGGAGTCAGGTGACTTTGCCCTTGGGAGGCAGACCAGCCTAGAGCCAGAAGCAGAGGGGCGAGGATCAAACTGTTTTCCAGCAATATCCTGAAAGGAGAATTGTCATATTAAAAATTCAGGGCACTCTCCCCCGCATTCCTTTCATGTTGGAGGATTTCAGTGTTCCCTCTGAATATAGACCATGATAGTGTTAATCTCATATAAATAGAAAACAGCCCCAAAATGTATAATAATTGCATACACCACTCCTTTTGTCAACTTTTTTACTTAGTGCGACTTGCTGCAGAGCGGGTTTTATTATATTATGATACGACAGTAATCTTTTCCGAAGCTTTCACTTTATTTTGTTACATTTATCTCGCGCGCCAGATTCACACTCCCACAGTAACCATATGGGGAAAAGCCACAAAAGCTGTTAAGTACATTTAATTACTGTTTTGATGAGCTCATATTTTAATTATGTTTATTGATTCTGTGTATATTGAAATAGTTTTAGCATTTCCAGAAAAAAACATGGAATCAATATGCAGCAATTACTGAACATTTTATGATTGTGTGTGTAATTAAAACTTTCATAAACTATTTTTGAAGAACATTTCTGGCCTAATCCTATAGCAGTGATTAACTAGGTTTCTGAGTGTGTTTAGGTAAGCTTTGGTTCTTCTATGTAGAAGGAAAATTGGGTTCAGTGCAAAATATGTTTACAGTCAAATATTTCTGACTTAAAATGTCTCCCTTACAAAACAGCAGAACGCACATATTGTACCTTCCATGATTTGCTAAAACACCGCTAACAATGATAAAACACAAATTTAAACTTCCTAACAATTTGATGTTGCCAACTCAAAGATTACTCCAACTGTCAGCCCATACATATGTTGTTGCTAAGTGACAGATTTTTTTTAAAAAAGAAAAAAACCAAAACCCTTCCATGCCTGCTCCATTCTTTTCTTTTGCTGATTGACATATTTACAGACCTTAAGGAATTTTTATTTGAAAAAATAAAACTGCACAAGCCCCACATTTTCTTCAGAGATGGAATTAGTGTCATTATTATTTTATACATTTTAGTACTCTCAGTCTGTCCATGAGAAAATGATGTAAAATAGGGAGTTGTCTCTTTAAAAAGTGATAAGAGATTGTCCAGGACAAACATTTCTAGCTCAACAGTTCCCCTGGGTCTGCAGTGCCACACCCTCAGCCACCTCTATCAGCACTGCCTGGAGCCTTTGGGAAGTCACAGATTCCACAGTTCCTCTGAAGGTCTCTGGATCAGTCTTAAGAGAGAGTCACTGGAATCTGAATTTTAAATACAGTGAGGTATCACCTCTCACCCTCCAGAATGGCCATTATTAAAAAGTCTACAAAGAGTAAATGCTAGAGAGGATATGGAGGAAAGGGAACCCTCTTACACTCTTGGAGGGAATTTAAGTTCATATAGCCACTGTGGAGAGCAGTATGGAGGTTCCTTAAAAACCTAAAAATAGGGCTACCATATGACCCAGCAATCCCACTACTGGGCATATATACCCTGAGAAAACCATAATTCAAAAAGAAACATGTAACCCAATGTTCATTATAGCACTATTCACAATAGCTAGGACATGGAAGCAACCTAAATGTTCACCAACAGAGGGATGGATGAAGAAGATGTGATATATACACATACAATGGAATATTACTCATCCATAAAAAGGAACAAAACTGGGTCATTTGTAGAGATGTGGATGGACCTAGAGATGGTCATACAGGGTGAAGTAAGTCAGAAAGAGAAAACAAATCTTGTAATATTAATGCATTTTTGTGGAATCTAGAGGGCTTCCCTGGTGGCGCTAGTGGTAAAGAACCTGCCTGCCAAGGCAGAAGACATAAGAGATGTGTGTTTAATTCCTGGGTTGGGAAGATACTCTGGAGGAGGGCATGGCAACCCACTCCAGTATTCTTGCCTGGAGAATCCCATGGACAGAGGAGCCTGGCGGGCTAGAGTCCATAGGGTAACAAAGAATCGGACATGACTGAAGTGACTTAGCACACATGTACACATTTGGAATCTAGAAAAATCATATGAAAGTGAAAGAGAAAGTCACTCAATTGTGTCCGACTCTTTGAGACCACATGGATATACAGTCTGTAGAATTCTCCAGACCAGAATACTAGAGTGGGTAGTCGTCCCCTTCTCCAAGGGATCTTCCCAACCCAGGGATTGAACCTAGGTCTCCTTCTTCGCAGGCAGATTCTTTACCAGCTGAGCCACCAGGGAAGACCAGAAAAATGGTATGCTATGCTAAGTCACTTCAGTCGTGTCCGACTCTGTGCGCCCCCATAGACGGCAGCCCTCCAGGCTTCCCTGTCCTTGGGATTCTCCAGGCAAGAACACTGGAGTGGGTTGCCATTTCCTTCTCCAATGCATGAAAGTGAAAAGAGAAAGTGAAGTCTCTCAGTCGTGTCCGACTCTTAGCGACCCCATGGACTGCAGCCCACCAGGCTCCTCCGTCCATGGGATTTTCTAGGCAAGAGTACTGGAGTGGGGTGCCAATGGTATAGATGATCTTATTTGCAAAGCAGAAATAGAAACACAGATGTAGAAAACAAACACATGGACACCAAGCAGGGCAGGGGTAGGGGAGGTGGATGAATTGGGGAATTGGGAATGACGTATTAATATATACACCATTGATACCAAGTATAAGATAGGTGGCTAATGAGAACCTACTGTATAGCAAAGGGAACTCTACTCAGTGCTCTGTGGTAACCTAAATGGGAAGGAAATCCAAAAAAGAGATGAAGTAAAGAGGTTAAGGATCCACCTGCCAATGCATGAGATGCAAGAGACTCGGGTTCGATCCCTGCATCGGGAAGATCCCCTGGAGTAGGAAATGGCAACGTACTCCAGTATTCTGGCCTGGAAAATTCTATGGATAGAGGAGCCAGGTACCAGGGTCAGGATGTGAACTTATCTTTCTGGAGGTCAACTATTCACTCCACAATGAGTGATACCTACCAAGGATTGCTTGAAGAATGTATGACCTTCTGCTCAGTCTTCTCGAATCTCCCATATTCGACATTTTGTCTCTAGATCCAGCCAGTCCATCAAAAAGCTGCATGCCAAGATCCTATTGCTTTGGGACCCTGCAGAAATGCTTTTCTGAAATGCATTGTGGCCAATGCCTACTGACCCTTGCTGAGTGTGCCGGAGCAGAGGAGTGCTGCTCTTAGGCTTGTGGATCGGAGCCAGTCCCGGAACTGTGGGGTCACTGGTGCCCAAAGATGCAGGTGGGGTCTGGGCCCTCTGCAGCTGTTCAAGAAAAACTGCTGTCTAGGACCCTGTCTGCATTACTCTGGTTTTCCATGATGCTTCCGGGAAGAATATTTGTTTACTGTTAAGTGCTAGTTAGGGTTTCCCAGGTGTCTCAGTGGTAAAGAATCCACTTGCCAATGCAGGAAATGCAGGAAACAATCCCTGGGTGGGAAAGATCCCCTGGAGGAGGTCATGGCAGCCACCTCTAGTATTCTTGCTGGGTTAATCCCATGGACAGAGGAGCCTGGCAGGCTGCAGTCCATGGGGTTGCAGAGTCAGACACGACTGAAGTGACTGAGCATGCAAGTGCTAGTTAGATTCTTTCCAGTTGAGGAACTGGGATGTTTATTCATCATCAACCACTTCCTTTTTTATCTGACTTAGAAATCATAATTCATGTAATAAGGTAAATCCGGCAGGTAATTAAATGTGAATCTGAGTCTGTGGTAACAGGGGTGCAGGGTAAGATGGGTGGCAGGTGGAGACTACGTCAAATTAAGAAGCACATAACCCACCTCAAGACAGTCATAGTCGAACTTTTTTGATATTCACTATGGAAAATTTTAAACATATACAAAAATAGAGAGATATAATAAACCCTCCTACATGCATCATTCAGATTCAAAAATAATCAACATTTTGCTAATCTTACCTACTCAACTTAATTTTTAAAATTTTTGCTCACGTATTTTAAAGTAAGTCTCAGATATGGCTTTACTGGCATGTATTCCATTATCATACCTAACAAAATGAGTTATAATTCCTTAATATCCTCTAAGTCAATGAATATTCTAAATTTCCAAATCCGAATAGCTGGGCTAGACAATGTCCACACGTTGCATTTGGTAGTTACAGCTCTTGTATCCCTTTTGCTCTGTGGTAGTCTCTCCTCCCACTGATTTGTGAAACAGGCTAAAAAGCTTCTTTTTAACTGTACAGAGCAAACAAAATGCAACTTCAGTTGGGTTTGTCCCAAGGGCTGCCATTTTGTAATGTTCTCCGATGTTCTGTAGGGACCCAGATATTTGCATTCAGTTTTTCTCCTGGGTTTGACTCCCATTTTAATTTCTACTTTCCTGGGTTCTGATTTTTAAATTTGACATTTAGGTTACCAGCTCATGATAAGTATTTTTGCCACAAGCCCTCAAATTCTTGAGAGGATGTTTTGGGTTATAAGTAAGTTTGAATTACATTAATAAATAAGATAAACTCAATAATTTCTTTCTAAATGTGTTTGAGATAACAAAGTCCCCAGTAAGTTGAATCTCAGTGTTTAAAATTTAGAGATAATGAGCAGATTCTGGAATTTGGCAATTACACAATAATTCAGCAGTATGTTTTTGATATAAAATTCTACTGAAAGCAACAGAATTGGGGTATGGCACCAAGATCTCACTGGCTTTTTAATGGCATTTTTTGAAGCTCTTTATATAGTATTAGACAGAACAAAAAATAAAACAATGAAATCTAAACAAAAGCCAAATAAGACTTGTTAGCAAACCTTCTCTGGTATTTCTTACCTTGAGGATTGGGAGATTTTCAGGCCTACTTAGTATACATTTGCTAAAGGGTTAACAAATATGTGTGCACAAAGGGAAATGCTTCCTTAGGAAAAGATTTATCACCTTCTTTCTCTCAGGATTCATATGTAACATGTATATGTAGGGCAACTGCTTATAATTTGCTCATAAGAGAAGAACAATTAACACATGCATGATTTCGACAACACGTGTTCATTGGGCTCCTGCTGTGTGCTCAGCGTTATGCTGGGTTTTGTGGGGAATTTGAAAAAGTATGAGGCAGTTTCTGCTGTCAAGGAATCGACAATCCAGTGGAAGAGTGGAAACTAGCACCTGGAGAGAGGATATTGGCTGATGAAGTGTGTTGTTAGGTTAACAAGCAGCCCCTAAGGATCTTGATGGACTCCCACCTTGGAGACTCACGGCCTCCCCTCACCACCTTCAGTCCAGCCTTGAGAAGCTCAACAGCAGATCCCTCCTGAAGCAAAGATCCCTAGTCTCCTTCCAAGGCTTTAGCCATTTCTCTTCTGCAGGCATTTCCCTCAGAATAAGATTCAAACCCTCCCACCTGACATTAAATATCCTCCTCAGTGTCATCCTTATTTTCCCAGCTTCATCTCCTTGTTTCTCCTTTCTGTCCCTAAATATATAGGCGCACACACACCGCATGCACACACATGTACATGTGTTAAATTTCCTGAAATGCTTCTTCCAGGATCCTATGTTTTCCCCTTTCAGAATGAAGGGCCACTGTGGTATAAGGGAAAAAAAAACAGGCTTTGGATTCAAATGGTCTTTCATTTGAATCTCCATCACTTGTGGGCTGTGTGACTTTAGTTAAGTAATTTAGATTCTCTAAGCCTCAGTTTGCCCATCTATAGAAAGAAGACAAAAATGATACCCACTCTCAGAGTTGATGAGGTAAGACGTTTGTGATATGTCTACAAGGTGGCCAAGTGTGGTTCTCGACTGGAAACCAACTAGATACTTCAGGACTAATTTGATTTACCACCCCACCAATCTGGGGTGAAAATTCAGGAGCATAGCTTGAAAAAGAATGAGGTAGGGTCCCAGTCTTGAGGAGTCTGAGCGGATAACCAAGTCAGGGACTCTGGGAAAAAGATGGATGCTGAAACAGTAGAGAGGGTACAAGGTCAGAATCAGGATAACAAGATGGGTGACTTAGCACTGCAGACCCAGGGGCTGGCCTCCTCTTCCCGGTCCTCCTGGCTCTACTCCTCCCTCCACCCGCTCCTCCAATCCCAGACAGGGCCATCTGAGACTGCCCAGACCTGCCCCACCCATAAACCGCGCTCACTCAGGACTGAGGCCGTTGACAGCCACTGATTTGCCACTTGACTCCAGCTCTTTAAAAGTCCGGCTTCATAAGAGAGTGTTGTGATCCTGGTGGCATCTGGAGGTGCGGCTGCCTGTGCCTAATCAACCCCAGACCAGCTCAGTGTGCATGACGGGAATCTTGGTCCAAATGTTTTGAAAGTTTCCAAAATGCCATCCGTCTAAAGAGTAAAAGGCACCAACACTGAAAGCCTTGAGCATCGAAATAGTGGGAGGAGATGACAGGGCACTCAACCAAGAAATTGAATACGGCTGAATGTTCTACATTCAGAGGCTCAACACTATTCCCCCACCCCAAATACAGCCTGGGCTCCTGCAGACCACTGTCTCCAGACACAGCAGATGCAACATACACAGCTAACCATGCTGGGCAGCTCTCCTTCTGTGACCTGGCTCTGAGAATCCTCTTTCTGGTAATGGCTAGCACACTTAGCTCAGACGCACAGGGCCTCCTTGAGAAATGATGAGTCATGAGAAACAGAATTCCCAGCAGCACTGGCACATGGCTGGGTGCGTGAAGGTGCCTGAATTTGGACCTGTAACAGAATTAATATTTGAGACAGAAGGGAACCATAGACCTCTGTATGGCTCTGCTGTCCCCCTCCCTTTCTGAAGTCATTTTCATCCCACAGGGAATCCAATCGGGGTCAAATCTGGTCAAAGAGCTGGCTAAATTTCTGCCCAGTACACAAATGGCCAACGTCCTTTTTATAACTGTATTCTGCTCAACAGCACTCAAGGACTGTGTTCCTCTCATCAGTGAGTGTTTTTCTATAATAAACACAACAACAGTCATTTATTGAGCACGTAATATACACTAAACCTAAGAGCTTTATATCATTGCATTAAAGTCAAATGACAGTATAATTAATTTATATTATATTATATAGTTATATATTTATAATTAATATAATATTAATTATATTATATAATTATTTATAATTATATGTTAATATTCTACAATTATAATATATTGCATTAATATAATTAACATAATGTTAATATAATTAATACAATTATAATTATTTGTATTATATAATTATATTATTTGATTATTAATTAATTATATTAGATCCAAGCAATAGCTGTTACTATTAATAAATTACAGATGAAAAAGCCAAGTTCACTGAGGCTAAGATAAGGACACACAGATAGGAAGAGGAGGGGTTGGGATTTCAAAGGACACTGCCTGTTTCCTTGAAGCCTAAGCACATTCATTCTCTTGCTATCCACATGAGGCTTGGCTTCACCAGCTTGGACCTTCTCAAAGTGGGCATAAGTATGGCACACTATGAAGACTGCAACTTCACTATGCCGTGGGAGAACTCAGTCCCCAGGAAGTGCCATAAGTTAGATATGTTCTCAAAATAAGATCCATCATGGTTATCTGCCTTCAGATCCAGCACTTGGTCATTTCTTCTGCTATTTGACATCGTCTCTGCTCTGCGAGCGTCGCCTGCCCCTGCCCGTGATTGCCCCTAACAGCCGCACGATGGCCCTGGGGAGTGTGCTCTGCCCTCCTCTTCTCCATTCTGCCTCAAGTATGAACCAGGAGGAATTCATTCGGAGGGCTGCTAGTTATAAAGTACCAAGGATTGGACAGCTCAGACAACAGAACTTTATTTTCCCACAATCCTGGAGCCTAGAAGTCCAAGATCAAACACAGTTAGTTTTTCCTGAGGTCTCCCTCCTTGGCTTGTGGATGTCTTGTTTTCTTGTGTCTTCTTCACTCCATATTGTCTTCCATGGTCTTCTTCTGGGTATGTCTGTTTCCCTATCTCCTCTTCTTATAAGGACACCAGTCAGAGTGGTTTAGAGTTCAACCTTAGGGACCTCGTTTTAACTTCCCTCTTTAAAAACCCTATTTTCAAATAAGGTCACATTCTGAGATGCTGGGGCTTAGGACTTCAACATGTCAGTTTTGCAGGAGCACAATTCAGCCCCTAATATAGACCCTTCCTTTAGTTTCTGCAGTAGAACTACCACCATTTCACAACTTTTTTCCCTGAATATTTATATTTTTAAAAAGTGTTATTGGAGTGTAGCTGATTTACAATGTTGAGTTAGTTTCAGTTGTGTAGAAGTGAATCTGTTATAAGATACATATATCCACACTTTCCTAGATTCTTTTCCCATTACAGAGTATTGAGTAGAGTTCTCAACTTTTAATATGACTTCATGGATAGTTGAGAGAAAACAATAGAAAGCACAGCTCTAACCATCCTGCATAGAGGCGCCCTCAAAACTCACAAATGCAGACCAAATCCCTGGGCTACCTGAAGGATGTTACCTTGCTTAACTCCTAATCTGTTCACTTGGCTGCAGCCTCTCTCTTAAGCCACTGAGACCAAACTCACATCTGTATCTTCATCCAGACCCAACCAGGCAAGTCCAGAGGGAGAAATATGTTTTTCTGTCTCTTTGGTCTGAGGCCACTTCTCCCATCTTCCCTTCTTCTCCCAGGAGCAGCCTCTTTCAGGGTGACTGAGAGTGTGAGTATTCATTACCTCATGGAAAAAACACACTCCAAGTTGGACAGTCTTATTAGAACATAATGTACATTGTCAGTACATGTCCCAGTCTAAACTATTGACCCTTACAACTATGTTGAACACTATGGCAGAGGCTGCTGGCTGTTCCCCCAAAGGTTTCTATTTCTTCTTCCTTAGTGCCGAGACATGTCCCCAGTTCCCTTCTACCTAGATAAGACAACAGGACTGATAGTCACCAGTGGAGTGAGAGTGGAAGTAACATATCCCTTTGGAACCACAGTGGTTAAGGAGCAGGTACGTCTTCCCAGATGGCAGTGTTCAAGAATCCGCCTGACAATTCAGGAGACACAAGAGACGCTGGTTTGATCCCTGGGTTGGGAAGATTCCCCTGGAGAAGGAAATGGTGACCCACTCCAATATTCTTGCCTGGAGAATTCTAAGGACAGAGGAACTTGGCAGGCTGCAGTCCATGGCGTCTCAAAGAATTGCGACTAGAAACAACAACATGTCTTCTCCACCATCTTTCCCAATTGACTGCCTGGATGTGAGGTCCTCCAAGGCCCTAGAAAAAGACAGAGTCACAAGAAGGAAGGAGTATGGGTTCCTGAATCATCTTGTAGAATATCAACTGCCAAATTGATATCTGGTTAACTGCATGATTGTTTTATAAACAAGAAATTGACCTATGTTGACTTATGCTACTGGAATTCGGGGTTGTGTTAGTTAGCAGATATTGTTTACTTTGATGAACATAACTATCCACAGGACAACCCAGATGGAACTTCATCAGATCAGATGCAGTTTCTTTTCTTGATACTCCTATCATCACGATGACCAACCCCTTCATGAAGCCCTGCATGACTGCAGCCACTATAGCCTATGAGCTTGCCCAGGATATGCACATGTCCCCAGGAACAAGCAGTAAGTTAAAGGTACACCCATTCTGTGTAAACAAACATGTCTCAGTGAGATTTTTAGACCATCAGTTGTAGTCAACATTTAATGTCTACCTCTGAGGAAAATTAACCTGCTTAAAGATTTAAATAAATATTGTATTTTGTTTTGCTTCTCATTTTTGCCCATCAATATTTCAAAAATCTTGCTGTGAACTGAATGCTGTGTCCTCCTCCCAAACTCATATATTGAAGCTCTAAGTCCCACTATGGTGGTATTTGGAGACAGGGTCTTTAGGAGGCAGTTAGGCTTAGATGAGGTCATGAAGGTGGGGCCCCATGATGGAATTTGTGTCCTTATGAGAAGAAGAAGAGATCAGAGTTCTGTTTCTCTCTGCCATGTGAATAAACAGTGAAAATGTGGCCATCTGCAAACCAGGAAGAGGGCTCTTGCCAGGAACTGAATCAGCTGGCACCTATGAACTTGCCAGACTCCAGACAGTCTAGACTATGAGAAATAAATGTCTGTTGTGACTATAAGAAATAAATACCTGTTGTGTGTTTCTATGATATTTTGTTATAGCAACCTGAACTGACTAAGACAAATCTTAGGGTGAATCTCAGCAGAACTCTGATTCATTCTACTCTTGATGTTGTTCTCATCTCGGCAGACTTCTCTCTTCACCAGCTTGGTGAGTGTTTTCTATGGATGCTGCAACCCACTAGCACAATCTTAGTGGCATAAACAACGCAAATGTATTATCTTACAGTTCTGGAGGTCAGAGTCCTACAAGATAAAAGGTGTTGGCATGTGTCTGTTTCTTAAAGAAGCTCTAGGGAGAATCTGCTTTCTTGCCTTTTCCCGTTTCTAGAGACTTCCTGTACTCCTTGGCTTGAGTCCTCTTCCTCCATATTCAAAGACAGCAATATTTTCTTTTTTAAGATTTTCTTTCATGTGGACCATTTTTAAAGCCTTTATTGAATCTGTTACAACATTGCTTCTGTTGTCCGTGTTCAGGTTTTTTTGGCCATGTGGCAAATCCCTTATGGGATCTTAGTTCCCCAACCAGGGATTGAACCCTCACTCCTGCACTGGAAGGTGAAGTCTTAACCACTGGACTGCCTGGGAAGTCCCCAAAGCCAGTGATGTTGGGCCAAATCTTTCTCAGACTTTCTCTCTCTGGTTCTCAGGAGTGAAGAAGCTTCTCTGTTCATAAGGTTAATGAGAAAATTGTTATGACAATTAACAAAAAATATTTGAAAAAAGAAAAAAAGGACTCACAGGGTTAGATTTGGCCCCAGTGGGTAATCCACAATAATCTCCTCATCTTAATGTTCTTGACTTTAATCGTATCTGCAAAGTCCCTTTTGCCATGTGAGGTATCATATTCCAGGGTTTTGAGGATGGGATGTGGGCATTTTGGGGGTATAACTGTCATTTTGTCCATCATGGGAGGTTCTACACATTCACACACGTCCCTAAACCAGTTTATGAAACAACACAACAAAGCAAAATCCTCCTGCTTATGTCTAGAAAGATGTATCTTTTCCCTTGAATTCAGTATCTGTGCCTCAGTATTCCACAGTACCTCGAGTCTCATTGCAGTGTTTGTGGCAGATGGAGACAGAATCCGTGTACATCTAACACTCCAGCTGTTCTCCTGGGCAAGCATAACAAGACCTGAGGAATCATGGTGTGGTGAACAGAAAGCAGACCCCAGAAGTGAGCTTTGGATTGCCTTTCAGGATTGATCATTGGGTTTCTTGTTTGTAAGAGGAGAAGGAGAAAGGGTTTGTTCAACGCCTCCAAGCCCTCCTTCAGGTTTTACTTTCCCAGAGTCTGACACTGGTTATTTCTACTTCGTTCTCCCTCCTACCTCTCCTCTGAGTTGCCTGCTGCTATGGAAACCTGTCCTCAGGGTCCTGCCTCGATCATTCTATTCTCATCTCTCATTTTTCAATTCTTTCTTAAACTCACCTCCTGCCATTGGTTTCAATATTGTCCTCTGGATTCATTCCTTGCATTTCTGGTCTCAGAATCACCCCTGGGATTTAGACGTTCACTCATTTCAGGTGCTTGGCTCATTTGAGACATGATCCCTCTATAATTGTAATACGCCTGGGCTTGCGCTTTCTGTATGATTAATCAAGTTATGACCCCAGCAACACAGGCCTGTTTCAAACTTTTATAAGATGCCTGGGAGTTCCAACGCTATTTAGGGGAAGATATAAATAGGAATTGTTCATTTAAAAGTCCGCCCAGGTGTTGAAAAGCAATCACCCAGTAACACCAAGGTACAGAATTAATATTTTTTCCAGAAAGACTCTATTTCTACTTGCAGATTTACAGATTTTGTACTTTAGAAAGCTGGATAGAAGTCTTCATAGGCCCATCAATCAACACTTATCTTTCAAACAGCCTTCTGGATCTGGGTCAGTGGAAAATTAATTTCATAATAGAACCACAGCTTTCTTCTTGGGAATTTGAGATGTTTGTTCATTGCCAAAGGCACAGGGCTATAAAAGATAGTCCCTTGTGTAACAGATCTTACTTCATAAATGTGAGATCAGGGTAATCCTTTAGAATGTGGGGAGACTCTTCCAAAGTGGTGGGGCTAAAGGCGACAAGTGGTATCTGCTGCTCTGGGCAATTGCCCCAGGCAATGGCACAGCAATTTGGCAATGACTCAGCATCAGTATCCATTCTTGACTCCTCTTTATCCATCAGTAGTTTCTCATGTGAGATTCCATCTTTCCATATTGAGTGTGAGTCTGCCACTCAATATTGCTCAAGATGTCAAATGTCAAATGCAAATGTCAATGTCAACAGAAAAACTCCCAAACATGGCCCCTCACTGCTACATGTGGTCTCATCTACTCATAACACTCATCTTAAGCTGCTGCTATAACTCTAGACTTAAGCAGTAAGAAAAGCTTACTGTTTCCTCATATACCATGAACTTTTACACCTATCTGGCCTGTGACCATGCTATATGCCTTACCTGAGATGCTGTGCCCTCTTTTCTACCTTCTATACCCTGTTCATCTTTTGAGACTGAGTTGGATTTCTTCCTTCCCAATGAGTCAATTATTGAAGCATCAAAAAATAATAATAAAATTTTTTTTAAAAAGATGCAGAACGCTGCACATCAATGTTTGCTTTAACATCCCAGGATCAGGGTGGGCAGGAGGCTGGGAAAAGAGAGGAAAGTAAACCAAAATGGAGGGTTTTTAAAAGATTACAGTTTTTTAAAAGCATATATCTATTTACACAAAATATATTTGGGAGAAAGTTTCTCTTCAATAAATGATGAGTGGAAGTATGGCCACAAAAATAAGACTGTCTCAGGGTGGCAGGAGTGCAGGTAATTTTTGTTGTTTACCCTCCTCCTCTTCTGAACTGTTTCCCTTGATTTCAGTGAGTGCACATTGGTTGTCTCAGTGTGAAAGTGCAGACCAAACATGGGGGGAAGAGGGTTTCCTGTGTGTTCTCAACAATTTACATCTAGCAACACATTGGAGCCTCACAACGACATCAGTAACTACCATTGCCCTCAGTTTTCAATGAGGCACAGAGGCTCAGAAAAGATCATTAACTTGACTGAGTTAACATGGCTCATACATTGCAACACCTGTCTTGATCCAGATTTGACCACAAGGCAGAACTGCTTCGCTAATTAGAAAAAGACACCTATGTCATCTTCACACTGGGAAAGTGAAAGCACTTTGCCAGCCTGGTGCTTTTCATGATATGCCCATGATCTGTCCACTTGCCAGACTTCTCTAGGTTGTTAGAGGGCAACTTCATGGCATCTTCATCCTCCCACCCCAGCCCTGGACTTAGAATCTTCTCCCAGGGAAAGTTTACTAGAGGAAGATGGATAACCCTTGTTCTCTCTTTCCAACCAAATGTTGAAGCTGGAGAAAGAGTCTGAAACACAGTATCTCTTGGCTTATGTTAGTTCATGTACATTTGCAGTATGAAAAAAACCTGATTTCTAATATGTACCTTATTAAACTTATTACTGGGTTTTAAATTGTATGTGAAGACTGAATTCAAAGACTAGTAAAAGCTATTAAGCCTTTAATATAGAGTGGAAGTTGTTATTTTTAAAAATGCACCTCTGTGTAACATACACCCCAAATTAGACCTTCCAGAGAAATGGACTATTTTACAGTTATCATTCGTGGAGACTTCAAGGCAAAGCTGACTGACTGTAGTTCCTGCTTGCTCAAGGGCCATATTTCACACTGCAAACTTTTAGCTATGCTCTTGCAAGTCATAATTAATGTTAAAGGGAGCCTAAAATTATCACAATTTTTATGGTGGTGAATTAGCAGGGAAATCCATGAGTAGCTTCACCACAAATATTAGGTGGAACCATAGTTTGTATTAGTCACTGAATTATGCACCCATTAGAAAGATGCTTGGGATAAACTGGACTTTACTGCACCCTCATCATTTCATGAGCTGCAGTTAACTGCATGAGTTAGGGCTGCTTGCAGGTTGAATTGCTTGGGAAGTTCTTTTAACACCAAGCAGCAGGATGCCTTGCACAGAGCTGACTTGCATACAGGAGGCACTCAACATTGAATCCATTAAACCAAATGGTAGGAAGTTTTCCTGGGCAGGGAACGAGTGCACATGCAAACCTGCCATGGGATATAATTGCAAGACTGTCCACGCCCTCCAGATTAAGAGTAAGTAAGTAAGTGAAGTCACTCAGTCATGTCCACCTCTTTGCAACCCCATAGACTGTAGCCTACCAGGCTCCTCTGTCCATGGGATTTTCCAGGCAATAGTACTGGAGTGGATTGCCATTTCCTTCTCCAGGGGATCTTCCCTACCCAGGGCTCGAACCCAGGTCTCCCTCATTGTAGACAGATGCTTTACTGTCTGAGCCACCAGGGAAGTCACCAGATTAGGAAGGTCAGTGTCCTAGTCCATTCAGGCTGCTGTAACATAAGTCTGTAGATTGGGTAGCTTATAACAACAGAAGTTTATTTCTCACAGTTCTGGGAGCTGGAAGGCCAAAAAGCCATAGACAGATTTGGTGTCTGGTAAGAACCCATTCCCTCATTCATAGAAAGTTTTCTCACTGTGTTCTCATGTAGCAAAAGGGGCAAGGGAGCTGTCTGGGGTCCCTTTTACAAAGGCACTAATCCTACTCATGAGGGCTCCACCCTCACGACCTAATCATTCCAAAAACTGTACTTCCAAAAACCATCATGCTGGGGTTCAACATATATGTTTTGAGAGGACATAAACATTTAGCCCATCACAGTCAGGAAAAATTATTTTGGTGGGGAACAGAGAGGATCCCTTTCTGATGCTTAAAATTCATCCCATGACTGGAGGGTACAAGTGTGAAAACATAAAGGGTCTTCCACTCTCCTTCAGCTCTCTGAAAATCAAAGATTAGGTGCTCCCACAGTCACTTGGGATTAAACTGAAGGACTAGAATTAATGAAGGAATAAATGGACAAAATCCTGAGAGGCGTTTTATAGAACACGGGAGGATAATGAACACGTCTGTTTGTGCTCCTATTGTATCCCCAGCACTTACCCAAGTCTGCTACTTTGAAGACACTTGCCAAATATTTGTTAAATGAATGATCAAAAGCCCAGGAAGTCCCTGGAGCAGTGATAGGAAAGAGGATTCTCCTCTGGTCCTTTCCTCATTCACCAGGGGACAGGTGTGAGCGCATGCCAGGGGAGACCCAGAATCCAGTAGCAGAGGGCTGAGAGCCATGCTCCTCCTCAGCCTCTCCTCCTGGGGGAGGAAAGTGCCCAGTGATCCTGGGAAACCCTTGAACCTTTGGCTTCTGGATTTCCTCACTTAAGGAGTGAAGATGAGAAATTAATAGTGACCTCTATTCCCTAAGATTACAGGGATTAACTCAACAAGACTTGCAAAGCGCTTTTAAAATTCAATGTTCAGAGCTGAGACAGCAGGCTGCTGTGCTAGAGGGGAAGGACTTTCCTGCCCGTGGGGTCACTCTGGGGTCTTTGTCAAGAAGGAAAGTAATTTTGAGATAGTGATCAGCAAGGGTCAGACCAAGGACATCAGAGATCAAGGCAAGGGAAGGAAGGGGCCAGTCAAGGGACAGTGAGAGGAAGGCAAGGCCCTTGTCTTAAGTGGTCCCCAAACAATCCCACAACAAAAGGCAGAGAGGGTACCCAAGTCCTACTCCAGTCAGTGAACTTGGACCTCAGCTTCCCTTCTGGGGGAAATGGTTGGATTCAGTATGGCTAAGGGCCCTTTTCAATTTGTCAACTGATGACATCTGTAGCCTCTGGGTGCACATCCTCCAAGAATAAAGGGGAGCTGAATTTTGAGCCACACCCACATGCTATGTTCTACAAGATAAGCTTACCTTTGGTTGGATAATTTGAGTTTTGACAAACTAGAATTAGGAAATATGAATAATTTTGGAAGTTTTTTAAAATGCAGACTTGGAACTTAAAAATGTAGTCTCTTCAAGTTATTATTCTTTCCTTTTTATTTTTTTAAACAGAACCAAAAACCCCAACAGAAGGAAAACCAATGACTTTTACTCCCTCTTTTTGAATCACAAGCTTGAAAACTATCTGGATGATGAAGCTCTGTTGAAGTTTTCAATGTTCACGGATTCATGCTGTGGGAAAGACGTGGCTTTGGAGCTGCCTCCATGGCCATGAATGAGCTGCGTTGTCTGAGCAGGTCACCAAACTTTCCTAACTCTTGTCATCTCTGACATGTTGGACTATCACTCACATTAGACCTAATATAAGCAAAGGGTCTAATTCCATATTGCCCCAGGGAAATGCCTCAGTCCATTAACATTACTGTTTTGGAATTGTAATTAGCAAATAAACATTTGAAGCATGTGATTCTCTAAGTATTGCACATGTAAAAGATAGCAATTCATTTGTTGTTGTTCAGTCAGTCGTGTCCGACTCTTTGAGATCCCATGAACTGCAGCACACCAAGTTTCCCTGTCCTCCACCATGTCCTGGAGCTTGCTCAAACTCATGTCTGTTGAGTCAGTGATGCCATCCAACCATCTTGTCCTCTGTCATCCCCTTCTCCTCCTGCCTTCAATCTTTCACAGCATCAGGATCATTTCCCATAAGTCGGCTCTTCGAATCAGGTGGCCAAAGTACTGGAGCTTCAGCTTTAACATCAGTCCTTCCAATGAATATTCAGGGTTGATTTCCTTTAGCATTGACTGATTTGATCTCCTTGCTGTCCAAGGGACTATCAAGAATCTTCTCCAACACCACAGTTTGAAAGCATCAGTTGTTCAGCAGTCAGCCTTCTTCAAGTTCCAATTCTCACATCTGTACAAGACTACTGGGAAAACCATAGGTTTGACTATACAGACTTTTGTAGGCAAAGTAATATCTCTGCTTTTTAATACGCTTGTCTAGGTTTGTCATAGCTTTCTTCCAAGGATCAAGTGTCTTTTAATTTCGTGGCTGCAGTCACCATCCGCAGCGATTTTGGAGCCCAAGAATATAAAGTCTGTTACTGTTTCCATTGTTTCCCCATCTTTTTGCATAAAGTGATGGGACCGGGCGCTATGATCTTCATTTTTTTAATGTTGAATTTTAAGCCAGCTTTTCACTCTCCTCTTTCACCTTCATCAAGAGGCTCTTTAGTTCCTCTTCACTTTCTGCCATGAGGTTTTGTCATCTGCATATCTGAGGTTAATATTTCTCCTGGCAAACTTGATTCCAGCATGTGCTTCATCCAGCCTGGCATTTCTCATGGTGTACTCTGCATATGAGATGATTGGATGGCATCACTGATTCGATGGATATAAGTTTGAGCAAGCTCCTGGAGTTGGTAATAGACAGGGAAGACTGGAGTGCTGCAGTCCATGGGGTCACAGAGTCAGACATGACTGAGTGACTGAACTGAACTGAACTCTGCATATAAGTTAAATAAGCTGGGTGACAATATACAGCCTTGATGTACTCCTTTCCCAATTTGGAACCAGTCTGTTGTTTCATGTCCAGTTCTAACTGTTGCTTCTTGATCTGCATACAGATTTCTCAGGAGGCAGGTCCGGTGGTCTGGTATTCCCATCTCTTTAAGAATTTTCCACAGTTTGTTGTGATCCACAGTCAAAGGCTTTAGCGAAGCCAATGAAGCAGAGTAGATGTTTTTCTGGAACTCTCTTGTTTTCTTGACCATCCAACGGATGTTGACAATTTGATCTCTGGTTCCTCTGCCTTTTCTAAATCCAGCTTGTACATCTGGAAGTTCTTGGTTCATGTACTGTTGAAGCCTAGTTTGAAGGGTCTTGAGCATTACCTTGCTAGCATGTGAAATGAGTGCAATTGTGCAGTAGTTTAAACATTCTTTGGCATTGTCCTTCTTTAGGACTGGAATGAAAACTGAGCTTTTCCAGTCCTGTGGCCACTGCTGAGTTTTCCAAATTTGCTGGCATATTGAGTGCAGTACTTTCACAGTATCATCTTGTAGGATTTGAAATAGCTCAGCTGGAATTCCATCACCTCCACCAGCTTTGTTCATAGTGATGCTTCCTAAGGCCCACTTGACTTCACACTCCAGGATATCTGGCTCTAGGTGAGTGATCACACCATTGTGGTTATCTAGGACATTAAGATCTCTTTTGTATGGTTCTTCTGTGTATTCTTGCCACTGCTTCTAGATCTATTTCATAGATACTAATGAATAAGTATCTATTCATTTGTAGATACTTCCAACTCATCTAACCACTAAGATGACAAAAGCATTAAAACAAAGAAAATGAATAAGACATCCCACCTCTGCCCCCTGGATATCCATGCATTTCTGATCACTCAAAGAGTACATGTGGCCAAAAAAAAAAATCTCTTTTTTTCCAATATCAGTAGAATTTAGCTCAAATCATGGTAGCTCATTGAGAAAAATCACAGCACAGGGGAAACGGGCTAGGGGCTCACAAGTGCCTAGAGTCACCCCTAGAGTGCCAAAATCTGTGATCCTATACCATGAGGTGTTGGTGCAAAAAGGCAAAATGCTTTTTGTTGTTGTTGGAAAGTGTCATGTGTGTGTTTCTTTCCCCCCTGTTAACATGCCATCAGTGGAACTGAATAACTCTTCACATTACAAGGAGGTCATTTTTCCTCCCAAGAAATTAAGAGCAGATCACTGAAGGAAAGGGAAATGAGAGTGTGCCTGATGATGGGGAGAAATCAGAGAGGATACAGAGTTTCATTCGGCATGGCCCACGGAGCAGTCTCAGCTCTGAGGGCAACCCGATAGGGAAGCTAGAATCTCTGTATATCGATGTACTAAATTGATGGCAATGAAACGAATCCTCCACAGACACAAAAGTACGCTTGTTTTCAGATTAATGTATCCTGAATGTAAGCTTTTCAGTCCCCTCTCTGAACGCATGCTTGCTTCAGGCACAGGCTGAGCCTTGCTAGTGCTATTTTTTAAAGTATTTGCTTGCAGAAATGAGCTGACCACTTGCTCATTAATACACAGAAGGACTCTTTGCCTGACATCTCAGGATACAAATTCACAGAGTCGGTTGAAATTGATGAAGACAGAGAGACAGGCCAGGGTACATACAGGATGGACGTGACATGCTTCCCCTGGCAAAGGCTGAAGTCGTCTCTGCTAGGCCCCCGCTTCCTCCTTCCACTTGCTACACGCATCTCAGTTACCTGCTGTTAAGCATCTTGGCCTTATCTTTGTGTAACCAATGCCCATTTCTCTTTTCAAAAGGGACTACTAGGAAGCCAGGGTATTGTGTCGAATTTTAATGGGTTATTTTGTTCCACGTGCGTTGATTTCCAAAAAGTCCCAGAGTGGTTTCCTCTCTCCTGGTTCTTTAAAAGTGAGACTAGGAATCCTCATCTTGGCTGATGTTGACATCTTTCTAATAGCTGAGAAGGCTCAGTGGTATAAGATTTTGGAGAAAAAAAAATTATATTGGAACTAATATTTTAGGATCTTTGAAATTAAGACATGGAATTTGCTTGAAGTCTAAAGTGAGCGAGCATAGACACTGCCCCCCTGGACGAATGTAGTCATGACAGCCTCTCTCAACAAATGGTGAGACTGACTTCCCATGAGTAACAAGATGAGTAACTCCATATTCTTTCTTAAAGACATCTCTCAGCATTTGAACATTGGAGGAGGGGGTGGGATATAGGTGGAAT
>NW_011495018.1:13243479-13251050 GCF_000754665.1 Bison bison bison | reverse complement strand
CTTCCTCCCTACCACCCTCCCTCTCTTCCTTCCTTCATTTCCTTTTTATTTTTAGATTTTTGAGAAACTAAAGTCAGAATTTTGCCTTTAGAGTTCAGTAATTCCCTAGATTTCATGTCATGGGAAAGCTTCTGTAGCCGATGACCTTGGCTTAGGTTGAACTTGATGTGTGTCGTGCTGCGGTTCTCATGGATGACTACCACTGTTTCCAAGATCACCCGGAGGGATCATGCTTTTTACAGTGTATGGGTAGTAGCACACCTTTCTGCTAAACAGAATTTGGTCTCAACCCAAGTATAAAAGTGACTTAGCAGCAGCAGCAGCAAGTATAAACTCCTTCAGTTTTCAGAGATACTATATCTTGGTTTTGAAAGCCGGGGGCAGTGGAGTTAGCTCTTCTACACACAGCTCTTGGAGGCTTTTTGAATAGCTGGGATATACTGTGTAACTAATGGTCTTGGGTGAGCCAATCTCTTTTTCCATCCTTTGCCCATTTTTTTTCTTTTGCCAAGTAAGCTATATCATGGGGCTTCCCAGGTGGCTCAGTGGGTAAAGAATCTTCCTGCAATGCAGGAGATGTGGATTCGATCCCTGAATCGGGAAGATCCCCTGGAGGAGGGCATGGCAACCCACTCCAGTATTCTTGCCTACAGAATCCCACTGCCAGAGGAGCCTGGTGGGCTACAGTCCATGGGGTCGCAAAGAGTCAGCAATGACTGAAGTGACTGAGTATGCACGAGCACATACACAAGCTGTAACATAACTTTAATGTACACATTATTTTTCTTGTTGCTCAAAATCATGTTCAGACAACTGATATGTTGGATAAATACAAGTCTATTTCAAGAAAGATATGTTTCATTCAGGTACTTCATAGGACATTCAATTCCCAGGTCCTATTTACTATTCTTCCTCTTTCCCATGAAGTTGTACTGAGTTAGTACCCATCACACACAAGTAGCCAAGAAAAGCCTGCTTGCTTGGGCTGTCATAGCAGCCAGCATTGTCTCCCTGCCCCAGTCTAAGAATCACATCACACCCTTTGCCAGCTATATATTCCCAAGTTCAAAGTATATCTAATCCATCTTCTCGCCCCAACTTCCTAGTGGGTTCCCTCTATTTCTATAATACTGAGTAGAAAGACTTTACTTATCTTTCAAAATCTTCATCAGTTCAGTTCAGTTCAGTTGCTTAGTCATGTCTGACTCTTTGCGACCCCATGAATAGCAGCACGCCAGGCCTCCCTGTCGATCACCAACTCCCAGAGTTCACTCAGACTCACATCCATCGAGTCAGTGATGCCATCCAGCCATCTCATCCTCTGTCGTCCCCTTCTCCTCCTGCCCCCAATCCCTCCCAGCATGTCTTTTCCAGTGAGTCAACTCTTCGCATGAGGTGGCCAAAGTATTGGAGTTTCAGCTTTAGCATCAGTCCTTTCAATGAACACCCAGGACTGATTTCCTTTAGAATGGACTGGTTGGATCTCCTTGCAGTCCAAGAAACTCTCAAGAGCTTTCTCCAACACCACAGTTCAAAAGCATCAATTCTTTAGCGCTCAGCTTTCTTCACAGTCCAACTCTCACATCTGTACATGACCACTGGAAAAACTACACCCTTGACCAGACAGACCTTTGTTGGTAAAGTAATGTCTCTGTTTTTGAATGTGCTATTTAGGTTGGTCATAACTTTCCTTCCAAGGAGTAAGCGTCTTTTAATTTCATGGCTGCAATCACCATCTGCAGTGATTTTGGAGCCCCCCAAAATAAAGTCTGACACTGTTTCCACTGTTTCCCCATTTATTTCCCATGAAGTGATGTGACCACATGCCATGATCTTCGTTTTCTGAATGTTGAGCTTTAAGCCAACTTTTTCACTCTCCACTTTCACTTCCATCAAGAGGCTTTTGAGTTCCTCTTCACTCTTTGCCATAAGGCTGGTGTCATCTGCGTATCTGAGGTTATTGATATTTTTCCCAGCAATCTTGATTCCAGCTTGTGCTTCTTTCAGCCCAGCGTTTCTCATGATGTACTCTGCATAGAAGTTAAAAAAGCAGGGTGACAACATACAGCCTTGACGTACTCCTTTTCCTACTTGGAACCAATCTGTTGTTCCATGTCCAGTTCTAACTGTTGCTTCCTGACCTGCATACAGGTTTCTCAAGAGGCAGGTCAGGTGGTCTGGTATTCCCATCTCTTTCAGAATTTTCCACAGTTTATTGTGATGCACACAGTCAAAGACTTTGACATAGTCAATAAAGCAGAAATAGATGTTTTTCTGGAACTCTCTTGCTTTTTTGATGATCTGGTGGATGTTGGCAATTTGATCTCTGGTTCCTCTGCCTTTTTTTAAACTGAAATCAGATTGATTATATTCTTTGCAGCCAAAGATGGAGAAGCTCTATACAGTCAGCAAAAACAAGACCAGGAGCTGACTGTGGCTCAGATCATGAATTCCTTATTGCCAAATTCAGACTGAAATTGAAGAAAGGGGGTAAAACCACTAGACCATTCAGGTATGACCTAAATCAAATCCCTTATGATTATACAGTGGAAGTGAGAAATCAATTTAAGGGACTAGATCTGATAGATAGAGTGCCTGATGAACTATGGACTGAGGTTCATGACATTGTACAAAAGACAGGGAACAAGACCATCCCCATGGGAAAGAAATGCAAAAAAGCAAAATGGCTGTCTGGGGAGGCCTTACAAATAGCTGTGAAAAGAAGAGAAGCAAAAAGCAAAGGAGAAAAGGAAAGATATAAGCATCTGAATGCAAAAGCCTTTGACTGTGTGGATCACAATAAACTGTGGAGAATTTTGAAAGATGGGAATACCAGACCACCTGACCTGCCTCTTGAGAAATCTGTATGCAGGTCAGGAAGCAACAGTTAGAACTGGACATGGAACAACAGACTGGTTCCAAGTAGGAAAAGGAGTACGTCAAGGCTGTATATTGTCACCCTACTTGTTTAACTTATATGCAGAGTACATCATGAGAAATGCTGGGCTGGAAGAAGCACAAGCTGGAATCAAGATTGCCGGGAGAAATATCAATAACCTCAGATATGCAGATGACACCACCCTTATGGCAGAAAGTGAAGAGGAACTCAAAAGCCTCTTGATGGAAGTGAAAGTGGAGAGTGAAAAAGTTGGCTTAAAGCTCAACATTCAGAAAACGAAGATCATAGCTTCCAGTCCCATCACTTCATGGGAAATAGATGGGTAAACAGTGGAAACAGTGTCAGACTTTATTTTGGGGGGCTCCAAAATCACTGCAGATGGTGATTGCAGCCATGAAATTAAAAGACGCTTACTCCTTGGAAGGAAAGTTATGACCAACCTAGATAGCATATTCAAAGACAGAGACATAACTTTACCAACAAAGGTCTGTCTAGTCAAGGCTATGGTTTTTCCAGTGGTCATGTACGGATGTGAGAGTTGGAATGTGAAGAAGCTGAGCACCGAAGAATTGATGCTTTTGAACTGTGGTGTTGGAGAAGACTCTTGAGAGTCCCTTGGACTGCAAGGAGATCCAATCAGTCCATTCTGAAGGGGATCAGCCCTGAGATTTCTTTGGAAGGACTGATGCTAAAGCTGAAACTCCAGTACTTTGGCCACCTCATGCGAAGAGTTGACTCATTGAAAAAGACTCTGATGCTAGGAGGGATTGGGGGCAGGAGGAGAAGGGGACGACAGAGGATGAGATGGCTGGATGGCATCACTGACTCGATGGACGTGAGTCTGAGTGAACTCCGGGAGTTGGTGATGGACAGGGAGGCCTGGCGTGCTGCTATTCATGGGGTCACGGAGAGTCGGACACGACTGAGAGACTGAACTGAACTGACTGAATGCAGTGTTCCAAAGAATAGCAAGGAGAGATAAGAAAGCCTTCCTCAGTGATTAATGCAAAGAAGTAGAGGAAAACAATAGAATGGGAAAGACTAGAGATCTCTTCAAGAAAACTAGAGATACCAAGGGAATATTTCATGCAAAGATGGGCTCGATAAAGGACAGAAATGGTATAGGCCTAACAGAAGCAGAAGACATTAAGAAGAGGTGGCTAGAATATACAGAAGAACTGTACAAAAAAGATCTTCATGACCAAGATAATCACGATGGTGTGATCACTCACCTAGAGCCAGACATCCTAGAATGTGAAGTCAAGTGGGCCTTAGAAAGCATCACTATGAACAAAGCTAGTGGAAGTGATGGAATTCCAGTTGAGCTATTTCAAATCCTGAAAGATGAAGCTGTGAAAGTGCTGCACTCAATATGCCAGCAAGTTTGGAAAACTCAGCAGTGGCCACAAGACTGGAAAAGCTCAGTTTTCATTTCAATCCCAAAGAAAGGCAATGCCAAAGAATGCTCAAACTACTGTACAACTGCACTCATCTCACACGCTAGTAAAGTAGTGCTCAAAATCTTCATAACGTGCTCTTAGAACCACGTTCCCCTCATCGTCCCCCTTCTCTTTCACTTGGAAACTGAACGTTTTGTGTTGTTTCGAACACACTGTGTACTTACTTTCCCTGTGCAAGCTCTGTTTACGTAGTCCTGTCCACCAGAAGTCTGCTCTCCACTCCCAGCTTCTTTCTGCCTGCTGAAATCTTCCTATGTGTTCTCAAATGCCACTGGCCCACGCAGACTTCCTAATTCCCCTCACAGATGTGACCTTTGCCTTCTTCACCAGTAGAGCCCTTCCTTGATCCCACCCTTATTAGGGCCATTTATCCACTGGAGATCCCACTCCTACTTGACTGTACATTTGCAAAGACAATGTCATCTTTGTAGCTAACGATGCTTTGCATTTAGGAGGCCCTCATTCTCTGTTTGTTGCAGTGAACTAAAGGATTCTTAGTGCTTTCTTTGAACCCCGACATTAGCATCATAGATATTCATATTAGAAAGGACCCTAAGCTGGCCCAATGCTTGATGCTTCAACCAGATCGGAATCATCTGGGGATTTTGTGACTGAGGATTAGGCAAAGTTTCCCTAGACTTTGATCTCTCAGCTATATGGATTGTACAAGGCATGATCCATAAAAGAAAAAATAAATTGGACTAGCCAAAATTAAGAACTTTTGCTTTGCACAACACCCTCTGAAGATAAAATGATACACTTCAGAGTGGAATAAAATATCTGCACATCACATATTTGACAAAGGGCTTGTTTCAAAATATGTAGAGGACACTCTGGATTCAACAGAAGAAAACAAACAAACCGATTAGGAAATGGGCAAGATTTGTACAGACTGCTTCACCAAAGAGGATATATAAATGCAAATGAGCACATAGAAAGGTGTCCAACACCATCAGCCATTAAAGTTATGTACATAAAAATAGAGATATAATGAGATACAACTCCACACCTATTAGAATTGCTAAAATTAAAAAAACTCTGTGGATACCAAGTGCCGATGACTATGTGAAACAACTAGATGATACCTCCTATATCGCTGGTGGGGATGAAACAAGGTACAGCCTCGCTAGAAAACAGTTCAGCAGTTTCTTATAAACATACACACAGCATACACCCTATCAGTCACCCTCCTGGCTATTTATTCAAGAGAAATGAAAATGCATGTTCACGCAAAAACCACTATGCTAATGTTTATGGAAGTTTTATAGTAACAACCCCAACTTGGACACAACCCAAATATCCATGAACAGGTGAATGGATAAATAAATGGTGGCACATCCATATCAAGGAATATTAGTAGGAAAAGGCATCAAGTGATTGATCAATACAAACAGCTTGGATGGATTGTACTGAGGGTTAAAGCCATTCTTAGAGAGTTACAGGCTGCATGAATCCATTCACATAACATTCCCAAAGTTATAACACTACAGTAATAAACAATGGGTCAGTGGTTACCAAGGGTTAGAGCTGGAGAAAGGGTGCAGGGGTCAAGGGAGTTTCTTTGTGATGAAGGAACAGCTCTGTATCCTGATTGTAGCATTGTAGCAGGAGCTTCTAGAATCTGAAATTTCATAAATCTATACACACACAGTGGGCTTCCCAGGTAGCACTAGTGGTAAAGAACCTGCCTGCCAATACAGGAGATATAAGAGACATGGGTTCGATCCCTGGGTAGGGAAGATCCCCTGGAGGAGGGCATGGCAACCTACTCCAGGATTCTTGCCTAGAGAATCCTCATGGACAGAGGAGCCTGGAGGGCAACAGTTCATAGCGTCGCAAAGAGTCAGACATGACTGAAGCGACTTAAAACACATGCATGCATATACAATACTCATGAAAAGACTCATGAAATCTGAATAAGATTTTTACCTGAATGAATAGCATTGCACCCCATGGGACTTCCCTTGTAGTTCAGTCAGTAAAGAATCTGCCTCCAATGCAGGACACCCAGGTTTGGCTCCTGAGTCGAGAAGATCCCCTGGAGAAGGAAATGGCAACCCACTCCAGTGTTCTTGGCTGGAGAATCCCATGGACAGAGGAGCCTGGCAGGCTACAGTCCATGGGGTCACAAGAGTCGGACACGACTTAGTGACTAAACCACCATCACGGATAGAGGAGCATGGCGGGCTACAGTCCATGCTGTTGCAAAGAGTCAGATGCGACTGAGCATGCATGCAAACACACACACACACACACACACACACACACGTCAAGTCCCAGCTTTGACAATATACTGCCTTATATCTGATATTATCATTGATGTTAGCAGGGAACCTGGGTGAAGAGTAGGCAAGAATTCTCAATACAAAATTTCCAAATTCTTGTCAGTTGTAACTATTGCAAAATAAAAAGTTATATTAGAAATAGCACACAAACGCATATAAAATTCCAATTATGTTAAGTGCTGCACAGAAAAATGCATGATGTGATGGAAACTTGCGCTGGTGGGATTGACCCGGTTGTGAAGGTCAGGAAAGGCTTGAGAATGAGCTGAGATCTGTAGGAAGGGTAGAGGTTAATGAGGTGAAAAGGGCTGGGAGGCCGAATCCAACTCCCTTGACTTCGGAAAAGTTCAATAAGGTAGGAAAATAGTTCTCTCCGTGAACCTCCAGAGCTAAAACACGTGAAAATACAGAAAAGCAGCGATGTCTCAACTAAGGTGGATTGAGAAAAAAGGCTCATGGGCTTAGAAAATCCCTAAGCTGCTGGACAAATTAGAAGACAAGGGGGAGCGATAGAGGGGTAGGGGATGGGTGTCTACCCCAACAAGTTAGGAGCCCTCAGAGCAAGATCCCAAATCTCTGCAGGACTGCTAGGGTATGTGCTAAGCCCTGTGTCCCCAACCCTGGCTATAGTAGAGATTGCCCATGTACTGCTGCTGCTGCTGCTGCTAACTCACTTCAGTTGTGTCCGATTCTGTGTGACCCCATAGTCGGCAGCCCACCAGGCTCCTCCATTGCTGGGACTCTCCAGGCAAGAACACTGGAGTGGGTTGCCATTTCTTTCTCCAATGCATGAAAGTGAAAAGTGAAAGTGAAGTCGCTCAGTCATGTCCAACTCTTAGCGGCCCCATGGACTGCAGCCCACCAGGCTCCTCTGTCCATGGGGTTTTCCAGGCAGGAGTACTGGAGTGGGATGCCATTGCCTTCTCC
>NW_011495018.1:13223068-13243379 GCF_000754665.1 Bison bison bison | reverse complement strand
AATGGGCAGGTGGTGGCTCAGGGATAAAAAAATCCACCTGCCAATGCAGAAGACATGGCTTCGATCTCTGGTTTAGGAGGTTCCCCTGGAAAAGGAAATGGCAACCCACTCCACTATTCTTGCCGGAGGAATGCCATGGAGCCTGGCATGCTAGAGTCCAGGGGGTCACAAAGAGTTGGACATGACTTAGCAACTGAACGACAACAAAAGCAGGCTTACAGCAGGGAACTATTTGAGTGCATGCCCGTGAGCTTCTTCTACATTGTAGGGGATTTGAGAAGAAAGAAGAGTAGAAGCCAGACTCCTTCCCTTCTTCATACACCTCCCCTTTAGCCTGGATCATCCAACAAAGAACCTGACCTCTTTGGATTACAGCCTTCTTATACATAAAGTGAACTTAGATCAGATGACTTCTCTGCTTCACACCGGTGATTCAAGTTTCTGAATCTTTCCCCCATATTCAAATTATACTTTCATTTTTGCCTAACAGCTCACCCTGAGGAGTTACTTGGCTGAAAACAGAGGGAAACTGGCATGTCTATATTATGGAAAGACACATCCTTTTAAAGTCAGCCTCTAGCTTGAGAGAGTTCAGTGGTGATCTGGAAGCTGGGGTACAAGGCACAGACTTTACTTCTGGATCTCTGGAAATGATCTCATTAGGTCAAATACAAAGGATGGTTCACGCACAAAGTTTCAATGAAAACGAGAAACTGGATGCGTTATGATGTAGCCTTCCAACCAAGGGAGGATTTACATTTTCTCTTAGGAGTCATTTGACTGAGCTAATATTTATACATTTAATAAAAGTTTCAACATTTTAGTTAAAATGCTATTTTTATGTAGTCCACTGATCAGAAAGATTTAAATTACATTCATTAATGCTATCATGTTCAGTGACTGAAGCTATATTAGAGGGAGCCCAACTGATGGACAGAAATATATTTGCTTAACAAAAAAGAGAAAGACAAAGGCAGACAAGACTAGGAAAAGATTTTTTTTTTTTGGAAGGCTGACATTTGTCTACTGATCTTCCTTCAGAGCAAATTATTCCTTACCTTTCCACCTAGTCTGCTGAAATCATCACAAATATTTTGAATGACTGCTTTGAAAGGTGGATTTAGAACATTCAGAGCTCACAATGGTCAGGTCTAAGGATGCAGAATGGTTATATATGGTTTCATTTTAACTCTCAACCAACCAAAACATAGGTGTTTATCTTTAAGCCTGTAGAGCAGAAGCATCTAATTGATCCCACTTGGGAGACAGACAGTGAATAATGGGCCTTTATATTTTGACGGACACACAATTGCCTTGAACTTGTCAGGAGTTCAGGTGTGGGGATCCAGCTACCTGGGGCAGTGGCTGGAATGTAATGGTTTCCGAGCTCCTGATCACGCATCTGCCCACTGCAGCCCTTGTAGGGCCCAGCTCCATTTCACGGGAATAACTCACCTATTCATGAACAATGAGGTTCAAATTGTACTTTTCTTTAACACAACATTAACTCTCAAAGAGCTGGAAATTCAGCACTCGGTTCTGTGAGCTTAGATTGCAAATCAGTCACTGAGAACATTATATGAGCAGTAATCCCATTAAATATATCATCTTGCAAATATCTAAATCCAGTTAATTAACTTGTATTGCAAGAGAGCTCGGAGATATGCTTTTCAGAGACCAACCATACATTTTAGGGCCCTAATTATACTTAAAACAAATTCCAGGCTCTACTTTTTATACCAAATAGGTGGAAAATTGCCTTCTAAGGAAAAAATGGACTGATGGAGGGCTCCGTTTATGAGATTTGAACAGAAAAAAACATTAAAACATCTAAAAAATTAACTGCTTTCTTGCATAAACTTTTTACTTGCCTTGTAGGGAGCTTTTTTTAATAAAAGGATTAAACAAAGTCTGCCATTTTAATTAAAATTCATAGCAATACAATGTCATCTTTACAATGACTGTAGAAATTAACTAGCTTCTGGACTTAGTGATCCTTCTGAGTTCATAATAATTTGACTTTACTGTGATACCAAAACCTTCAAGATGTATAAACTTTAAAATAATCATACTAAGGACTTAAAATAATAATTTCACTGATGAAACTCCCATTACTGAGTTAGAAATATATGACAAAAACACTGAATATTTTTTTAGTGGTCAGTAATTATCTGGAATGTGTACAAATATAGTTATACAACTGTCTGAGATGTATATATAAACATATGTTTACACACATGTATTTGCATAAAATTTGCATAAAAAGAGAGAGAGAGAGTGTGTGTGTGTGTGTGTGTGTGTCCTCTGATAACACTCACTCCCTTTCATGGTTGCTTTGTACTAGCCCCAAACCACTCACCATAGTGGATCTTTAGTGGTACTTGTCAGTAAAATAAATCCTTCCAGAATATACTTCTGATTAAGTGTCATGAAAAATCCATACACTCTAAGTGTGAAATTCAAGAATGACTTATTTTGAAATAGCTTAAATTGTGGTTTCTCTAGACTATTGTTTAATACAAACATATATATATTTGTTATTCTAAGAAAAATAGCAATAAAGTATGAGAATACTTTCAATATAGTGCTTTTCTTCCCAATAGTTCAAATTCTCATCCTATGCATTAAATCCATTTATATGTATGAAGAATATATGAACTAAAATGTTTTTGAGAATCTTAGCTCCAGCTGAAGACTGGGGGCAGACACCATTTTTAAAAGATGTCAGCAGGATTGGATTTATTGATGCTAAAATCTATGACCCCATTTGGGGCATTGTGGTTCATTATCCTGAAGAAAAAAGTCCCCCCCCAAATATTCAAAGAGTCTTCCTAACAATATCATTCTCACTATCCAAATGTCACCATCATAAAGCATATTATCTTATTAGGAAAGTATGTCTTACTGGGTGCCTATTCCAAAACAGTTTTCAGGAGCTTGTGGTATTCAAAGCAGACTTAGAAACTAAAGAATCCAGTTCACTAACCAGTCTTCTTTAGGTCCTTTGCAGCTGAAATCTACAAAAGGTCACTTAGCCTTTATCATCAGAAAAAGGAAATCCATCAGTAGATTTCATTACCATAAGGCTATCAGGACTTCTCATAGAGTGGTCACTTCAGGAGAATGTACATTCACTTTCAGAAAATTGTTTAGAACTACCACTTCACAATCATCCTCTTAAGTGTTTGCTACACATTTCCTAAGTACCATTTAGCAATGTGTATGAATTGTCATGTATTCCTCCAAATAGCCCTGTGAGGTAGGTATTATAATGCATCCCCGTTTTACAGATGAGGAAATCTGCTTAGAAACTTCTCATCTATTGAAGGCCAATGATCCAGCAAGATAAGAGGCTGGGATTCAGATCCAAGCCCATCAAACGCCAAAGCCCATACCTTTCTGCTAGGAGCTGCACTCTTCCATGGACACACTGCCCTATACCCTTAACTCTGCAGCACCCAGTTTTGCTTTTGTAAACACACTAGAATTAGGAATACTAAAGTATAGTTGCTGGGTCAATTGTTACAGTGGTGCAGAGGTGGTTAGACTGATAATAAATATTCCACAGACAGCAATATGCCCACCAGCTGACTGTGAGTGGAACTTTGGGAGGACATAAGAGCATGGAATTGCATTGGCATGTGTGATGTGGGTCATGGTGGCTGTGCCAAGAGCCCCTCCCTGGTCTGTTTTCTTACAGCAACATGTGTGTCGCTTGTTTGGACCCTAATGGGCCAGGTGGGAAGAAAACTCGTGGGTTCCACCATGTGAGGATGTAACTTGTGAGCATCTGGTGAAAGGGTTAAGTGCCTTCCAGGCCTCCCCTCTTTCCCCATCTCCTGGATCATGTTGTCTAAAGGCAAGGCTCCTTGCCCCACAGCAAACTGAAGACATATCCTAATGACAGTATAATTAGAAGTATCATTGTGGTAATGATTCTTTTCATCTGGAGCACAGGCTGCGCAGAAAAGGCCTCCCATTCAGCTCTTTCCCGCTGCGCATCCCTTTGCCTTTCCCTCGGTCAGCAGCACAGGGTTAATGCCAGGTGTTTGACAAGTCTCAGTCTTGGGGCTCATCAAACTATTTAAAGAGAAAGACATCCAAATTCCAGTGAATTATTTTACTTTAAAAAATGCCTCCCATTCATCTGGCTTGGTCGGTTTGATTAATGAAGATGACAAAGAAACTCTTGTTTCTGCAACCCACAGCCACTTGGTTCGGGTTCAGCGGGCCCAGGGAGAGGCAACCAGACCTAAATCTGGTCTTTCTTTCCTACTTAAAAATCCAAAGAGGTTGAGAAGTTTCTGATTTTATCAGACCCGCCAAGGCAGGAAAGACAAAAACATCTTGATCCACTAACTTGATGTAGCCAGAATTTATTTGCTTAACTTAAATACCCCTTAGAAGACTTTCCATTGTTTATCTGTCACACATAGAATAATCCAAAACATTAGGAAAGCATTAGATTAATCAGTACATTTTAATATCCCTAAAATTAATAAACCCTAGAAGGATGCCCTTCAGAGAAACCTTCATGGCACCCATCCCCAGGCCTCCATCTCAGGGTGCTCCCATTCCCTTGGGAAAATTCCTACTGGTGGCAAATATAATGAACAAGGATATGTCAAGATGAATTTGGGAGAGGGAAATAGATGGTTTGATTCTCAATGGGAGTGATTTGTTTTAATCAAAGGATTTTTAAATCTTATGAATAATTAGGCATCCAAAGTACATCTTGGATAGAGTTGTTTGCTGCATTAGCAAGATATGTCTGCATAATTAGCTCAGTAAAGCATTTGAAGATAAATTTGAGCATTTAGATTAAATTTAGATTAAAATGCATATGCTCCTGCCAGGTTAAAAATAAAATCCAACAGACAACCGTGCTAATAAACTTCATATATTAAATAAAGCATAGATATTTAAGATGTAGCTTTTAATAATATTAACCAAATTCATCAAGAGATTATGTCTCTAAGACCCATAAGCTGTAAATACCCTCTTCAATTCTCCAAACCCTAAAATGCCAAATTTTTCAATCCAAAATCTATCCATTTGGTATTGAGACATTAAATGACATTTTATGATTATCTTTAAAATATTTATTGTGGCATCTGAACATCATTTTTAATTTTATCATGTATTTGAACCTAAGATTTAAGAGAGATTTTCTTTCACCAAGTTTCTCTTAAAATTTTGAATTTATTTCTGGGAACATAAATGTTGTGCTGATTAAAACTGTTTAATGAAAAACATCTTTTCTCTTTTATTTTTAGGCCGAGTGAAAATCTAGTTTTGTCAATACCATCTTAACCAGCTTTGAAGAACAATGAAAATTAGTCTATATCTCAGAAATAAATTCATACCTGTGCTGTTCAATGGTTTCCAAATTTAAAATTTTCATATTTAATCAGTAAATCCACATTCAGGTGAGTCTCATGTTTATTTGAAAAGAACAGAAACTCAATGAGTAACTTAAATGGAGTCACTTAGAACAATGTGTCCTATGGGGTCTTAAGAAATACTAACTCTGCAGGATATTAATGGGTATTATGGGGGAAAAGAAATAAAACCATTTTTTTTACATATTTTTACATATTACATATTACAAACATTTTAAAAGAACAGAAAAGTTAAAAGGGTAGACAGCTTAAAAAACATCCTCCAGGTAAACAAAGCTTAGGAGCTTCCTTCACTACAGGCCTTCTCAGGGCCTTTAATACTCCAATATACACAGCAGTTTGCAAAAGAAGAGAAAATGTACCATGTTCCATATTTACTTGCAGCACTTTGCACGTTTGACGTTCCCTTTAGTATCCTTGAAAAATGCTGATGTATGGCAAAACCAGCGGTTTTAGGATTTCCATTTAGAATTAGACCTGAAAAAGCAGAGAACTTGGTGCTGAACAAGTTTATAAAAAGAAAGATGCTTTGGGAAAATCATGGTTTGAAAACATTATCAACATTTGAAAGGTTCACAGCGTAAAACTGACAAAGACTTTGGAAGAAGATTATCTTGCAGCTGATTTAAATAAGCTTTTGTTGTTTAGTTGCTAAGTCATATCAACTCTTTGTGATCTCTTTGCGATCCCACCAGGTGCCTCTATCAATGGGATTTCCCAGGCAAAAAGACTGGAGTGGGTTGCCTTTTCGTTCTCCAGGGGATCTTCCTAGATCAGGGATCAAACCCATGTCTCCTACATTGGCAGGAAGGTTCTTTACCACTGATTTACCAGGGAAGCCCCTTAAATAAGCTACCTTGTAATTTGCTAAACTCTTCTTTCTTAAATGGACTCATGTTGTTCTAAACACCAGGCAAGGGTTTGAAACTGTCAAGAAAAGAATCCAAATGAATAAAGGTCTGGTTTCTCCTTAATCCTACCACTACCCCATTAAGTCCCTAAAAAAGTGAAATGTGGCAAGTTAATTCTTTTTTTTTTTTTCCAATTTAACCTGGACACTGACAGTAGGCTTGTCAGTAGTCAGCAACAGGGTTGAGCAAAAGTAATTCTGAAATTCTCGTATAATTCTTGCTCTACAGTGTGGAATCCAATCAATGCAAAATGTCGTGTTCTGTGTTGTATTTTCCTACCTCCTTTAAACGTTAAGTTAGATTTTTGAATGCATGGCTTTTATATGTTAAGAGTGAAATTAATTCATCCATGAGCATGTTGTAAGACACAATAAGAAAACTATTATCTAAAGATAGTTATAAACCTTTAAAAATTTTTATCATTACTGTATTTCACTTCTTGCTCTAATCCTGACAGGCACAAACTCAACCCCTCAACCAGCCTGATAGAGAAAGCATTACTATCTAAAAAAACAAATCTTATCTTTCACTCTTATTTCCATACCAAAATAGTTTATTATGGTTTTTTTTTTCCCCCCAGAATCTTCTTTTTTTCACCTAGGGAGCAAAATCCCAACTATGGATTCAAAATGACAGATTTTGTGGGTTTTACTATTCAGAGATGATGTCATTTGTGGGGAATTGTTGGGTAAACCATACACTCTTTTCAGAAACCTGCAATTACCTCTCTGAATAAAGAGATCAATGTCATGTTTCTAGAAATAATGGCTAATGATATGTCTCCCGAAAGGAAGTGGCGTTATTAATTACCTCACTGTGAACACACAGTTTATAGACAGCTCTGAGGGCCACTCGCCCAATTAACTATAATGACTAAAGCTTCAGTTAGTCCATCTGTACAGGCTTCTAGATTAACAAGCCTGCAGCTTTACGAGACTTGTAAGACCGATATGCAGTGAGGCGAGCTCAGAGGCTGTACCTGGGCTTTCTGAGAGATTTGCTATTATCTCACAGCAGGAGGGGGAACCCACACTTATTTTTAATCACCCACCTTTGTTTTCATGGGAGCTCTGTTGACATCGATCGCCCCACTCCCCCTTTATATGCCAAGGTTCACTCATTCACAATATACATTGATATATTTTTAAATATGTATAAAATATTTAAAATTTTAATATTCTATTTATATACTTATAAATAAATCTGCTGTTGTTATTTAGTCACTGAGTCATGTGCAACTCTTGAGACCCCATGGGTCTGTAGCCTACCAGGCTCCTCTGTCCTTGAGATTTTCCAGGCAAGAATACTGAAACGAGTGCCATTTCCTTCTCCAGGGGATCTTCCCAACTCAGGGATCTAACCCACATACCCTGCATTAGCAGACAGATTCTTTACCACTGAGCCACCTGGGAAGCCCTCTGTAAATAAATTATGAAAGTATAAATATAAAAAATTTAAATATTATATTCATATATTTATATGTAGAGTATACAAGTATATACGGCGGTTTAGTCACTAAGTCGTGTCCAACTCTTGCGACTCCTTGGACTATGGTCTGCCAGGCTCCTCTGTCCATGGGATTCTCCAGGCCAGAATACTGGAGTGGGTTGCCATTTCCTTTTCCAGGGGATCTTCCTGACCCAGGAATCAAACCAAGGTCTCCTGTTCTGCATTGCAGGCATATTCTTTACCAACTGAGCTACAAGGGAAGCCTATAAAAGTATATATAATATAAAGTAATTTATATCTGTATCTTAAATTTATGTATCAATTATAAAGGTAACTGTATAATTGCATATTTACATGATATAAAATATATAAATATAATAAAATATATTAAACACACAGAACATAAAATATATAAAGTTACTACGTATTTTATGTAAGTATAGTAAATATAAAGTAGTATATATAAATATTAAACTATAGTACATAAAAATATATTAATACCCATTCACATGTGAAGGTGACAAGAACAATGCATTATAACCTAAGGAAGCCAAGGTAGACTTTACCTTGGTAAAGTCAATAAAGGCATGACATTTTTTAAAATCATGTATTACAAAATATGTATCCTGACCCAAGGATCAAACTGTGGTCTCCTGCATTGCAGGCAGATTCTTTACTGCCTGAGACACCAGGGAAACCCTGTATATACACACACATATTTATAAACACGTATTTATTATTATTAAACGCTCTTTTTCTTTCAAGCAGTAATGTAGGCTGATCATGGAGCCCTTACCATAAATCCGTGTTTTAAAATTAGTCCAATTCTTTTAAAGGAATTAGTGTTCCTTTCCACAACTGCTTCCATAAATATAATTTTTTTGCAATAGCCCTACTTTGTTAGCTCCCTTGGTTTTTTTTTTCTAATTGGCTGTGGGAGTTGGGTGTTGAGCTCTAAGGAAGGAGAACAATCCTCAGGGATGCATTTTCAGGTACCAAAAGGGTGGAGACACCTGGGCCCAGAGCCTGGGCCTCATTCCCAGCTTCCAAAGATGTCAGGTGAGGCCCAGAATCACACTGTGATGAGGGCTGCAGCTGGACTCCAGGCCCACGCTCAGGCTCTCAAGTCCTGAGGATCACTGGGCTGGCCTGGGGTACCCAGTCCCCTGATTTACAGCTTCCACAATGAACCAGCCTCTCCCCACCTGGAGAGAAGATGGCCTCTTCCCCAGGGCTTGCGTGGATTAGAGATTCCTCTTTATAATTCTCTTTGAAATCCTGCACTGAAAAAGAGGGGGCCGGCCTCACATCTGGGGGCTTCCTGAGCAAGCACAGAATGGCCCGAGCCTTGTCTTAACAGAGGACACCGTCTGCTCAGCCACCTGCTGCTTCACCCTAGGTCATCCTGAAGGTCAGGAACACGATGATTCACCCAAGACAGGTGGCCGTGCGGAGTCCTGGTCCTTCCCTCCAGCATAGACACGCCGGCAATTTCCAACCTGCTCTTTAGCTCTGCTACAAGGATCAGGTCCGGGCTTGGGAGGGAATTGCAGCTCTCAGATAAATTCATGCTGGATTCTTGAGCCTGTCAGTGTCTGGGTTTTCTTTTGTTCTGTTTTTAGGCACAGTCCCCCATACTTTTTCCTCCCTCTGTTTATTTACAAATACTTTCTGAACACCAATTGCATGCTAAGTATTATCACCTATGAGGAGAATAATGAGGCAAGATGGAAACCCCACCTTTACCACCTACACCAGTGACCTTGGAGAAATTTCTCTACCTTTATATGACCCTCAGTTTACCCACCTGCAAAATGGGGACTAGACACTCCATGCCAAAGGGTAGCCATAGAGATTACATGAGATAACAAAGTGCTACATGTGACTTGCCTGATAATTTATTTGATACACTTGAAGTGAAAGTTGCTCAGTCGTGTCCAATTTTTTCAACCCCATGGACTATACAGTCCATGGAATTCTCCAAGCCAGAATACTGGAGTGGGTAGCCTGTCCCTTCTCCAGGGGATCTTCCCAACCCAGGGATCAAACCCAGGTCTCCTGCATTGCAGGTGGATTCTTTACCAGCTGAGCCACCAAGGAAGCCCATGAATACTGTAGCCTATCCTTTCTCCAGGGGATTTTCCCTACCCAGGAATCAAACCAGGGTCTCCTGCACTGATACACCTGAGGAACTTGGTAAATGTATGCTTCCTCAGTGTTGCTCCCAAAGGTTGGTCAAAGCATTGTGCCTCTACATCTGTGTCTCTATTCCTATGCTTCAAATATGTTCATCAGCACCATTTTTCTAGATTTCATATGTGTGTGTGTGTGTGTGTGTGTGTGTGTATGTGTGTGAATATACAAATTTGTTTTTTTCTTTCTGACTTACTTCACTCTGTATAACAGACTCTAGTTTCATCCACTTCAGTTCACCTGACTCACATTCACTGATTCACATTGTTGTACAGAAGAAATCAACACAATCCAAATTTCACTCCTAGAGAAACACTTGTATGTGTACACCAGGAGACCTGGATACAATGCCTGTAGCAGAATTGTATATGGAGCAAGAATTAGAAACTGTTGAAATCCCAAGAACAATAAAATTGATAAACAGTGATATAGTCAAAGGAATAGTATGCAGCAATGAAAAATAATGACACGCACCATGCGCATAAATCCTAGAAACATATTAAGTGCATAAAAGTATGTCACAGAAGCACATGTAGGGTATAGCTCCACTTTATGTGGGTCAAAACATGCAAAAACAAAAATATGCATATATGTATATTTTAGAGAATGCATACACGACTGGTTAAACTATAAGTAAGGGGACACAAGTCACAAAAAGTCATGATAGTGATTATCTCCGGAGGGAGAGACCAGGACAAGATCAGTGGTCAGGAAGAGGGTACAGTCTGGGAGAAAGAGAACTTCATATGTGTTGGTAACATCCCAGTGTCTGAGTTGGGTAGTGGGCACACAGGTGTTAACTTCATAATTGTTCTTTAATCATATATATTTATTATATTTACACATGTGTGTGCTATATTTCATAATGAAATATTTAAATGTTTCCCATTGCATTCGATTCTTGGAAACCAAGAATTTCCTAGGAGAACAAACATATATATGTACAAGGATTTTCCTTACAACATCTATAGAAGTAAAAATGGAAGCAACTAGAACATTCCAATACGGAAGTACTTAAATTATGGCATGATCATTTTTTAAGGAGAGTTTTCAGCTATTGGTATATAAGAATGGAAAACTAGAAAATGAATAAAGCTGCCACCTTCCGAAATATTAATACTATTTAGAAGATAGACTGGACTAGAAATTAGGAGGTGGGATTCCTTCAGGGTTTGGGCTATTTACTGACCAGAGATGTTCATTTAAATGTTATTTCTGCCTTGATCTCAAGCCACAAGAGCACAATGACACAAAGCTCACATCTTAAAAAAATATGAGTAATTTCTGGCAGAGACTTTTTAGTCTTTCTCAAAAAACTTATATAAGCAAGGGAATGAGACTTTGAATCAAAAGTCTTAAAGAAATATGATGACTGCACCTCTTACCAGGGTGGAACTTAATGGGCATGCAGGAAGCCCTAAGCCAGAGATAAAATCAATAAAGAGTCCTGTGCTAGAATTTTTCTTCCCTGTCTTCCACCCACAGCATCTTCCCTGGACACTAGAGAGACAAGCAGTGATTCTCCAGGGCCCCATCCCGCACCTAGGCCTTGACTTCTTCACAGCTACTTTATCTTCAAGTGTCCACTGGGGTAGAGATGTGAACTCACACTATGTGGGCATTTCCTGTTTTGACACCCACTAGTTCAAGCATTTTTACGTCATTTGGTAAGGATGACCAAATCTTTCTTCCAATCACCAAGCTCACCCTAGCATTTCTCCCTTCCCCACTCCAGATTGGCAGGGGACCTGAGAATTACTTGATCCAACACTAACCTGATGGCCAGCAAGTCTAAGAGGGACAGTCCTCAGTCTGTGTCACTCCCTTTCTGAGGTCTCGGGATGGGAGCAGGCTTTCCCTGGGGTGGGACTACGGGGTGCTGGACTGTCTTCAGACTCAGAAAACAGCAAGTTCAGCCTCCAGTCACTGACTGTGAGCACTGCTGGAACGTGGCAAGGCCAGTGCTGAGACAGGGTCTGTTTAGAAAATGCTACAGTGGTTCACCTCCCATCTGTGCATCCACTCACTCATTCACTTGGCAAATACTTATTAAAATCCTACTCTGTGTCAAGCGCTACCCTGGTTGCTGGTATGAAATGGTCAGCAAGAAAAACATCATCTCTGATCTCAGGAAACTTACAATCTAACCAGAAAGACAAGGAAAAAACAAATATACAAAACCAGTAAATAAAAATTACACCTTCTCTGACCAAGAGCGTGTAAAGAAACAAAGTTGAAATAGAGAATGATCAAATCAGGGAATAACTCATTTTAAATAGAGGGTAGACAAAGCCCTCTCTATGATAGTATTTTGAGTTAAGAAGGATGAAAAGAAGCAGGACTTAAAGAAGATAAAAGGGGAAAGGATCTTCCTAGAACTGGAAATTGTTAGTCTCTCAGTTGTGTCTGACTCTGTGTGACCCCATGGACTATAACCCATCAGGCTCCTCTGCCCATGGAATTTCCCAGGCAAGAATACTGGAGTGGGTTGCCATTCCCTTCTGTAGGGGATCTTCTGGACCCAGTGATCAAATCCAGGTCTGCCACATTGCAGGCAGATTCTTTACCATCTGAGCCACTATGGAATCCCAGAATTGGAAAGAGAAGACTCAGATCTGTGAGATGGACAAGTATCTGGCACCCCAATGGGGGTTCAGGGCAATAAGAGAGGGGCCAGAGTGGGCAAGTGGATGTGGGTCAGATCACGTGGTCCCCTTCCATATTGCATAAGGTCTCCTCACCCAGCACATGGTCTAAGGACCATGTCAGCTTCCTCCTCCTGTTATTGCCAGGTGACATGGGCCACCCTCAAAGACTAATTCCCTATGTAGACTCAGACAGGCCAGTCCTTTCCAGGCTGTGTTGTGGGAGGTTCATCCCTGGGATACACTGACTTCCAGGCTGACAGAGACAGCCTCCTGAGGGGCCCTGCCAGCCCACTCCCAGACCAAAGGCACCCTGTAGCATTCTAGAAACGTTATCTGGAAGCTGCTGTTTAGAGAAGGCAGGTAGATGAGCCAATCCCAGTGATCAGCAGTCCCCCAAGTTCCTAACTGCTCATCATAATTTCCTGGTTACGGGAACTGAGTCATCAGAAAGCATTCAATCTTCTCAGGCCATTCAGATAGCCTTGCTCTTCATAAAACCTGAAGGAGGCCCAGCCCAATTGCTGGTCCATCTGGCCAGCTGAGGATTAGGTAATTCTGAGAATGCAGAGCTGTGAACAGAGGGAAATCAAAGGGTCTGTCTGGCTCACAGTGCAGACTGAGGAAGCAATGCTTTTCCAATCACACTCAGCCCCTCCTATGCTCTGGGCAGAGGAAAATCCAATGGTCACCAATGGATGGAGGGCACTTAAGGTTAAAAGTTCTTGAGAAGAAGTTTATAAATGCTTAATGGCAGCTTTGACTTTTCTACTATGTTTTTTCATCACATATATGTATCATGCCATGAAATAAAATGTAGAAATTTCTAAACCCCCTGTAATCTCACATAAATATTTTCCTCTTTATGTAGTTACTTCTTGTCTTTGCCCTTAAACTTTTCTACATAGTTGTAATTACATATGTACATACCCGTGTTTTTAAATTTTATATTGTACTGGAACATTTTCCATTTTCCTTCCACCTTTTGCAGCTTACATTTTAATAGCTACATTATTATATTACTACATAAACGTACTATAGTTTATCTAAGCAACATCTTTTTTTTGAGATTCATGTAACCTTAGTATTTTGCATTCATGGAACCCTGTAGTTGATATTTTCATCCATATAACCTTTCTATCCCAAATTTTATTGGAAATATGATGTCATTAATTTTAAAAATACATGTGTTCATGCATATATTACCGTCTCTTCTTTCCAAATGTCCATTATTTTTCTAAAGCTATTCCCAAATGAAAGCAATTTAGTAGGAAGCTGCCTCCCGGTGAGAACTTTTTTCTCATAACGACTTGCAATGCCAAAGATTCAGATGTTGCTTTGGTCAACTTCCCATTCAGTTTCATCTAGGATGTCCTGTGCTTTTTCTTTGTGGAAGAGAATTTGGGGCAGAGGTCTTATCTAGCCTTAATTTTTGCAACAACTTTTTCCATCTTAGATCTACTTAGCTTCATAGAATGAAGAAGGCTTAAGCGGGAGGAGAGGAAAGAGGAATCTGTCCTTAGATAATAATTATCTGTCAGCTGGAAAGGAACTCCCAGCCAGAGAAGAGTGATGCTCCATGCAAGTCAGAAGTTCCTCCAGCAAGAATGCTGTAGCCCGTGAGTCCTGGCCCTGCTAAGAAGATCTTACGCTTACTCTTTCTTTCTTTCTTTTTTATTGGAGTATAATTGTTTTACAATAATGTGTTAATTTTTGCTGTACAACAAAGTGAATCAACTCTTTGTTGTCAGTTATGTCTGACTCTTTGGGACCTCATGGACTGCAGCCTGCCAGACTTCCTTGTCCTCCATTATTTCCTGGAGTTTGCTGAAACTCATGTGCATTGAATCAGTGATGCCATCCAATCACCTCATCCTCCGTCCTTCTTCTCCTTGTGCCTTCAACCTTTCTCAGCATCAGGGTCTTTTCCAATGAGTCAGCTCTTCATATCAGGTGGCCAAAGTATTGGAGCTTCAGCTTCAGCATCAGTCCTTCCAATGAATATTCAGGGTTGACTTCCTTTAGAATTGACTGGTTTAAACCCCTTGTGTCCAAGAGACACTCAAGAGTCTTCTCCAACACCGCAGTTTAAAAGCATCAATCAGCTGTATGTATATATATATCCTCTCCCTCTTGAGCCTCCTTGCCTCCCACCCACCCTGATCCCACCCATCTAGGTCATCACAGAGAACTGAGCTGAGCTCCCTGTGCTATACAGTAGCTTTCCACTATATTGTATATTAACACATATATATGAAATCTAGAAAAATGCTACAGATGAACCTATTCGCAGGGCAGGACTAGAGATGCAGATGTAGAGAATGGACAGGTGGACACGGTGGGAGAAGAGGGGACTGGGATGAACTGGGAGAGCAGTGTTGATGTATATACACTCATTCCTTCTTAATCTGCTGAGTTAGAGGCATTCTACCAGACCTTCCTGAGCAAACTTCCTAAGTGTTGAACTAATCCTTAGCAGTTACAAACAAGGGCACCAAAAATAGAAGTATCTTCTTAATGGGGTTGCTTAGAGAAGAATTTTCTCTGAAGATTATTTTTCTTACGAAAGAAAGTTTTTTAAAAAGAAGGGGGGTGGGGAGGAGGTTAAGGAGCAGAAAGTTTCCTTTTGACAATTCTGTTAAGATTATCTAATCCTGTTTTCAGCTCTCCTTAACAGATGGGGCGAGGAGCTACAGGCATGGCAACTTTGATAAATCTAAAGAGTGACATTTCTGAGAATGACTTTTATCAGTCTATCTCAATGGAGAATTCATGTTGCTATAAAACAAAACAAAAAAATGCCAAAGAATTCACTTCTTTACTGTCAAATTGAGATTTGATGGAAGAAACAGCCAGGCAATTAATTATATTTAGGAACCATGCATCTTGGCTTTGAAGTTAAATGTATTTCCCTGTGGCTTTATATTGAGAGCAGCTTTTATTAAATTCAATTACTTTTCCCTCTGGTCTGCTCCATAAAGGTGCACTCACAGAGAAGGATGGCTCTTAACAGAATTATTTCCACTGGAAAAGATGATGATAAAGTGGGGTTGGTCACTAAAAAAGTTAGTCCTTCATAAGCAAAATAACAGGTGATATACTATGTTCCTAGTATCTTCAAGTTCAATCCCCTTCTCATCAGCCAACAAAACAAATAAAGAAGAGAAAAAAGTAAATGAAAGGGTCTTCTTATTTTCCATTTTGCTTCTTTCTTGCTTGTATCATCACCTAATGCCTTACCTTTTCAAGGAAGACACCAACTTATCTATGAACCCTTGGGCCATAAGATTTCTCTCAAGATGCTCCCAGCATTAGAATATTGTTGGATTTGAGAAGAGCCCAGAACACATGGTCTGGAAACAGCATCATTGGAACGTAAGTCATCACTTCTAGACCCACCTCTCTCTCTAGCCATATAAAACTTAATAATTTCTGTTGCATGAACTTTATTTCCTTCTTCTGACCAGCAGGCACAGTGACTCTTGCCCTAGCCATCCCCTGCAACCATCAGGAGTAGCAACAGAGATGGTGAGATAATTGCAAAGCATTGGTACCACTGTTATAATAATTTATGACTAGTGGATTTCTGTTTCAATGCCACTTAAAACTGTGGCTTTGTTGAGTAATTTTCTTGTCCAAGTGTGCTCAGTTGTACCTTACTATATATAAAGAATGATTTTCCTCTCCCTAACTCACACAAGCAAAAATGTTTTCAAAACCTGATGTATTACTTGATTAGAAAATGACTGCAAAAGTTGACTGCATCGTCAACCAATCAGGTGGCAGCTCCCAAGGAGGGCATTTTCTAACCAAAAGAATAATGTATTTTTGTAATAAAATGACCAATTTTACAAGTCCCAGGCATTGCTTTAAAAATGGTTATATTAGGATCAAAAGCTTCAGGGCCACCTGGGACCAATAAGTGGTCTGTTTCCTTCAGAAACATCATCTACTTTAGCCCCAGTCCTATGGTTCTGGCTCAGTGAAATTAAGAAGCATGAAAAACACAAGGCAAGCCCAGAGAGCTCGTAGAAGAAATTATGTAGGTAAAATTTGATATTATGGGTAGGTAATTTTCCTCCAAGTTTGTGACAGAGAGAAGCCAAAGTTACAGCTACAATCAGCATGCCTTCCACCGGCCACACACTCCTAAAGTCGGATTCAAACACTCAGCAGCAAAATCTACAAGTGGTCTGGCTAAATGCCACTGAACTTGGTTATTCAGTCATGCTGTTCTCTCTCATTTTTCACTGCTGACACTCTTGGGGACATGAGTTCTAAGCAATGTCAGTTTCATCAGGCGTATCATTACCACCTCATAGGGAAAACCTCCTTAATGTCAGAAGATCGTTAAACTGCCACATCAGGACTTCAAGTGGATGGAATATATCTTTTGGCACTTTCTTTGGGTACACTGAGCTCAGCTGTTCTGTTGGCTTTAAAACAAATGAAAAACTTGGACGTCCAGATGTGTTGACATCCCAGCACAGTGATTAAATCCCTGAGACATTCTATGTGTGGATTAGTCAATGGGATCAAGGTGGGACATAGGAGATAGTTCTGAGATTTAACGCCCTTGGAACAGAGTATGACTACCATGGAAGGATAAGCAGAAACACAGGTGGTGTATACTCATTACCAAGCTATTATCTTGATTGTCTATCATATACAATGAGTTTATCTAGGATTCTGGGGAAAGACAAAAATCTGCGGGCTTGTAAGCCGCATGAAGCAAAGACCATGTCAGTCTTGTTAGCCTATCTATCCATAGTGAGAAACATGGGGCCCAAATGTATCATGTTCAATAAATCCTTTATAAATGATGAACAAATGACTAATGTTTAAGATGTTGGGGTGGGCCTCCAATAAAATGATGGAATAATTACAGATATCTAACTATACCCTTCCAACTCCAGTCATCAAAAACAGAAGAGGTGCACTTACTTATGAAAACAAAGAAAGGTGCCATTTGCTTACCAAACATTTTAAGGTTTCTTTTGCACAGATAACTTTGTCATTGCAAGAATATAAATACGCTCCTACAGTATGGAAACTTTCAAGACTGGCTTCTGTCATTCAGTATAACTATATGGAGATTTGTTCAGGTTATTGAGCGTTATCAGTCCATTCTTTTCATTGCTGAGCAGTGGGCCAGCATACGGATGTTCTAGCATTTTTTAACCATTCACCTGTTAAAGGACATCAGGTTGTTTCCAGTTTCGAAAATTACAAATAAAGTTGCTATGTACATTTACAGGTTTTCACGTAAATATACACTTTTATTTCCCTTATTTATTTATTCTAGAACCAAAAACTTGAGATTACCTTATTGAACCAGCTTGGGTCTTCTTCAGAACCAGTCATAAGAGGGAGAGTAGGAGATGAAAATAGGTGTGACTGACTGATGCAAAGAACTGACTCATTTGAAAAGACCCTGATGCTGGGAAAGATTGCAGGCAGCAGGAGAAAGGGATGACAGAGGATGAGATGGTTGGATGGCATCACCGACTCAGTGAACATGTTTGAGTAAACTCCAGGAGTTGGTGATGGACAAGGAGGCCTGGCGTGCTGCAGTCCTTGGGGTCACAAAGAGTCAGACACAACTGAACTGAATTGACTTCACCTATGTCATGAGCTCCACCTTGGGGTAGGAAATTGGGATCAGCTTCCCTAGAATCATAGAAAACCTCAGACAGAAAATGGATGGTCAAGAAGGCAGCAACACGCAGAACTGACCAAGGTAGCATCTCGCAGTAAGGATTCTATGCTGAGAGTGGTTTGCTCTCCTGGTGAAGGTCTAACCTCAACGTCAGCCTTTTCTCCAAATGTATGCATGTGAAATTTGAGACCCTATGGCCACCAGTCCCTTCCTGTTCCACTTCTCTTACTTGTTACATCTACCACCCTCAACACATACTAAAAGGTCCTTGATCCTTGGTTCCTGCTCCATGCCTTGTGTCCGGTGGTCCACGGGGGGTGAACCTGCTCCCTCCCTGTCTCTTCCTGCTTCTCACCCCAGACACTTTACCCCTTTCTCCTCTGCATGGCTGCACACTCCATCATCTGCAGGGGCAGACTGCTCCAGAGGGCTGCCAGTCTCTGCCTCGTGGCTCTCAAGGTAAATTTCACTGTTTGTAATTTAAGAATTTTAGAGAAGAAAGGAGCAAGAAGGAATGGGAAGAACCAAACCATCACCATTAGAAACTCTAACAAGTGTCCTGCCCATAGGATGGGCAACAGCCCATCCTGTCTTACTCTGATATGCTCTTCACGCCCCCTGCCTCCCATCAACTGTGTCCCACCCACACCAGTAGCTGACATTTACAAAGACTGCATCTCAGGCCCTCTTCAAAGTGTATCACATATATTTCATTCTCACAATGACTAATTGCTCCATTTTAAAGATGAGGAAACTGAAGCTGTGAGAAACTCAGTGACTGCTCAAGGTCTCACAGCTTAATAACCATCAGAGTCAGGAATCAAATCCATGCTGTCTAGCTAGCCCACTGTGCTGGCTTCTCCAACATTCAGAATTTCCATGGCTCATCACTTTCACTTGAATTTTGGGGGAACTACCCAACTTCCCTCAGTAATTCAATTAATGATAAAAGAAGATAATAAAGGCCGGCAGTCATGGGACACAGACTCTGTGCTAGGCTCTAAACTAAGCACATTAACTGTAAAGGTGCTCACATCACACAGAAACACTGGAGAAACAAGGTGTAGACAATGTAAGTAACAAGTTCAAGGTCATTCAACTAGTTAGTAGGGGAGTCTGGGCTTGAACCCAGGTCTTTTGATGCCAGACTCCATAACCACTGGCCGCTGGCCTGTAGTGTTGTTGCACTTCAGTCCTTTGGGCAGCCTTAGGTCCAGGGGAATCAGTTTCTCTCCCAGGAGACTCCTCATTACTCACACCCTCAGGAGTTCATGACACCATAGCAGGGCACCATGTGCTCAACATCCCCAAATGCACACAAGTGGCTGATTTATTTGAAGTCCAGTGTGTACATGGCACCACCAAACAGACTGAATCAATTCTGAGCTAAGCTCCTTAGGAGCTTGAAAGTGAGAGTGAAAGTCACTCAGTCGTGTCCGACTCTTTGCAACCCTATGGACTATACAGTCTATGGAATTCTCCAGGCCAGAAAACTGGAGTGGGTAGCCTTACCCTTCTCCAGGGGATCTTCCCAACCCAGGGATCGAACCCAGGTCTCCCGCATTGCAGGTGGATTCTTTACCAGCTGAGCCATAAGGGAAGCCCAAGAACGCTAGAGTGGGTAGCCTATCCCTTCTCCAACCCAGGGTCTCCTGCATTGCAGGCAGATTCTTTACCAACTGAACTATTAGGGAAGCACTATTCTCATTATTCATTATTTTACATTTTTATTTATTAGTTTATGCTCAATAATTACCACAGTGCCTAGCATGTAATAGTAGCTCAATAAATATTCAACAGATGAATAAATGAGTATTATTTTAGCTGAAGGGTTAGCATTGCCTTTAAAAAACTTCTACCCAGGTAATTCCTAGAATGTTGATGTTCACTCTTGTCATCTCCTGTTTGACCACTTCCAATTTGGGGGCTCCAAAATCACTGCAGATGGTGATCGCAGCCATGAAATTAAAAGACGCTTACTCTTTGGAAGGAAAGTTATGACCAACCTAGATAGCATATTCAAAAGCAGAGACATTACTTTTTTAACAAAGG
>NW_011495018.1:13220918-13222968 GCF_000754665.1 Bison bison bison | reverse complement strand
TTGAACTGTGGTGTTGGAGAAGACTCTTGAGAGTCCCTTGGACTGCAAAGAGATCCAACCAGTCCATTCTAAAGGAGATCAGTCCTCGGTGTTCTTTGGAAGGAATGATGCTAAAGCTGAAACTCCAGTACTTTGGCCCCCTCATGCAAAGAGTTGACTCATTGGAAAAGACTCTGATGCTGGGAGGGATTGGGGCAGGAGGAGAAGGGGATGACAGAGGATGAGATGGCTGGATGGCATCGCCAACTCTATGGACTTGAGTTTGAGTGAACTCCAGGAGTTGGTGATGGACAGGCAGGCCTGGCGTGCTGCAATTCATGGGGTCGCAAAGAGTTGGACACGACTGAGTGACTGAACTGAACTGAACTGAACTGAATTTGCCTTGATTCATGGACCTAACATTCCAGGTTCTTATGCAATATTGCTCTTTACAGCATCGAACCTTGCTTCTATCATCATTCCCATTCACAACTGGGTGTTGTTTTTGCTTTGGCTTCATCCCTTCATTCTTTCAGGAGTTATTTCTCCACTGATCTCCAGTAGCATATTGGGCACCTACCGACCTGGGGAGTTCATCTTTCAGTGTCCCATTATATCTACTATGGTGGGAAGGAATCCCTTAGAAGAAATGGAGTAGCCATCATAGTCAACGAGTCAGAAATGCAGTACTTGGATGCAATCTCAAAAGTGACAGAATGATCTCTGTTCATTGCCAAGGCAAACCATTCAATATCACAGTAATCCAAGTCTATGCCCTGACCAGTAATGCTGAAGAAGCTGAAGTTGAATGGTTCTATGAAGATCTACAAGATCTTCTAGAACTAACACCCAAAAAAGATGTCCTTTTCATTATAGGGGACTGGAATGCAAAAGTAGGAAGTCAAGAAACACCTGGAGTAACAAGCAAATTTGGCCTTGGAGTACAGAATGAAGCAGGGCAAAGACTAATAGAGTTCTGCCAAGAGAACGTACTGGCAAACACCCTCTTCCAACAACACAAGAGAAGACTCTACACATGGACATCACCAGATGGTCGACACTGAAATCAGATTGATTATATTCTTTGCAGCCAAAGATGGAGAAGCTCTATACAGTCAGCAAAAACAAGACCAGGAGCTGACTGTGGCTCAGATCATGAACTCCTTATTGCCAAATTCAGACCGAAATTGAAGAAAGTGGAGAAAACCACTAGACCATTCAGGTACAATCTAAATCAAATCCCTTATGACTATACAGTGGAAGTGAGAAATCGATTTAAGGGACTAGATCTGATAGACAGAGTGCCTGACGAACTATGGATGGAGGTTCCTGACATTGTACAGGAGACAGGAATCAAGACGATCCCCAAGAAAAAGAAATGAAAAAAAGCAAAATCGCTGTCTGGGGAGGCCTTACGAATAGCTGTGAAAAGAAGGGAAGCAAAAAGCAAAGGAGAAAAGGAAAGATATACTCATTTGAATGCAGAGTTCCAAAGAATAGCAAGGAGAGATAAGAAAGACTTCCTCAGTGATCAGTGCAAAGAAATAGAGGAAAACAATAGAATGGGAAAGACTAGAGATCTCTTCAAGAAAGTTAGAGATACCAAGGGAACATCTCATGCAAAGATGGGCTCAATAAAGGACAGAAATGATATGGACCTAACAGAAGCAGAAAATATTAAGAAGAGGTGGCAAGAATACACAGAAGAACTGTACAAAAAAGATCTTCATGACCCAGATAAGCATGATGGTGTGATCACTCACGTAGAGCCAGACATCCTGGAATGTGAAGTCAAGTGGATCTTTGAAAGCATCACTACGAACAAAGCTAGTGGAGGTGATGGAATTCCAGTTGAGCTATTTCGAATCCTGGAAGATGATGCTGTGAAAGTGCTGCACTCAATAAGCCAGCAAATTTGGAAAACTCAGCAGTGGCCACAGGACTGGAAAAGCTCAGTTTTCCAATCGCAAAGAAAGGCAATACCAAAGAATGCTCAAACTACTGCACAATTGCACTCATCTCACACACTAGTAAAGTAATGCTTAAAATTCTCCAAGCCAGCCTTCAGCAA
>NW_011495018.1:13212548-13220428 GCF_000754665.1 Bison bison bison | reverse complement strand
AAAGAGGAGAGTGAAAAATTTGGCTTAAAGCTCAACATTCAGAAAACTAAGATCATGGCATCCAGTCCCATCACTTCATGGCAAATAGATGGGGAAACAGTGGAAATAGTGGCTGACTTTATTTTTGGGGGCTCCAAAATCACTGCAGATGGTGATTGCAGCCATGAAATTAAAAGACGCTTACTCCTTGGAAGGAAAGTTATGACCAACCTAGACAGCATATTCAAAAGCAGAGACATTATTTTGCCATCAGAGATCCGTCTAGTCAAGGCTATGGTTTTTCCAGTGGTCATGTATGGATGTGAGAGTTGGACTATAAAGAAAGCTAAGTGCCGAAGGATTGATGCTTTTGAACTGTGGTGTTGGAGAAGACTCTTGAGAGTCCCTTGGACTGCAAGGAGATCCAACCAGTCCATCCTAAAGGAGATCAGTCCTTGGTGTTCATTGGAAGGACTGATGTTGAAGCTGAAATGCCAATACTTTGGCCACCTGATGGGAAGAGCTGACTCATTTGAAAAGACCCTGATGCTGGGAAAGATTGAGGGCAGGAGGAGAAGGGGACGACAGAGGATGAAATGGTTGGATGGCATCACTGACTCGATGGACATGGGTTTGGGTGGACTCTGGGAGTTGGTGATGGACAGGGAGACCTGGCGTGCTACAGTTCATGGGGTCACAAAGAGTCGGACACGACTGAGAGACTGAACTGAACTGAACTGAACTGAACCCAGTTAATATGGCAGGGTTTCACTTTGCTGAAAATACAGGTCATAGACCAAATCAGGAGAGTGTGGAATCATAATCATTTCACTCAGTATTAGACCTTGCATGCTAAGTCACTTCAGTCGTGTCCAACTCTTTTCGACCCTATGGACTGTAGCCTACAGGTTCCTCTGTCCATGGGGGTTCTCCAGAATACCAGAGTGGTTGCCATGCCCTCCTCCAGGGGATCTTGCCAAACCAGGGAATGAACCCATGTCTCCCACATTGCAGGCAGATTCTTAGACTTGATGTTGACTAATGCTAGCACAGCCTTGATGCTTTTCCAAACAGTGAAACTGCCGAGAAAAATAAAATGAGAGGAAAAAAAGGAGAAAGAGATGCACAAAGGAAAACCCACAAGAGCAGAAAATTCAGGTCAGAAGTTCAAGAGGAAAGAGAAGTAAAGACTGATCTCAAAAAATAGAAAACACGGAGTAATCCCAGGCAAGGGGAATGAGAAGGAAGCTTGCAATGCTGGGGCCAAAGCAAAGATTACAGAGAAACTTTGGAAAAGTAGAGAGTCAGAGGAAAAGCAAAAGTCAAATAAATAATAAAACCTGCGTGAATAAAAGCCCCACTGAGACCCTGATAAATGTAACTCATCACATCCAAAGGAAAGTTCAGCAAAGGAGGGTGTTGAGAGATAAAAGAGAGAACCTGGGGAAGAGTTTTGCTTTCAGGATTTGATTTGCTTACTTATTTTTAAAAGGAAGGTGAGCACACCTGTTCAATGACATCAATTTCCCAGGGGTGGCTGGTGCCTGTTTGCATACCTACAAATAAAAATAAAGAAAACTCGCTAAATTCCTGGCCCATTTTACTGTGGCTTTTAAGACAGAGCAAAAGATAGGCTTTCACTGGGTACTGACACCTTAGAATTTCCTATCAAATTCTTTGACATTTGTCTCTGAAATGTTCTTATCTGTTGCTGATAGATGTGAGGTTGTCAGGGTTGTCTCTGTGGTCTAGTAATGGGTTCTGTGAAACCCACCCAGGGGCCTTGCTAATGTGCACTGACGACAACTTATCTTTAAGGAGGAATTTGCCCAAGGTCACTTGGAAGGAAGGGTTCATTGCAAGATGTGGCCAGTCTTGCCCACCACCAAACAGGTTGGCAGAATCAAACCTCATGTCTTCATGGCCTTTGATGAGCCTTTGGGGTTACTTTGCTTCACTGAATAGCAACCAACAGCAGTATATTGCAGCACCATCTAAAAAAAGCATCTCTCATTTTAGGAGTGATTTTTCAAAGCAGGTGTTCCCTAGGAGGGCTTCCCTGGTGGCTCAGTGGTAAAGAATCCACCTGCCAATGCAGGACAGTCGGGTTCCATCCCTGGGTCAGGAAGGTCCCCTGGAGGAGGAAATGGCAACCCATAACAGTATTGTTGCCTGGGAAATCCCATGGACAGAGGAGCCTGGTGGGCTGCAGTCAGATGGTGGCAAAAGAGTTGGACACGACTTAGTGATTAAACAACAGTTCCCTAGAAAGGCATGGGGCCAAGACAAATCCACTGTCCCCTCAAACCATACCTTTCCCCTCTTCCTGCTGGGATTACCCCAATGAGATCCAGGCATGAGAAGATCAAGAATGACTTTGCGTGACAAATGCAGTTACCAAGGGCAACCTGGGAAGAAAGGCGGGGGTGTGAGCTCCTCCTCTCTGAGGGGCTGTCTTTATGAGTCTCAACCAATTGCCTTCACCCTACCCAAAGCACTGAATAAAAGGACTTGTCAAATTCTTTTTATGCCCTGAGACTTTGCATGTGCTGTTCCGTCTGCCCTTCTCCCATCAATGGCTGTCTTCCACCTTTAGGACCCACATAGAGGTCACCAACCCCAAGGGAGCCGTTCCAGATTTCTGGTCTTAAGTAGATTCTCTGACTTTATTGACTTACAGAGGTTCATTCTTTTCCTTTCCAAATGTTCTACAGCTTATAACCACGTACCCAGTTATCTGATTGTTTGCTCAATGCCAGACCCCACAGCCCCACCCTAGAAGCCCCATGAGAACAAGGACTTTGCTCTCATCTCTAGCAGTAAAACCTCAAAGTCCAATAGCATGCCTGGTCCACATAGTGGGTCTACAGACATTTGCTTCACAAATGATTGTACAATCCTAGAAATGGCTCTACTCACAAATATGGGTGACTCTATGAAGCATTAATAAAGCTGACAAAGCAAAGTAGCTTTTGACTAAGAAAATAATAAGGTCAAAAATGTAGAAAATTATGAGCTCATTACAAAGAACAGATTCATCAAGGATTTACTCTCAAGGATCTATGACAATATTGTATGCAACCATTTCATACTTGTTTTAAAGTACTTGTAATAATTCTACAGGAAGTTCTTCAAGAGAAATGGACATATTAGAAGGAAAGTTGGGTCCTCAGGAAGAAACACAAAGCATTAAAAGTAGTAAAGTTATTTTTTCTCTTCATTTCCTTAAAATACATATGAATTTAAAAAGCAGAATATAATATTGTAGTTTATAATGTATATAAATGTAAAACATGAAAATTATAGCTTGCAGGTTGGCAGTAGGAGAAACTAACAGATAAAGTCCTCTGTAAGTAAGATTTCCATATTTTATATGTAACCGCACAATAGTATGCTCAGTAGACTGTAAAAAATAAAAAATGGATTTTGTAAGCTTTAAAGCAATCATTTAAACAATGCAGAGTTATAGCTAGAACTAATAGACTATAGTTATATAACTATACACTAGTTAATGAAAGGGAATTCTCAAAAATAGTTAAGTAAGTCAGAAGAAGGCAGGGAGAAACTGAAGCAAAAAAAGGGGGAGGTGACAATTAGAGAACAAATAAAGGAGAAAATAGACCTAATTTCAAGCATACTGCTATTTACATTAAACTTTAATGTTTGTTTAAATATTATTTTTGTGGTTTGGTTTGCTTATTTTTTTAATTATTTATTTATTTGTGCTGGGTCTTCATAGCTGCAAGGGATTTTCTCAAGTTGTGGCAAGTGGGGGCTGCTCTCTGGTTTCGGCACGTGGGTTTCTCATTGCAGTAGTGTCCCCTGCTGTGGAGCACAGGCTCTAAGGTGTGCAGGCTCAGTAGCTTTGGCTCGGAGGCTCTAGGGCACAGGCTCAGTAGTTGTGGTACTGGGGCTTAGTTGCTCCAAGTCACTTGGGATCTTCCCGGATCAAGGATCAAATCCATGTCTATTGCATTGGCAGGTGGGTTCTTCACCACTGAACCACCAGGGAAGCACCTAAATGTTAATGCTCTAAACATTCCACTTAAAAGAGAGACTGTCAAAACGAGACTGTCAAAACGAGTTAAAAAAAGAAAGAGCCAACTATGTCCTATGTGCTTTACATGTGCTAACTCACTCAAGTCTTCTTATAACTATCAGGCTCTATGAGGCTGTGAAAGATGAAATATGCTACTGCCCAGCTCACACAGCCACTGAGGGGCAGAACTGGTTTTGAACCCAGAAGTGTGGCTCCAGGACCCACTAATCTAAGATTTACAGAATAATCCTAACTAAAACATTCAATCAGGATTTAACCTAAAATTGTAGTATACTTGTATTTTGAGGATAGGTGGAAGGGAGGGAGGAGAATGGGAGTAAGTATGAGATAAACTTTATCTCATCTTGCACAGGAGAAAACTAATAGAAAAATGCCTAAAAATCATGATCCAATGGAATGCACTATACGTTTAAGGGAGAGACATGGAGATACATTTCAGAAGAAAGAAATAGAAGAGGCCTCTAGCCAAAGGAGAGTTCCGCAGTGTTCAAGAAGGGCATGGAACTATTATTTGTCTTTTGTTTGGCCTGCTGCATACAGGATCTTAGCTCCCTGATCAGGGATCCAACCCATGTCCCCAGAAGTGGAAGAACCAGGGAAGTCCTGGAATTATTATTTTTAACTTTTTCCCTTGTAGCAACTTTTGACATTTTAAAATTATTTGTGTTTATTTGGTCTGATTGAACCAAGCTTCTGAGAGGGCGTGGCAGGAGAGTGGACGGGGTGGGCAGCTGATGGGTGTGTCAGTCAGCACCAACTCACGGCCCGGGCTCGAAACACAGTGGGAGCAGCAGCTGGTTTAGCACAAAACGCCAGGTAAGTGCGAGCTGAGCCTCATCCTGTCAGAGACGGGGTGGGATGAGGGCTGTGCATGCTTATTTAGATGGCGCAGCTGCCAGGCACAGCTGGGTGTTGAGACCTTCAGCCCAAGCTGGCTAGGTCTTCTAAAAGTAGTTGAAAAGATGGATTTTTAAATCTTGACAACTAATTCAAACCATTTCGCATGTATTGCATAGGCCAAACAAAATATAACTGAGGGCCTGATTTGACCCATCTGTCACCAGCTTGCAATCGTGTGTGTGTGTGTGTGTGTGCGCGTGTGTGTGTGTGTGCGTGTGCACTATAGTTAGGGGAAGGCCAATACTTGAAATGCAATGATCTGAGTTCATCACTCTCGGTTAATAGTACACCACTACACCATACCTTATTTATTGTTCCATGCGTGACCCCTTATTTCTATTTTTAAATTACATTGTTTATTCTTTATTCCCTGCTCCCACTGTCCACCACCACCACATCCAGTCCCTCCAACTGACTCAGAAACTTTCGTTTGTACATGTTCTTGTAAAATGCATACTGTTTTGCATGTAAATACTGCTGATTTAAATAAATAGTGCTATTATATAGATCTTCCTCTGTGCCTTGCTTTTTATCAGGACGATGTTTTCAAGTCCAGCCATGTTCCAGGGCAGACATCTGTTCTGTTATTCCCAACTACTGCATGGCATCTGTGGTCCTCCCACCCCCATACCCCCTTTTCCCAGTTGCTTCATAGTTCCACTATGAGAAACGATGCTGCAATAAATGTCCTTGTACCAGTGTCGTGAGAAACCTGTGTGAGCATCTGCTTGGAACGTACCCTGAAAGGCAGAATTGCTGAGTCATAACTAAAAAGCCTCCTGTTGAGGGTGAAAGAAGAGAGTGGAAAAGCTGGCTTAAAAGTCAACATTCAAAAAACTAAGATCATGGCATCCGGTCCCATTATTTCATGGCAAATAGAAAGGGACAAAGTGGAAGCAGTGACAGATTTTATTTTCTTGGGCTCCAAAATCACTGCTGACAGTGCTTGCAGCCGTGAAATTAAAAGATGCGTGCTCCTTGGAAGGAAAGCTATGACAAACCTAGGCAGTGTATCAAAAAGCAAAGACATCACTTTGCTGACAGGGTCTGTATAGTCAAAGCTATGGTTTCCCAGTAGTCATGTATGAGAGATTGACTCTTAAGAAGGCTCAGAGCCGAAGAGTCGATGCTTTCAAATTGTGGTGCTGGAGAAGACTCTTAAGAGTCCCTTGGACAGCGAGGAGATCAAATCAGTCAATCCTAAAGGAAATTAACCCTGAATATTCATTGGAAGGACTGACGCTGAAGCTGAAGCTCCAATACTTTGGCCACCTGTTGCAAAGAGATGACTCATTGGAAAAGACTCTGATGCTGGGAAAGATTGAAGGCAAAAGGAGAAGAGGGTGGCAGAAAATAAGATGATTAGAAAGCATCATCAACTCAATGGACATGAATTTGAGCAAACTCCAGGAGACAGTGAACGACAGGGAAGCCTGGTGTGTTATAGTCTATGGGGTCGCAGAGTTGGACACGATTTAGTGACTGAACAAGAACAAGATATGCAGGCTTACCATGCACCGTCCTGCCTTCCAGTCTCACAGGCAGGGTAGGAAGGTGCATATATTCCTACATCCTCACCAACACTTGGCATCATCCAACTTTCTTCTTTCCAGCCTAATGGAAAATGAAACTTCATTGCTCTGAGCCCAGTGGGTACTTCCAGAATTAACACAAACAATTTATCTTGGGGACCTCAACAGACTTTAAAACTCTGTGTTCATCCTCAGACCCAAAAGGTAGGTGATTCTCCCCCACTTTATAGTTGACTCACTACACAACAAAAGGCAAAGTCAAAATCTGACTGTACCTCTGAAACTGTGAATTCCACCTATGCCAAGGAGGGATGGATGAGAACTGCCTTTCTAGCCATTGTATTCCCCCATCTATTCAGTTCTGTATTCCAATCACTAGAATGTACTTCTTGGGTGGGAATAAATAAGACATACTTTCTACTATGATGTTTTGTCAAATTCAAAGAATAATCAAAGTTAGATAAGTAGAAGTCCAAAGCATAGTCTCTAAAATGAACTTTTTCAAGGGACTTAAAAAAAAGTCACAGTCGCAATTTGAGATGAAATGCACTATAGTCACAGAGAAGTTACTCTAATAAGAGCATATTATTATTATCTAGTCCAGAGTCTTGACTGATGCTGTCTTGTCATTATAGAAGTTGCTTTTTTCCCCCTCCTTTTTGTGCAGCATAATATATCCCCCAAAAGTTTGGTACTTAAAAACATTTTTCCCTAAAGCAGCAGGAGTGATTATCATGGATGATAAGTAAATTTGTCAGCATTAGCACAGCAAAGTAACTTTCATCAGCCTACACGAGACTTGTCTGAAGGCTCGAGGGCTGTTGCTGACTCACAGGCTGTCAGTTCTGGAGCTGGGCTTTCGGGTGTATGCTGTGTTTTGTTTTCCATTCTGCCGTTGTGAGAATATTATGGGTAATTTAATATTTTCTAAAATACTGAAAGTCCTTTTAATTGAATAAATTTACTGAAAAACTTAATAGATTTAAATGGTCTTATGAGTCATTTTTGAGGAAAGATTGATTTCTTTAAGAGGATCCAGCTGTAACTTGCCTGAAGCATTGTACAAATTCTTCAGGAGAACTGATGACTTTTTCCTTGTCAGCCTAGTTGAAAATGATACTCAATAGTTCTATTTATCAGTGGGGAAAACATGTTTAAACACATTCAGAATGCTGCCCCTGTTTTTATTAAATCTAATCCTTCTGTTTTCCTTGTTAAGAAGGTTTAAATATAAACACAATCAAATTTGTTCTATGTGAGCTGTTAAAACCCAACAGTAATACAAAGAGGACCAAAATAGCTGAATCATAATTCACATTAGAAACACAACTGCCATTTACTTATTTATAGGACAGAATGATAACACCCAAAGAGATTAAAAAAAAAAAAAAAAAAAAATGAGGAAAAAA
>NW_011495018.1:13210090-13212448 GCF_000754665.1 Bison bison bison | reverse complement strand
TGAATCATAATTCACATTAGAAACACAACTGCCATTTACTTATTTATAGGACAGAATGATAACACCCAAAGAGATTAAAAAAAAAAAAAAAAAAAAAAAAAGAATGAGGAAAGAACCTGGCGGCAGTTAAAACTAGTGAAATTGACTTTGGTAATCCTAGACTCTAGATTTCTCAGGACAGAGACCAAGACAGCCTTCTTTATAGACTCAGTTCCTGGAAATGAGCCTGTCTACCAGGAGGTAACTTACTGAAATTGCAGCCACCACAATAAATAACATCTTCTTCCTACCTGAGATGCACAGAAGAGTCAGACAGCTGGAGACAAAAATACCAGCTCTGTTCAAGATAAAGCTAAATTAGAGGGCATGGCAGCATTGTGAATACAGAGTGGACTTCTGAATCCTTCACCCTGAATTAGATGGAGTTGGCCACTCAGCTCCGGGCAACTGGAGGTCTCCCTACAACTGGGAGCCTGAAAGTTCACTGCCCCCTAGAAAGTCGCTGGAGCTGAGGAGGTGCGGCTCCTTTCCCAAACCCGCAGTCAGGTAAGCCACACCCATTTCTTGGCAGGGGATTGGGTGGAGAGAAGCTGGAAGTTTTCCAAAGGCCTTTATCCTTCTGGAAGCAGAGTGGGAATTGTTACCCCTCTACAGAGACATACAGGCTTTCCTGGTGGCTCAGTGGTAAGGAATCGACCTGCCAATGCAGGTGACTCAGGTTTGATCCCTGGGTCAGGAAGATCCCCTGCAGAAGAAAATGGCAACCCACTCCAGTATTCTTGCCTGGGAAATCTCATGGACAGAGGGACCTGGAGGGCTGCAGTCCATGAGGTCTCAAAAAGAGTCAAACAGGACTTGGCGACTAAACAACAAATAGAGACATACCCTGTGGAAGTGAATGCCTAGTTGTTGTTTAGTAGGTAAAGACCAGCTCTTTTTGAGACCCCCACAGACCGGACCGCAGCCACGGGGATTTGTGGTTTTAAAACTATATGGGCTTCACTACTCAACTCTATTCTTGTTGTGGTAACTGGAATATGTGTTAGCAAATACCCCTCCAAATTTAAAATTCATCTCATTCTTTAGATCCATTTTTTAAATCTGCCTTCTATTTAGATTGAATCATGTTATTCAAAGGAATTGCTTGGTCATACTTTCATTTATATATTTTCATTTTACTTAGGTTCTGTATTATGACTTAGTCTACTCTTTCTCTAAGCTGTTGCTAGGGAAACTCGGGAATTCTAAGCATAGCTACTTGAATCAGGACAATGTTCTTAATGACCTTAATTGGCTAGGAAGAACAATCCTTGTTATAGTGTTTTCTATTCTGTTTTGGGTTTTAGAATTTCCGGATTGTGACAAACATTAAACAAACGATCACTTTGATTTGGGATTTCCGGCTCAGATCAAAGTCACCATTGTCAAACACTTAAAGAGAGGTGATGACACCAGGGAGGGCTCTGTGGTATAGAATGCAGACATGCAGGCATGGGCATCCAAGGGCATTTTTTGCAGAGTGGCTCCCCTGAGGTTCAGATCAGTACGGAAGACACCTGGGTGTCAATGCTCTGCAGGTGTCTCCCCTACACTATGGTCTTTAATTTTCACACAGTTCCTTTTGTATCATCTTAGCCCTGGGTTCAGATCAGGATGGATTGCTCAAAACTGAGCTACTCGAATTACATCCAGCTACTCCTCTGGATGTTTAGAAGGCATTTTGTAAAAAATAGAAGCAAAGAATGTAAAACTTCAGATGTGCAGTTTTAGAGCTGGGGGATCATCAAACCTACTAGCCCTCCAACCCACATCCTCGATTTATGAAATGAGGAAACAGAAGCAATCAAGGTTAGGAACTTGAACAAAATTACGAAGCTCATCAGTGACCAGGTCAGAGCTAGAACTCAGTTTTTCAGATCCTCTGTCCATCTTTCATCATCTCTGCTTCTCAACTGTAGGGAACTTCCAGGAAGAATAGGCCAAGAGTCAAGAGAAGAAGGCACTGTGACTGCTACGTTGTTACCTGATTCTGTGTTTAGTGCTGAAGTATTTCACCAGGGTCAGCAGTAAGTTGTAGATTGCACATTCTGGCTGCACATTGACAGCATGGCTGTCTCTTGGTCCTCACATTTTTCAGCTTTTATTTCTCTTCACAATACACTTTATACTAAAATCCAAGCCCACTCAGAGAAGGCAATGGCACCCCACTCCAGTACCTTTGCCTGGAAAATCCCATGGATGGAGGAGCCTGGTGGGCGGCAGTCCGTGGAGTCTCGAAGAGTCGGACACGACTGAGCGACTTCACTTTCACTTTTCCCTTTCATGCATTGGAGAAGGAAATGGCAACCCACTCTAGTG
>NW_011495018.1:13209667-13209990 GCF_000754665.1 Bison bison bison | reverse complement strand
CAGAGGAGCCTAGTGGGCTGCTGTCTATGGGGTCGCACAGAGTCGGACACGACTGAAGCGACTTAGCAGCAGCAGCATACATATGAAAAACAGTGGACTGGAAGAAGCACAAGCTGGAATCAAGATTGCCGGGAGAAATATCAATAACCTCAGATATGCAGATGACACCACCCTTATGGCAGAAAGTGAAGAGGAACTAAAAAGCCTCTTGATGAAAGTGAAAGTGGAGAGTGAAAAAGTTGGCTTAAAGCTCAACATTCAGAAAACGAAGATCATGGCATCCGGTCCCATCACTTCATGGGAAATAGATGCAGAAACAGTGG
>NW_011495018.1:13208213-13209567 GCF_000754665.1 Bison bison bison | reverse complement strand
ACACGCAAACACACACACACACGTGTGCCCCAGGGATCAGACTGATTACAAACATCCACCTGGCACTCCTGTTTGAAATCTGTCTGGAAAGGCACAGGGCAGTCCCAATCGGGTCCTTCTGATTTCTGAAAAGGCCATCAGCACATTCCATCGCAGCTAAGAACTGGACACCTTGGCGCAGCCACAGAGCCAACTCAGGGCAAAGGAGGGTGGGAAAGGCCAAGGATGCTGACAAGAAATTCATGACAGCCCCCGAGGGGGAAAAAGGAAAAACCCACCCAAAGAGGCCCAGGAAGGAAGGCTTGACCAGGTGGCACCGCTTCAGTTAAATTAGACAAAGGGAGGGGGAGAGGGAGGGGGAGAGGGAGGGGTCTGAAAGCAGAGACACCTGGGGAGCCAAGGGGGGTGGGGCAAAGGTTGAGAAAAACAAGCCACCTGGGACCCTGATGGAAACACTCTCCAGCGGGATGAGGTGTAAAAGAGGCAGGTCAAGGAGGCGGGCAGAAACCAGAGGGCAGAAATGGAGGACGCGGAGGGGTTGGCACTGCCCATCAGGCAGTCTGCTGTCAGTCAAGAGAGGTCAAAGGAACTAGGAAGGACAGGGATATTACTAAGAGAATGTCCTTACCTGGGAATAAGAAGGGATAAATGTCAGGTCAGGAGATGGCACAAAGTACAGGAGTCTAACCTAAAAATGTCCTTTTTCTTCTTTTTTCTCTCTCTCTCTTTTTTTTTTTTTTTGGCTATAACTGTTTACGAACAGTATGATTTTTTAAGAATTGAGGTATCATTCATTTACAATGTATACATTTCTACTGTACAGCAAAATGATTTAGTTTTGTATATGTAGTCGCTAAGAGTCGGGGATGACTGAGCGACTTCATTTTCACTTTTCACTTTCATGCATTGGAGAAGGAAATGGCAACCCACTCCAGTATTCTTGCCTGGAGAATCCCAGGGACAGGGGAGCCTGATGGGCTTCCGTTTATGGGGTCGCATAGAGTTGGACATGACTGAAGCGACTTAGCAGCAGCAGCAGCCAACCCCACTGGCCAGATCAGAACACAAATCTGTGAAATACAGGTAAGAGGTGATCCCTAAGTGTGCTTCCTTGCTTTAATGGGCCCAGAATGTAAGTCATTAAATTAGCCTTGACTATTTAAGGTTTATTTGTTTGGGGTGTTGTTTGGGGGATCCTGGGGATTCCAGCAGAATGATAGAAAAGTTTTGGTATTAAATTTCAAAGTGTGAAAGTGATAAGGTCAACACCAAGGTGAGAAAGGGTGGGAGGGCCCCCAGGGAAGAAGAGGCAAAGACACCATTTACACACACACACACACACACACACGTGTGC
>NW_011495018.1:13195578-13208052 GCF_000754665.1 Bison bison bison | reverse complement strand
GTCATGTATGGATGTGAGAGTTGGACTATGAAGAAGGCTGAGCGCTGAAGAATTGATGCTTTTGAACTGTGGTGTTGGAGAAGACTCTTGAGAGTCCCTTGGACTGCAAGGAGATCCAACCAGTCCATTCTGAAGGAGATCAGCCCTGGGATTTCTTTGGAAGGAATGATGCTGAAGCTGAAACTCCAGTACTTTGGCCACCTCATGTGAAGAGTTGACTTGTTGGAAAAGACTCTGATGCTGGGAAGGATTGGGGGCAGGAGGAGAAGGGGATGACAGAGGATGAGATGGCTGGATGGCATCACTGACTCGATGGACGTGAGTCTGGGTGAACTCCGGGAGTTAGTGATGGACAGGGAGGCTTGGCGTGCTGCGATTCATGGGTCGCAAAGAGTCGGACACGACTGAGCGACTGAACTGAACTGAACTGATACATATACATTCTTTTATGTTCTTTTCCATTATGACTTATCAAGGGATAGATTGAACACAGTTCCCTGTACTATACAGCAGGACTTTGTTGTTTATTCATTCTATATATATAATAGCTTGCATCTGCTAACCCCAAACTCGCATTCTATCCCCTCTCCTCCTGCCCTCTGCCTTGACAAACACTAGTCTGTTCTTTATGTCTGTGAATGTTTCTCATACAGTATAATTTTATGAAAGTCAAATTAGATTTTTTTTGTCTCCATTTTTTTTTTCATTGAAAAATTTCAAACTCTCTCTGAAGAGTTGAAAGAAAAATGCACTTTTTACTCATATATCCTTCACCTGGATTTACAATTGTCAGCATCTTACTACATTTACTTTTAGCTGTCTAACTGTAACCTTTTCCCTGTCATTTGAAAATAAGTTGCAAACACCAAAATGCTTCATTTTCAAATTTTGTAACATGCGTCTCCTAATAATAGGTCATAACCATCAATATACCTGGGAAAATTAACATTAATTTTATTTAATATCTAGTTCATATTTAATTTTCTCAATTGTCCCTCAAATATCTTCTTTTTGGCCATTCTTTCCTAATCCAGAATCTAATATTTGGGCAGTAATATTGTCCAATACATTTAGGTTTTATTTCAGGAGCAAGTTTTAATTTGGAGCAAGTTTGTTGTTGTTGTCAGTTGTTTTCGTAACACTGAGGTTTTAAAAGATAACTGAGTAGAATAAACTGTGTTGTGGATTTGTCTGATTGCTTTATCATGATCAGATTAAAATTAAATTATCTTTGGCAAGAATTCTATGCAGGAGATACTGTCTTTCCTTGAAGGAAAACACACCTTAAAAGTTTCATCTCACCATTTCTTTACAAATTACATTGATGTCGTGGTTTCACCAAAAAAACGATCTTCAATGGTTATCTTAGTCACAAGCAGATCTTTAAAGTAGTTGTTAAAAAGCCGGCTATGAATGGAACACTGATTTTGATGCTAAAATTCCAGGCAAAGAAAGCAACATGGTAAAGAAAGGCAATTCTAGAACTTCACAGTCCAACTTCTACAGAAAATTAAAAAAGAGATTCCTGGACTGAATTCTACCAGAAATGTATCATAAGAAGCATGATGAGCAGCATCTTCCTGTGGTTCTCCAGTAGAAGCAGCATCAATCTTCACGGAGAGCCGGGTCACAGGGATTCTGTGCTTTGACAGGAAGGGCCCCATGTGTTCTGGATGCCAGATGTGAGTGAGAAAGCTGGTGGCTTGGCAACTGGAGGAGTCTGACTCCTCTTCTTGACCAGATGGTGAACCACTCACTTCAGCAGGGCAGTGGTTTATCTGGGGCTCTGATATAGACTCCCAAACTATATAAGGGTGGCTAAAGTCTACAATCAGGCTAATAGTCAAATATTCCTAAATTAATCAAAAGATGTATCTTATTTAATTCTGAAAATGGCACATGCATAGAAAACTAAAACCAAAAAGGATTTGTGAGAAACTAATCTGTCTCCTATGCAAACCCAATTGTATTCTTCAGAAGTAACCACCATCTCAATATTCTTCCAGAAATGTTCGTACATATGCGTACATACCCATACGTATTTTAAAATGCAGATTACTAGTGCTCTCTATACTTTTCTGTTGCTTTTTTCTTACCACTTCACAAAGTAATCGGGTATTTTGGCACACCAGCTTATGCAAGGATCTCATGCTTTTTACTTGCTGCATAGTATTCCATTAGACACCATCATGTGTTTGACTAGCAGCCAATTTCTAGTATTTTGTCATTATCAAGAGTGTTGCAGTCAACATCCTGAAAAATTCATGTTGGTATACACTTTCAAGGATATTTGTAAGATAAATTCCTGGAATAAAATTGCTGGACATCAAAAGGGATGTGCATTTAAGATACTCATAGATATGATAAAATTGCCCTTCAAAGAGTTTGTTTCAAGTTACACCTCAAATAACCCCTTCTCTTGGCAAGCCTGTGCTTTAACACAGCTGAGTCACCTGACAGGTGAAACATGGCATCTCCCTTGTCTTTTCCAATTTGCAGATGTTCATAAGGCTATTTGGATTTTCCTTCTGCTTGCCTGCTGAGTATTTTCCGAATGGTCTTTTTCTTATGGGTATATGAAGGCTTTTTATATTATAGAAAAATCAAAACTTGTCTGTCATTTGTGCTGCCATGTATTCCCCGCCTTTTTTGCCTTCTGATTTTGTTTGTTGGATTTTTTGGTGGTGTTCAAATGTTTCAAAAGTCATCTGTGGTCAAATATATCTATCTTTTCCTTTATAGCTTTAGATATTGTGACATGAATAGAGAGGCCATCTCCACTGTAAACCAAACAAGATAGAAAAAAATTCTCACACTGTTTTGATACATCTCATATTTTATGTTTAAAATTTTAATCCATATAGAATTAATTTTGGTATAAAGAATGAGGTATGGATTTGAGCTTGCATTTTTTTCCCAAATGGAATTCAGTTGCCTTAAGTCTATTTACTGACTGACCCACCTCTTTCCCATTACTTTGATGTCTGTTTTTCATCTTTTGAAGGTAATTATTCTCAATTAAAAGGCTAGATCAGACTCATTAGATCCTGGGTATGAAAATTTTTCAGTTAGTTTATTCAATTTAGAAGCTACTGGCAAAAAAATTCCTTTTATATACAATTCTAAATCCATTCAGCAGATGGTACTTATTTTTTCTCCAAACCAAAAATTCATGTGTCATAAATGTTGATGAAGTGTTCTTAAATGAAATTTACTCCCATTCATCTTTCATTTCTTAGCAATAAGGCTGCAGTCCAAGTGGAGAAGGAAAATGAATTCTCTGCAGTGCAGAAAAGGATAACAGACTATTTGCATCATTACCTTTAATTACGCAAGAATTGGTCCGTTACTGGAGATTATGCTGTGTTTTTTTGTTTGTTCCAGTCTTGCTTGGGATACCTTCCAGGTCTCAACTACATTAAAAAAAGTTAATCTCATGGGTTAACAAAGAGAGTCATGGAAAAACTGCACGTGAGTTTATCATTAGTTCTTTATGTTACCAGATACGTCTATTGTTAACTCACTTCTAGGATCTGTATTTGTCAGAAGGTAATATTCAAGTGCAATCAGTTGGTGCTGCTAAAATAAACTTGAGAATACTTTGCAGGCTGCTTCAACTTGACTAGTCCTTAAAAAGATTCAAAAATGCTCCTTAAAAAATGGGGGCGGGGAGGGCATATGGACTTCATGAGCCCTAGGTAGACATCATTGATGGAACAGAATCCTATTTCCACTTGTCCATCTTGTTCACCTCTATGTTACCATTTAGAACAGTCCTTTGCACATAGCAGATATTCAGTTGGTTGAGTGGAAGGATGGAAGGAAGGATGGATCAATGGGTGGATGGGAGAGTCCAGATGTAGGACTCACCAACTTCCTTGACACAGCAGCAACTGTTGATGGAGCAATTAAACACTCAAGATGAAATCTATTTTCCGTACCACACTGAGGTTTTATTCTTGACTCATTTTTCCTGACTATTCAATGAAAGACATGTATGTTAAAGAAAGCACTTCAATCAGAAAAGCCTATCTTGCTTGGTGTTCTCATCGAAATGCATCATGCTCATTTTTGCATCATGATATAATAAGAAAACTGTTTTTATATCTTGAGTTTCCATAAGTCTCCTAAACAGAAGTGGATCCATGTACTCCCTGTTTCCATTAGGGACCACTCAAGGTTTCTTTCTCTCTCATTAATTACAAATATAAGCCAAATGAGAATGGGAGCTCCTCCTTTCATCAAGGACAATGGAAAGTGTTTTTATAATAGCCATGGTTGCAGTATTTTAAAGTACAGATAATTAAAATCTCAGCATGCTGCCATCCAAATCATATACAACAAAAAAGTAAAATCTTCTTACACCATATTTCAAAGCACCAGCCACTTGGCTCTGTCCTCCCCTTCCTCCTCTAACAGGCTCTTCTTACTCGGGACCTGGAGTGTGACACATGGCCTGTAAGAGGGAGCCGGCACCAAAGGTGAGCAGCCATTTGGTTCTGTTGGGCTTGCATACAGATAAGCAGGGAGTGTACACAAGCAAACAAACAGCGAGAGTGGCTGATGACAAGCTCTTACTAAAGTCAGGGAAGGACTGAAGAAGTTGCTTCTTACATTTTGGTAGACTGCCTGTAATTTAAAATGAACATTTATTTCTGCCTGTTCCCAGTTTACACTGTCAAGGTTTTGGTAGTAATCATTTCTCCTCTAGATTCAACTTCCACTGCTTGTTAAAAACCCTTGCTTTTATTCATTTCAAAGGAGTTGGCTTCCTCAGGAGATAACATCACTGTTTATAACAGATATTCATAACAACCATATGGACCTTAAAAAATCATCTGATCACTCACTCAATTATTGAGTACCAACTAAACATCAGGCACTGTGCTACATCAATGTCAGGGCTACAACGGCTAGAGAGGCTATATATTCTTTGTATATATTTTTTAAATTACTAGTAGACTTAAAAACATAGACAAATAAATGCACAAGACTGCGGATTGCTGGAGGTCAGCAAAGCTCAGATAGAGCACTTTGCATGCAGTAGAAGAAATGCCAGAAAAAAAAAATCATTCATATGATGTCTCATCCCACAAGAGGTTTGAGGTGATTTACAAAGATATATGAGCTTCCCTCCTAGCTCAGCTGGTAAAGAATCCACCTGCAATGAAAAAGACCCCAGTTCGATTCCTCAGTTGGGAAGATCCCCTGGAGAAGGGGTAGACTACCCATACCAGTATTCTTGGGCTTCCCTGGTGGTTCAGGCAGGAAAGAATCCGCCTGCAATGCGGGAGACCTGGGTTTGATCCCTGGGATGAGAAGACCCCCTGGAGGAAGGCACGGCAACCCACTTCAGTATTCTTGCCTGGAGAATCCCAAGGACAGAGGAGCCTGGTGGGCTGCAGCCCACAGGGTTAAAAGAGTTGGACACAACTGAGCAACTAAGCACAGCACAGAGATACATACAATTCAAAACGATGAAATAAATGAGTCAGTGCAAAGAAATATGGATATTAAAATAATAAAGGTGGGAATAAATTTACCATTTAGATATACTTTCTGAAATTCATTTAGTTACTCAGGAAAGCCAACCACTAGTGATTGCAAAATGGAAGAGAAATGTAGGTGAAGCCTATTTAACATGATTTCTTCTGCAAATAGGAAGAATTTAATGCACAGACAAATAAAAGGCATTTGTAAGATGATTGACTGTACTACATAATGGTCATGCTCAGCGAGAACACATGGAAAAGGTATTGTTATTGAAAGAACTGAAAATTATGCTCTTGTAAAGAAACATTCTTTTATGTGTGAACAGTTGTATTTTCTACTGCAGGACACAACAACATGCTTTTTAATTAAAGCATGCACCAAACTAAAAAAAATAAATTAAATGATTAGCCAGTCTGTGGAAATCAACAGAAGGGATAGTCCCAACCTACTTTAGGTGGATAATAATAAATACCTAGGTGTCTGAAATCATGTTGAAAAGAGTAAGGATCAGACAAAAGGTGGAAATAAGCTAGTATCTAAAAATAGTGAGTTCTATGCCATAGTTAATCAGAAATTAAGATGTGGTTGATTGCTGTGGTCTTCTTAAGGCTTTGACAATTGTGTCTGGGGGACACGCATGAGTGAGGTCACTCCTACTATTGTGACACCAAAAGATAACAGTCACTAAACAAAGAGAAGGTTTAATTTTGAGGACATCTGGTTTAGACATTAGAACACAAAAGTTGAAAGCAGAGAAGGCAGGGCTGAAGGGTGAGCACCAGGATTAAGATTTACCATTGGCAAGGCACTCCTGTGGCCTGGGGTGGGGGACTAAATTTTGTCCCATACAGATATCATTCTAGCACATTTTTGAGGCAAGCAGAAGCATGACAGGTGTCTAGGCTAGACAGTTCATCAGGTGGTGTGACCCTTAAATAACAAGCCTCCTGGAGTGAGCGAACCTCCTTAGAACCACTCCTGGCTAACAGGTGGGTTGACTAAGAATCCAGGTATCTACAGGCAGCTGAGTGGCTGAGAAAAGCTATCAATTTTTCACAAGCTCCCTTGCTCTGGGGAGACCCACCCATGGTGCCAACCTGCCCCCATCCTTCACCAATTCAGAGGAAAGAAACAAATAGCTTCAACCGGATTAAAGTTCCCTCCAGCACCCAGCTCACTGTTTCCAAGACTACCAAATTTAACCTGATGCTCCTCCCAAACCTGTCCTCCAGGGATGACCCCAAGACACCCAGGTTGTCCTCGTCATGGTTTCCCTCTCTGGTCCACTTCACAGAGCAGCCTGCTTGTCCTGGTTTCCACACGGCTGCCGCTGGTACTCTGCAGTAACTTCTCACACTTAGTGAAGGAAGCACAGAAGCACAATTCTAATCAGTACTAATGCCAATATTTTTATTTAAAATCTATTCACTTAAAGTTGAAGTGACATCTTAATGCCATTCAGCACTGATGAAAATGCCACTCAGCATTGATTCACTTGATGAAAGTGAAAGACGAGAGTGAAAAAGCTGGCTTAAAACTCAACATTCAGAAAACTAAGATCATGCCATCCGGTCCCATCACTTCATGGCAAATAGATGGGGAAACAGTGGAAACAGAGACAGACTTTATTTTCTTGGGCTTCAAAATCACTGCAGATGGTGACTGCAGTCATGAAATTAAAACATGCTTGCTCTTTGGAAGAAAAGCTATGACCAGGCTAGACAGCATATTAAAAAGCAGAGACATGGCCAACAAAGGTCCATCTAGTTAAAGCTATGGTTTTTCCAGTGGTCATGTATGGATGTGAGAGTTGGACCATAAACAAAGCTGAGCACTGAAGAATTGATGCTTTTGAACTGTGGTGTTGGAGAAGACTCTTGAGAGTGCCTTGGATTGCAAGGAGATCCAACCAGTCAATCCTGAAGGAAATCAGTCCCGAATATTCATTAGAAGGACTGATGCTGAAGCTGAAGCTCCAATACTTTGGCCACCTGATGAAAAGAACTGACTCACTGGAAAAGCAGAGAAGGCAATGGCACCCCACTCCAGTACTCTTGCCTGGAAAATCCCATGGATGGAGGAGCCTGGTAGGCTGCAGTCTATGGGGTCGCTAGGAGTCAGACATGACTGAGCGACTTCACTTTCGCTTTTCACTTTCATGCACTGGAGAAGGAAATGGCAACCCACTCCAGTATTCTTGCCTGGAGAATCCCAGGGATGGGAGAGCCTGGTGGGCTGTCATCTACGGGGTCGCACAGAGTCGGACACGACTGAAGCGACTTAGCGCAGCAGCACTGGAAAAGACTGTAATGCTGGGAAAGACTGAAGGCGGGAGGAGGGGATGACAGAGAATGAGACGGTTGGATTGCATTACTGACTCGATGGACATGAGTTTGAGCAAGCTCCAGGAGTTGCTGATGGACAGGAAAGCCTGGCATCCTGCAGTCCATGGGGTCGCAAAGAGTCAGACACAACCAAGCGACTGAACTGAGAACTGAGAATGCCAGTCAGCAAAGTAATTTGCCCAGAATAAGAAAAGAGCTTCATTTTTGTAAAGACTTACTGCTAAATTTCCGACATTTTTTTAAATTAAAATACAAGGATTGTCCTCACAAACTCTTCCTGAATATTTCATGTGTTTTCTGCTTTATTTGCTGTGCATATCTTCACAGTGTGTGTATTTTTAAGTACTCCTAACAGATGGCTTCAAGTGCTACATATTATATAGCATTAAGTGAAGAGCTTGGTAAACAAATGAGTTAAGGATTAAAATATTTTACAGCTTACAAATCACGAAAGATGTTCAATAACAGTATATTAATAAAAAAATCTTTAAATGTAAACATAAAACATTCAATACCGCTATTAGATGGGTCAACTGTTTATGACGAATTATTTCTTAAAAGTGCTAGTCCTATACAGTTTCAGATTATAACCTAAATTAACCTGAGGTTGGCAACTAGTTTTCCTATGAGCCTGGCCTACTCCTGCTTTCTCCATCCAATTCCCCAAGCTTCTCTGCCATTTCCCCCTCATTAATGCCTCCTTCCTAACTGCTGCTGCTGCTGCTGCTGCTAAGTTGCTTCAGTCGTGTCTGACTCTGTGCGACCCCATAGACGGCAGCCCACCAGGCTCCCCCATCCCTGGGATTCTCCAGGCAAGAACACTGGAGTGGGTTGCCATTTCCTTCTCCAACGCATGAAAGTGAAAGTGAAGTTGCTCAGTCGTGTCCGACTCTTCGCGACCCCATGGACTGCAGCCCACCAGACTCCTCCATCCATGGGATTTTCCAGGCAAGAGTACTGGAGTGGGGTGCCATCGCCTTCTCCAAACTAGGAAAGGAAAAGAAATTCATAAGTCAATTTGTAACCATTTGCCCAACTTTAGCAAAATTTTGCTGAAAGAAGTTGAAAGCGCAGGTTTAAGTTGAGAATTGAGAATAATCAGCTGTGATTTTAATGGCCTATGCTCTCTAGCTCCTTTTCTGCAAGAGACTAATCTAGTGGTTGGCACTAGTTTCCACTGAGGGTTTGTGTGACGATTGAAACAAAGACCAAAAAACCAGGTAACTTTTGCCAGTGTACAGATGTCTTTGAATCCATTTTACACTCTTAACTTTCTAGCCATTATTCCATGGAGGGATAAAAACCAATGAAATATTCTGCTACTGAATGTTTCTCTCTTGTGTGAAAGAAAGTGTTAGTCGCTCAGTCTTGTCCTACTTTTGAGACCCGGTTAACTGTATCTCCCCCCAGGCTCCTCTGTCCATGAAATTCTCCAAGCAGGAATACTGAAGTGGGTAGATATTCCCTTCTCCAGGGGATCTTCCTGACCCAAGGATGAACCTGGGTCTCCAGCATTGCCGAAGCGACTTAGCAGCAGCAGCAGCAGCTCCAGCATTGCAGGCAGATTTACCACTGAGCCACCTGGGAAGCCCTCCTCTCTCACACTACCCTTATTTTAAATTGTTATTTTCAACCTAGTACGTAATGGTCTTTTCCTAATCATCCAACGTTTTCAGAATCTGATGCAAGATCTAACAAGACTCTTACATTTCATTCTCGATTTCCCCAGACATGAGAACTCGACTCAGTTTTGATTGTGAAAAGAATGTAAGCTTTTTATGAACGATTTGACAAAATGATTATAACTAGCAAAGTTACAAAGTGCCTGTTAAATAAAACCTCTCACCTTCAGGTCACAAGTTGGCTTCACTTGCATCAAGGTTCACTGCCCAATTTCATACATACCTTCAAAAACGTTATTCTACTGCACTCCATATGTGGCTGCGTTCTGTTTCCTTTCTACGCTAATATCTTATACCTCACTTTTCCAGACGTCTGTGGGGCTGAGAAGGATGCCCTCCTGAATCAGCTTGGCCACCACATCAGAACAAAGGCAGGCACTCTGGCAGTTTCACATTAAGGCCTGTGTGCATTTTTGCCTTCCCCATCACAACAGCAAATCTTACTGCACAACAATCATTTAGAAGCATCAGCAGTATGAACTATGTATTCTGCATAATGTATTGTGCATATCTTATAAGCAGGCTATCTATATTGTTTCGTCAGACAAGTTTCTTTAAAACACAAAATATTCACATCATCAAAAAACTAGGGAAAAAAAACAGAAAACCAACCAAAACATGTTCATAAATAAATTCAGGACTGGCAAGGAAAGTTGCTTAAAGTTTCAAAAAAAAAAAAAAAAAATCTCTAAAATATATTAAGGAAAAAGGGAGTGGGTCTCTATCTCCGTGGTACTCAGATTTGAATATGCATTGAACCACCTGCAGTTCTTGTTAATAGAGCTTTCTGGGTCCTGTCCCCAGAGTTTCTAATGAAGTGGGTCTGGAATTGGGCCTGAGACTCTGCATTCTTCCAAGTTCCCAGGTGCTGCTGCCATTGCTGCTCTGGGGACACCACTTTGAGAACTAGTGATCTCACCAACCAGCTTTCCAGATCTGGTTGGCCAACTCCTTTAAAAGTACAGTAGAATTTTAAACGGCTGATGTACAAAATCAAAGAGACTATGGAATCAAGGACCACTGTATTTCAACAGAAAAATGTGCTTTACATCCCCAAATCACATCACACACACCACACTGACTTTAGACGACTGGAAGCTGTCACATACCATATGTGGTATGACCTTAACACAGGGCAGTATTATGTGCTAAACTGACCACTGGGATACTTACAGTTTTTACCAAAAGGCAAGACCATCATAAATGACACTGAAGAGTCATAGATACCACAAAGGGGCCTGTGTCAGCTCCTAGGTTAACATTCTGGAAGGCTCTAATCACCAGAGCAGCAGTCCGTGGACTGTCAGTCAGATTACCTGTACTGCCAGGCTCAAGGGCAGGTGTACCTGAGAAAGGCTTTTTCTTTATTGCTGTAAGAACATCTCACATGAGCTCTACCCTCTTAACAGATTCTACGTGCACAATACAGTATTGTTAACTGTAGGCACCATGCTCCACAGTGGATCTCTAGAACTGACTCATCTTACGTAACTGAAACTTTACAGTCCCTGCAAGCTACCTCCCGCCTCCCACCTCCCGCCCAAGTCTTGAGCTGTGGTTGCACATCACACGGGCCCCGCATGCCCCTTGGCCAAGTCAGGTTTTGATTAAACACAAGATCATCTGTGCGTGAAGTAAACAAGTACACTCTGCACTGTTCTGATGATTATGATAGTGGTTCATCAGAAATAGGGATGCATTGGACTTCCCCAGAGATCCAGTGGTTTAGACTCTGTGCTTCTAATGCAGGGGGCACCAGTTCAATTCCAGGTAGGGGAACTAAGATTTCACTTGTGCTGGTGCAGTTAAAAATACTTCTTAATTAAAAAAAAAATAGAGATTCACTTACGAAGAGACTGTACTAGTGGCCTGCAGTTTTTTTTTAAGAACCAGTTACTAACATTTGGACATCATATTTCACATAAGAATGTGTACTGTCAGTCACTGAGACCATCAGGTTTAGCAACCCTGGCCTCACGTTCATTTCTGTCTGGCCACCATGAGCTGGGGCTGAGCAGTTCAGTTCTCCCACACCGCCACTATTCCCAGTAACACCCCCTTCTCCTGCCCCTGGCCTGCCTTCTCCTCCACCACATCTATCCGGCTCTATAAACATTTCAGTTTACCAGCCCTGCACCAAGGTTGTGGTATAAATGAAAAAGTTTGCTGGGAACTGTAAATAACCATAATCTCTGTCTCATGCACTTTTCTGTCATTCACCAGAGCACGAGAGAATGTGACATTGTAATAGTGACCATCTTTACTCCCCTCCAGTTTTTTTTTAATCATTTCCAAACTTTGGTTCTAATATTATTAAAAAAGTGGACCATATCTCACACTTAACAACACACCACTGAATACCTCTGAGACAGAATTAAGATTTCATGCTTCCTATTGACTTTTTAGTATGTCTAGCAGATGATGAAACCCTTGAAATTTCAAGAATAAAATTTTAGGGGTATAAGAACAGAATCAAGCACTTCTAGTTCATGTAATTATAGGTATATAAGAATGTGGCTTGTAAACATTTGTACAATCATAAAAATGTGAAAATATGACTTCTGTGTTATCATGTAAAATCATTTAGGGGGAAATGTAGAATGCTGGGCATCCTACAAGCTTATTAGTTGAAAAGCTGAACAAAAACATTTCTGAGAGGCACTGCAATAGAGCAAACCTACATGGAAAATAACCACTTCAACAGAATAACAACTCTCTACTCCCAAATTACCCCAAATATCTGTCTCAGTAGACTAAGGAAAATAAATGTGAGTGCTAGGGACAGGCAGAAAGGGGAATGACCTGGAGAAATACTAGAGGAGGTGATGAGATATATTAAATGGACCTCTAAAACTGAGGACAGCTGGGGGTGAGGAAGGTATTCTGTCTGCAGAGAACCCGCTATTCCTTACCTTCACGACGACGACGTGTGGATCACGTCTCACCTAGAATAC
>NW_011495018.1:13179088-13195478 GCF_000754665.1 Bison bison bison | reverse complement strand
CCCCCCTAGAATCCAGCCACTCAACATACTGCCACACCCAGCATCATCCCACGCCCTTCGATTCCCGCTGCCCTTGGATGGCATTCCTGCTGCCTGGGATGGACAGGTGTCGTATACCTGCACTGCAGGCTGAGAAGGCTGGAAGTGGGCAGGAGTTAGTGGTCTTTACCAGAACCTAGACTAAAAACAGTGGTGAGAAATGCTACGGGACGGCCAACTGTAGTCTACTGTTGCGTTCCAGAAGTAGATATTGTTAATCATCTTCGATTTCCTCTGAAAGCTTGTACAGTCCTTACCTTAGAAGGCTGTTGTGAAGAATAATGAGATAATGCATAAAGAGAAGGCACTCCGTACAGGTCTCAGATTCTATACAAACACTCAAGATGTAATTTTCCACCAAATTGTTAAGTTCTGTCCCTGTGAGGGGATGATGTATTTATCTATGAAGGGCTGCTGAACAGTGTCCACGCTGAGGTATAAGCCACTCTCTCAATGACTTTCCAAAACCATTTTCATAGTGAAACGAGTCTGCAGGTATTATAGAATCCTTGCTGCGACACATCAAATGATAAGACATCCAAGTACTGCATTTTTAGAAGACAAGGAGGTCTCATGGACAAATGCATATTCATGCTGTTCTATCTACAATAAGAAATTATGACAACCAGATCAAGATTAAACACTTTTAATCAACTATAATAAACCAGTAATCATATATTATATAAAAATTCTGATTCATGCATCAGATTACATAAATTACACAACTGTCACATTATGTAATGTTTACATACTTTTCAGTTTGTACCTGCAAAAATGTATACAAGTTATTAGAGCATTTTCCTTAGTAATTGTAATACTCCTCAGTTATAAATAATGCTAGTATCTTTCAAATACCTGCTAAATATATACATTTCTAGATCTGCAGCATTTTTTTGTACCTCAAAATACAAACCACCTAGAAGAGTTAAGATTATAAGCCCAATGTATCATTTGTTACAGACTTCAGTTCCATTATAAGAGTGGATTTTTTGACATGGAAAATAAATGAAATAAAATGTCAACTCTAGTTTAATGCTTGAAGAGCTTCTACACTTCTTATTAAATACATCAGAAAACCCTTCATATGCAGATTAATTAGTTAAGGTGCTATCTATTGCATATTAAATACTTCCAATGAGTGCATCTGGATTATTAAAGTTATAAATCTGTGAAAATGGGGGCTTTCGGTGTGGGCTGACAGACCCTTCCATCTACAATCATGAGCCAGCAGCACTGCGATCCTTCTCCTTTCACTTCAAAGAGATCGAGGAAATGAGCATGCTTCGAATTTCACTTACACACGCGAGGGACACCAACCGTATCTATAAGACATATGAGCACACAGACATCACAAAGTTTCACCTTGTTTTGCAAATCCAGGGTAGGCTGCTTTTTCTAAAAAGCTACAGAAGAAAATAAAAGCTCTAGGGTAACAATTAATAGATATATTAAAGGCAGCAATTTTTTTCTTTTTTTTTTTTTTTGAGCTCTCTTTGCTGAAGAACAAGCACTCTTACGAGGGTGGAGGAGTTGGTGAAGGATGAGAAGAAAGCAAGTCTGTGACTAACGAGCTGAGTTTTACTTTAGGTTTCCATTCATGAAACCCCTTTAAATACAGGGCAACATTTTCACAGCTGGAAAATTACAACAAAATCTTCATTTGCTGTTAAAAGCAACAGACATAGTTATGTATAATCTATGGATAACACGACATTCATGGGAGGATGGCAGAACTAGGCTCGATGCAGAATACAGCAGCAAAAAGCAATACTTAAAATTGAGTTGTGAATGGGGGACACATTATTTTATATACAATTCTAAGATTTACTCCCTGGTATTCAATAAATGAACTTGAAGCCTAAGTGGTAGGAGTGTATGTTCAATACTTTGAAGCTGAACTTTAGAATTTGGAGGGGAGCTGGTTGTATAACTACACTATTTAAAAAATATTAGCAGAGGCATTTTTAATTACATTAACAGAACTGTGTTAGCTTAAGACAGGTTTGAGACTATTACAAACACTGCAATTAAAAAAAGAATCCTCTTTTTTGTGGAATATTTTTGAGCATGCCTTTTTTAAGCATAAAAGCAGAAGTAATCTCTGTCTATAAGTCTATTGTGCTGTGCATTAATGAGTATATATGTTTTATTTCCATGTCTAAGTTACTAAAAAAACATACCATTTTAATACTTAAAAGTTACAGTTTGGAAAAATTAACCAATGTGATCTTTTGGCCTTTTTTCTACAATGCTAGAAATTAATACTACTCCACTTGCACTTCCACTCACAAACACAGGAAACACTGGCATGTTTACTCAGGAACTCATTTTTACTTTTCGTTTTTAGTTCATTATATTGACGAATTGATTATGAAAATACAGAGTAAGTCTGACTCTAGGTCATGAATGAAAGAAAGTTCATAAACATCAGAAAAGAATATTTCAGGCAGTGATAAATGCAGATTCAGTTTTCAATACAGTTCTTGTCTCAGAAAAAAAGATAAAAATATTGCAGTTATAGCCAAATCATTCACCAAGGATAAGTCTAATCCTTAACAGTTTTCACACAGGCCAAGATTCTCTCCTTAAAAATGAATTTCCTCATTAAAAAAATAGTAGTCCCTGAATCATACTTTTTCATGAGCTTTGTTTACATAAAACATATCCCCAGTACAACATTGGTATCGTGGGTTGTTCTATAGAAAGTAAATTTGGCCAAAGCATATTAAAATATCTGCAGATAATGTCATAATACTGAAAACACATGGATTCTAATACTTTTAAAAGTGTAAGAAGAGCCTCAATTATACTATAACTAAGAATTGTGCAACATTTAACAAATGTTAACTAAAAATGGCACCATGTTAAAAAATAAGAACTACTAAGACCTCAAATGAGAAAATAAAATTTTACACCAGACCGTGAGGTTTACTACAGAAATTTAGAAGTGAAGGAAAAAGTTGGAAAGAGCTATTTTTCCTTCTCTTTTTCCTATTAAAAATTATTTTTTGTATTAACATTTGGGATTTTTTTTTTCAGAATTTCAAAATTTGTGCTCTCATAGGAAAACTAAAGCAATTCAGAAAAATACAAATAATAAGGAATTTTAGCTTATGAATATAAACCTGGCCAAGTATTATCTGATTCAAAATATTAAAACTGAGCAACAATTACATGTGCTTTGTTATTTAACTCTCAATGAAGTCTTAGTAGAGACAAATATTAGACAAAAATGTATTTGGTAAAAGATTGGGGAATACATGTCTCCGTATACAGGTGAACTTTTCATTGTAAATTTCCTTTAGAAGAAACAGATTTCAGTATTACACAGTATGTATTTCAGACTTTTAAAGTTAAAAAATGAGCAGCAGATGATTAGTAAAATTTTTATATCACTGTTTTTCACTTTAAAGACTAATTTTGTACAAATATATAAAGAAAATTCATGAAAGCGGTCAACATTTTGGGGGAGCAGACTTTAAAAAAAGTTGACATACAGTTTTGTGAAACTGATTTATTTTTAAAGGGTTTTAAGTATGTGGAACAGTATAAATTGTCATCCTAGTAAAGATCTGTTCTAAGAACTCACCCCTCCTTTAGTAAATCTTACTGTGGTTCAGAACCCAAATGCAACCATCTGTTCCATTATTTATGTAACTTGAAACTAAGCCTAATTCATCATTCCTAGAATTTGCTCATTGCTCTGGGTTATCAGGCATCAGAATGATCACCTACTCCCCCCCAAATTATCTTCAGATATAACTTCCTAATATTTCCTTTGATAGTATTTTAAAGACATTCAAAATCTCAACAAAACAAATCACATTTGCTTATCTTCTGCTTAAGGCTTAAACAAAGCTCAGATATTAAGACAAAAAACTAATTAAAAAAACTCATGCTGTTGTGAAGTTAATGAAGTTTCCTAAAATACATCATTCTTTAAAAAGGGACTTTGGGTCATTACTTTGGAAAAAGAGAAAGGATCTGATGGTAGAATAATATATAGTAGCAGCTTATTTTGAAACCAAGGTTCATATAGTCAAGAGTGATTTGAAGCAGCTTCTCTATAACAAACCATTTAGAGTATTAATAGCAATGCTGATTTGTTTTGCATCGACAGAGCACACATATATTTCCAGATTAAGAAACCCTAATTGGTATCCTATAATTTTAGAGGCAACCAGTTGTTTTTAAATGTTCTAAAAACACACGTATATATGAGGTATATGCACGTATTTTACATACAAAGATACATGAACATCTAGATATTCATGTACACATATGTGTATATAAAATATGAAACCTTTTTTTTTTAGTAGTGTTTATAATGATCAGTACTCCTGCAGCTAAATGTCTATAAATTGACTTCTGAGAAACCAACCACAGTTTCAATTTTGCTTTACGAGAAACCTGTTCCTGAGGAATACGTCATGTACTTCTGAAGATACTTCTAGGTCTAAGAGAGATTAGTGGGCCAGCACCAGCACCTAAGTGAATCCTAAGGAACGGCTTATTCACGAGAATCTGGCCCATTTTCACTTTAAAGGTTTAAATTATTGAGCTCACTTCAAAGGTCACTCTTGATAGTCCCTGCTAATATTTACAGGTGAAATCATTTTTCACAATGAAGGAGAGTACATAATGAAACCTGATAGCGTGGTCTCTTTTTCAGTACCAAGCTTTTCTATTTTTCGTCCTCTTTCTTCCTTCCTTTCTCCTTCCCTCCTCCCGCCCCCGCCCCCGATTATAAATGCAGTACCACTGGCTTGTTAAGTATTGGAGAATTTGCCAGCTTTCCTGGACGGCTCGTAGGGCACTCTGAGAATACTGGGCGTCTCCTCCATCACCCTGACCAGGAGGTTGTCGATGTAGTCCTCCAGCTCCCGGATGTGCGAGTCCTTCCTCCTCAGGAGCTCCTTGTGTTTCACCAGCTCCTGCAGTACCTCCTCGTAGGTCAGACTGCGATAGCCTGCAGTGGCGTCAAAGGGGTTGCTCTCCTAGAACAGGATGAAGACGGTCACTTCAATAGAGTATCAGGGGCAGATGATGAACTATTTTGAACTTCAACTTTTTTCAAACCCTCGTCCCTATCCTTGGCAAGAACCCGTGTGACAGTTCACAGCGTGTCTAGCCAGTTCTCCGGAGAAGGCAACGGTACCCACTCCAGGACTCTTGACTGGGAAATCCCATGGACGGAGGAGCCTGGTAGGTTGCAGTCCATGGGGTCTCGAAGAGTCAGACACGACTGAGCAACTTCACTTTCACTTTTCACTTTCATACACTGGGGAAGGAAATGGCAACCCACTCCAGTGTTCTTGCCTGGAGAACCCCAGGGACGGGGGAGCCTGGTGCGCTGCCGTCTATGGGGTCGCACAGAGTCGGACATGACCGAAGCGACTTATTAGCAGCCAGTTCTCAGGAAAGGACTAGAGCAGATGTACCCACGCCTTGATTACAACTCTAAATTCTTCTAAAACCATTTTTTACACTGTGTACAAATATCCTAGTGTTAATAAATGACCATATAATTTAAGATTAGATTAACAAATAAAATGTTCTATAATAAATATAATTTAAGAAGACGAAACCAAAAGATCTGTAGGAATCAACTGTAGGAAATATAAGAAGCTATTGAAAACTAGACCTTTGGACATTTAGTTCTCATGGAATTGCTTCCACCCAACTAGAGTTTAATGTTATGCCTTTGCCTCTTTATTGAAGATGGTTATAAGAAACAGCATTATCAACTCTGCTTCAGATATTGGTTATGAAATGTGGCTGGTGTTCAGAACTACTATATACTATTATATAATGATATTATTATGTAATAATAGTATATAATAATAAATCCATGGGCAACCCTTGCAAGAAGCTCCATGGGATAACTACTATTTTAACTTATAGGCAAATAGACCTTTTCCTCCTCTGAGAAACTAGTTTATTTTTCTCCTCCCAGTACTAAAACCTGTATAATTTATTTCCCTTTTTGCCCTGGTTGTCAGGAAACTCAGAGTTCCACCCCTATCATGCTAACAAGATTAGTATATCTGCACTGTCTGCCACTTCACTTATTTTGTTTAATCTTATTCTGTTGGTGAAAATTCTTTTAACACAAAGGTAAAACATAAGCCAAAAAGGCACTGATTAATGTTTATTATAAAGCATCCTAATATTAATAGAAAGTATTTCTCAGGAATTTCATCCAAAAAGCACTGTATCATCATCTATTTAAAGTGTGTAATACTGAGATTTTTCATTATGCAAAATGTAAAGTAGCAATCTTTATGGCATTTTATATATACTTCTATCACTACATTCAATGACTGGAATTGGTGTTCATCACTTTCTTTCCAAACATTTCCTTTTGGCTTTAAAGAAAATACACTAAAGTCCTGAGGAAATGGACCTTGCTCTTAAGGACTAACAGTATCTAATCTATTCAGTAGAGGACTGAGAACCAGGACTGATAAATATAGATAGGTCTTTTTTTTTTTTTGGTCCTAGAAACTAAATTTGTATTCATTTTTTAGGATCTATTTTAATTTGCTATGCATCCAAGAGTCTTCATCAGTAAAGTCAAAGTGTGACTTTTCATCCCCTTCTCCCCAGCCCTGGGAGTGTGCTGCACCAAAGGCAGGAGCACAGGCGCCAGCATGTTTGTGTTGGCCAAGCACACTCCCTTCTCTAGCTAGGATAAAAGCAAAACATATTCTGGGCTGAAAACTTCTCCAAGCCACAAAATCCCCAAGGTGTTTTAGAGAAGACACAGCTTGCACTAGACCTTCAAAGATTCTGGAAGGTACAAATGCATATGGCAATCTCAAGCAGTGGGCTCTGCTTGTTCAGAGGAGGAAACAAAGCTCAAGGCCCAGGGGTCAATAAAGGTGATCAGCAGAGTACGGCTGGGAAAGAAGGTTCAGTTCAGGGCACAGAGACAGACAGAGGTTGAAATGGTGGGTTCCAAACAGGCCATCAAGGATGTCTAATGCTACCAGACTTAGTGCTATGGGAAACAGAGCCTACTAAAGGTTGTGGAAGAGAGGAAAGATGAGTAAAGCTAAATTCTAGCAAAATGGTATAGCAGTGGGTAAGACCATTTGGAGGGGCCATGATTAGTTACAAAGTTATTTAACAGTATGTGGTACAGGCATCCTCACTTGTGTCTGATTCTTTGTGACCCCATGGACTGTAGCCCACCAGGCTCTCTGTCCATGGAATATTCCAGGTAAGAATACTGGAGTGGGTTGCCATTTTCCTAGCCCAGGGGATCTTCCCAAGCCAGGGATCAAACTCGAGTCCCCTGCATTGGCAGGTGGATAACACTGTGCCACCTAAGAAGTCCCCACTTAATAGTACAGACACAAGTTAGTAAGAGTCTCTACTAGATTAACAGAATAGAAAGGATGCTAAAAGGAAGTAAGTTTAAATTCTGTTAAACATATTAAAAACAATGTATTTTACCATTAGAAACTGGTACAGATACAACTTTATGAGTTGTACTATTTTTGTCCCCCAAACATTTCAAAATATTGTTTTACTACAACTAAAGGACAATTCTGGAGATATGCTGGTTTACTTTGTAGTTTCTTCTCTTTCAAAGCAATTAACCTTTTGTTAGAGTAAATACACACACATATTTATAAGTTTATCTAATTGGTCATAAGTAGTCTAGAGATATAAAAGTTATAATTTTCTAAACACATTCTTATTGACATTTATTACACTACGCATGTTTCTGGAAAAAAAAAAAAAGGTAAGAAATACTGTAGAGGTAAGTATATTTAAAACATTAATTGAAAATAAGCTACTCTCTTACTTTAACCAAAGTAATTCTGTACAAATTTGAGACAGAAACCCACATAGGTCTCACTTTTCCTTCTCTCATAAATGAGACGTTCTCCAAGTTCCCTTTCAACTCTAACATCTCCTGGTCTACAAAGTGATTTTTCTGAACTGCATTTAAAAAAAAAAAATAATGTCCAACTAATGTGATTTCATTTTTCTAATACAACATTTACTGAAAAATAGCAGTTCTGAGAACTGCAGGGATTAATGAAATTAAACTAAATGAGATTCATTATCAATTGATTATTTTACTTTTTTCTTAATTTAACATACTAATAGTGTCAGATTGAGCCTCTCTTAATCAAATTATACATTTATGAACTGATTTCTCCAAATTAATTAAGTGATAATATACACTTAGAAAATAATTTATATTGTTATATTTAACACTATACCAGCACTACCAGAGAATGTAGCTAAATTTTTAACATTTCTCTAAAATGGGGATTAAAAATATCAGCAAATTCTTTTATTTTGACATAAGTAGCTTAAATCATGCCACGATGCAAGTCAATCTAAAATTTAATCTCTCAAAATAATCAGTTATTATCCCACAATACTGTTTAATACTTTATAGCCATAATCTGAAATATACAAATCCACTAACTGGCTTATTTTTCTCTTCACAATCATCTTGGAAATACACTTCTGAGCTTTTCAATAAATTTTGCATTTGTCCTTTTATGTGAAAATTTTACCCCAAATTTCTTTATCAAGTTTCTATGCCAAAAAAACAAAAATCTTAGAAACACATGTACTATAAACTATGTTCTGGAAAATAATATAAAATAATTAAAAAGTTTTATGCCTAGCTCCAGATTTATCTTGTATTTGAAAATCATGTAAACCTAATTTTAAGCATAAGATTCTTAATTGACTAAATATACTCAATAAATACAACTATCTTTCTGTTTTTTATATAATTCCAAATAAAATAAAGATAAATGCATACAATAGGAAATAAAAAATATTTTCTAGTTTCAAAAATTATTTTGCTTAAGAACTCTCAGGCAAATATAAAAATAAATTATTTTTTCAAAAGATACTTTCAATACTATTTTTGGAAAAGCTAAAATTGAGAAATCTCCAAACTGGTAAAGACTCAAATAACTTAACACAGGCCTCCTAAGTACTCAATATTTTTCCTCTAGCACTCCATATAGATGGCACATATGTTTTTAAGATGTCTTCTTATATTGAAATTTAATGTAAATTTTTCTCCTCTATTCCTCTTTCATAACCAATCTTTTTTATTACTACCTTACCTCTGTTAAAAATTTCCATACGCAGATATAAGAAAATAGGTATTGGGTGAGAGAAAAGAATTACTACATGAAGCTTTTTAACTGGAATTTTAAATAACTGTTGTGCAAACGACTTTGAGAATTACTAGTGATCTATTTTTACTTTACTCATAGTCTAGCCTCTTAAACTAGGAAATGTATATTTTTTACAATATTTAAATTTCAACAAAAGCAAATTATCAAGACTCAAAATAACTGAAGATTTAAAGAAAGGTTGTCCTGGTAACCAAATATTGGTGGGGTACTAACTGACATCCGAAGCAACTAGAGGAGAGAGAGAGAGATAAGATGAAGGCTTGGCATTCTCTGATCATCTCATTATTGTTCTAATGAGGAACTTTGCTCTGGGAATATCATCTCAGCTACTTTCACATCTTTTGTCCTACTCCCTTCATCTCCCTTTCAGTTCTTAATTAGGCCTTAAAGAGCTCACACTGCCCTTTCAACTGGCTACTGCTCCTGTTTAAACACTGCGCTTTCACAGACAGGTGTTGGCACCAGCATGTAAGACATACAAACTTAATTACAAAATACTACGTCCAGAAGGGGGAAAAAATATAACTTAGTGCATGGCTATTATTGGAGAACTTAATGTAAATTACTTCAAACATCTTATAATCTTCAACATAAAACTTGTTCAAATACTTTTTTTCAACAACGATCAGTAGGAGGATGAGCTTTCTCCTCTTAATTGTATCTTGCAGTAAATTAACAACACCTAGTAATCCTTTAACTGTCATTTAGAATAGTTAGTATTCCAGAGAAAAATAATCACACATCAAGGATTCTTTTATCACCTTTAAATCCCTTAACTAAAACAATTTTCACATTTTATTTCTTTAAAGAATTCTAAGGATGCTTTTGCAGCAATAAATTACAAGATTTGGAAAAGTACATTTACAAGCACACAGAAGTTGTAATTAAGGTTACTTAATAAACAATAGCTGCACATTCAATCGATTTTTTGATGTTGCATTTTGTTTGAGATTAAGTAACTGCCTGATAGAATTCATTTTACTATCTGATCAAAGGCTGACTTCATATATTCTGACGTTTCTTGCCAGAGTGCCATAATATAAAGACTTGAGTATTTATGAAACATCAAAACGTACAAATCATTTACATAAAACAGTGAAAACACAGTACAAAGTCCTCTGCTTCTATAATGTTTCCTACCATTTTAAAGACAACTATGTTTAGAGTGGTTTACACAACACTATGGTTTCTTCTAGGCCTATCACATCACAGAAAATTGTGATATGTTACTGCTTTGAAAAATTCTTATTATACATCTGGATCACACACGTTAAGGACAGATGGTTCAAACAGCAACCACCAGCCGCTTGGAATAAAGGCTCTATTTCTGTTACTCAGTGAGAATGTAGTTTCCTACCAAGACATGTGCCCATATTTTAGAAAGTAACTTATTCTCTAGGTTTAATATAGTATTTAGAATTGACTGAAGATGTTACTGAACCTCTGAACAGAGATGGAAAACTGAACTTGAAATAACAATGAAATGAACTTAAAATATCTGAATAATCCTTGCAAAATATGCGAGTTAATTTAGCAGGTCGATACCAAGTCTGTTAACATATTTGGTTTCATTCTGACTTAGAAGGTAAATGTCCTACAGGTTCTTTCAAACACACTTTCCTGGTTAAATGGATCTCTTGCCAGGAAGCTTTCCCTATTGTTAAATATTAACAAGCAGTTTTATTTTTCCTTCAATCTTAGTCACAACAATAACAACAAAATGCTAGTTTTCTCCACATGCTCTTATTTCATAACTATTATAATGCTGACTTTGACATGTAGCTTTCTTATTCATATTTAAAGAGCCTGCAAACAAAATCTGTATATTCTAAATGAACTTCAATTTTAACTAAAACTGTTTGCTTATACTTCCATAGATCATACCTAAGTCATACCCTATGGTATATTTTGTGTTTCTTCTTTCTCTGCAGATTATTACGCTAAACCATAATCTGTAGGTAACGGAGGGATTCACGGAGATGGAGGCCTTTTTAAGAATGTGCCGCAGACAGCCAGCCAGCGTGTGGCTTGGTTTTTGGTAATTCTCAAACCCTCGACACAACTTACCGGAATCTTCCTGAGGTCCTCATGACTTGTCGGATTCACATGAAAACTGAGCAATAAAAGACAAGCATAAATGTTAAAAGCTTATCACAGTCCATGTGGGAGGAAACATGAAAGCAGAACATTTCAACCAGCACCGCAACAACAATTTCTAAACTCCTACACCACCTGGGTGACTGACATTTAATCCAGGATGTAAAAGAAAAACAAGATTTACGCAACATACTATACTTTTAAACTTTGAGGGAAAACCCTTCAGTTAATACTAGAATTGAAGAACTGTATCTTTAAATACGTAGTTTCTAAACATGTTTAAATATAAGCAAATTTACCTAGTCAGCTACTTTATAAAATTAAAGTTTGTAATATTATTATTCATTTAATACACATGCACATACCTTAGGCCTTCTGAGATAAAACTAAGGAGACTTAAATAAATTTAGGGTGGGAAGCATGTAGAATGAAAAGAGTTGAAGCCATCTTTTAAAACAATTATTCCTATAGGTGTTAGAAAAATTAACCTTTAAACATTTTCCTATCAAGGAGAGAATGAATTCAGAGCTGTGTGAACCATTTCTGTCATTAATGGATTTCTAAGTAGCTGGTCTTCAAAATTTAAATACCCAAATGGACCAAAACAAAATGGATTTCTTCCATGCAGAGGATGAAAACATCACAGCTGAATGTTATAATCATTTTCCTCTTTAACACGTGTCCATTAGGAAGGGGACTGCAACCAAAAAGAAGCTAAACTTCAAAGCCATCTGCTGAGTAAATATTTCATCGTTGCTATTCAAGTTTAATTTTTACCCAGCACTTAATGACTATTAGCCATCAGAACCTCTACAAAGCATTAATGTCCTAGGAATGTTTTTAATCCCCAAAGCCCCCACAAAAAGACTTCACTGTAAAAGATATATATATATATATATTTATTTATTTATTTTTTCATTATCTGTGCAAGTAACTGGAATCCTTTGAAGAAATTCACTTTGAAAACTTTTGACTGCATGCATGAAAAGTCTGGGCACAGAAAAATATCTATTTTCACACGGAAAAATATCTATTTTCACAAGTATATGTCCCAAGCTGTAAATCCACAGGGCATGTGTGCATGTATGACCACCTTGAGAGAGTTTCTCATATATCCAAGGTTTCATTTGTTATGACTAAAGGTTTGTGGTAGTAGCTACCAGAACTGGTTGCTGACCTCTTCTGCCTAGAACTCCTGTGGATAAATTTGGCATCTCAGTAGAGCCTGGTGACATGGTAGGGAAGATTGAGACATGTTTTAAATACCAACGATGCACCATTTACAGGCCAGTTTGGCCGACACATTTTCTCATACCCAGTACCTCACTATCTTTATGGTGTTCTGTGTGGTCCCAGACTGGAGTCCCTGTACCGGCAAAGCCTCAAAAGTCTGACAAAAATGTGGCTTAGAAGAAAACAAAAACAAATCCAAAATACATCATCATGTGTACCCCTAGGCCCACAGTGGCTCGGGAGCAGCTGATAACACATGTGGTTCCCATCCTCCCCGGTTTCTGGTCCAAGGAGGTCAACATCAGGGACCTCAGGACTCTCTCTTCTTGCCCATTATCTCAGTGTGCTGTTCTCTGATAGGTCAAGAAATGCATTCTGCGGTGGCTCTCTCCATTCGACTGTGATACTCTCGAGGACAAACTGATGGGCTGACAGCACACCACAGTGGTTACAGGCAGAGAGGTGGTGGTGTGAACTCAAATCCTGCTTTTTCCCTTTACACACTTGCCTTTGAGTGTGTCTGGGTTCCCTCATCTGTAAAATGGGAATGCTAACAGGAGGAATGCAACAGTCCCATGTAGGACTCTTGGGAAGATCAAATGAGATGATCCCAGGTAAAACACTCAGCACCGTGGCTAGCAGACAGCACACGTTCAGTAAATTAATTTATTGAATGAATATTTACATATCGCTTATACGGTGCCAGACACTGTGTTTAATAATAAGCACTTTAACCAAAATTAACTCATTTCATCTTCATAACCCTTAAGGTAGGTATGATCTTCATTTTCAAAAGAAGGAAATGAGTCACAGAGAGGTTAGGCAGCTTCTGGGAGGTGGTACAGGAGGTGAGTGGTGGAAGTGACACAGGCCTAGCCCTGTTTTCTGCTCATGGATCCACTTAGTGAGCACCGGCTACACCGGTGAAGCCCTGAACACACAGGGCTTGAAGCACGAGACACACAATGTTTTGAGTAAGCACACAGGAGATGTGCCCCTGCAGGGGGAAGAGAGCACTCCTGAGTTAAATTCTTGGACCACCTAGAGGAAGGAGGCATTCTAGTGCAGCAAATTAGCCAAGGAGCATCTAAGTCCAGGAAAAAGTAGGACTTAACACTGCATGAAAGATAGGCTTGGCAAGCCAGAGAAAGAGCACAGGGAGGCCCTGTATTGTCTGCTACTGCAGGACACCAAGGAGACCAGCACACAGGCAGCAGGATGGGAGGGAGCCCGTGAAGGGTAGTCATGTAGGGGATGAGGCCCCTGGAGCTGATCCACAGAGCAGCAGGTCACTTCTGACGAATTTCATCTTTCATAAATGCTACTAGATGTTTCATAGGGGTTTCCCTGGTGGCTCAGATGTTAAACAGTCTGCCTACGATGCAGGAGACCAGGATTCGATCCCTGGGTTGGGAAGATCCCCTGGAGAAAAGAATGGCAACCCACTCCAGTATTCTTGCCTGGAGAATTCCACGGAGAGAGGAGCCTGGCGGAATACGTCGATCCCATCACATCCTTAAAGAATAAACAGTATTACAGCTGTATAAATCTCATTACATGTCTCAGGAATGCATTATTAGACTAAGAAATAGAAATGCTCATATTATACTTATTGTAATAAAAGTTTTAAAGGAACAAGACATTTAGGACAAAAATTTTACCAAAATCACAAAGCTAATAGTATGTACAATCCAATGGCATTAGCCTATGAGATGAAAGTGAAACTCAGAGACAACCTGCAAATGGTCTGTGAATTGTCAAGAATGGTCACAACTGGAAGGGAAGGAGGCGTGGAGTGCAGAGAGCCCTGGTCTTCGCCATTGTACCTGTGTGTAACCTGAGCGTGCCCACACTCGTGGCCCAGGCAGCTATCTGAGGCCAGAGCTGTGGGACTTGAGGCCAAAGCTCTGGGACTGGCAATTGTCTGAAATCCAAAGGCAGAACCTGTCCCCTGTGGTCGGCTTTATATTCACAAACTGACGTGTCAAACACACGACCAACCCAGTCATTCACAGCTGCCTTTTTTGATCTGTCCTTAAGAGGGGAAAAAGAGTTAACTGAACTGGATTGAATTAGCCTGGGGAGAAATAAAATGTCTCTATTTATCGACTTGTGGCGCCGATTTGTGATACCTTTCCCCTTGCACTGCTATCCTCGTGTCAGACAAGACACTGAGGAATACAGGCTGGCTGCTCAACTGAGTTGTTGACAGGTTAAGGAAAAGGTTTTTTAAATCAGGTGTAAAAATAAATAGACATGCTCATACTGAAAAGGTCTTACACAAATTTAAACTTCACAATTCAAAAAAAATTATTTTTCAAAATCAGGACTATTAAGGTGGCAGCAGGAGATTTTAAAGTACCTTTAGACCGATAAAAACGTGTTTAAATTCATAGTTTAAAAAATGTTTTAAACTAATAAAATGCTTTACGTTAACATTCTGAGGTTTTTAAGTTTAATAAAAGCTTATTTTTTTATCTTGTGGTATTCCCAAATTTTAAAGAATTTTTAATTCACAGTACTCAAATATATTTCAAGGGATCACTACTGTCTCTTCAATAACGTCACAAAAATTTACTTTGAAGTCAGGATAAATACGGAGTAAGTAAATTAGTGAAACTTAAAACTGTCCTTCAATTTCTGCTATGGACTAGCTTCCCACAGATAAGCCAGAAAAGCAAACCAACGTTTATAAAGTGATAAAACTACAGAAATCACTAAGGCATTTGGCAGTGATCTGAGTTTTTTTCTTTATCATTCCTTTTCTCTTTTTAAAACTCCTTTTGTTGTCTTTTGGAGTGAGAATACCTAAGAAAGGGCAGATACAGTTAACAGTGAAAAAGTTTATCAAGACAAAAACAAAACAAAACCCATAGAACAAAGATCTATTAAAACTGATTAACTAGCTGCCTTGTCAGTGTAAGACAATACAAACTGTGGAAATCCCGGCTCTAGAATTTTATATCTTTCAAGGAGAAGTCATATAACAACACTTGAAGCTCTTCTGAAGGCATTTAAAAACAAGTATTATTACATCTTCCACAATACATCTTTCCAAGATGTGTTTCTCTGGAGTTACAAAGCTAAGTCCATTTTAGCCTACAACTTGACCCATTTTGTATTTAAGAAGTGAATTCAACTTATCTGCAAAATTCAGGAGGTGTCCTGCTTGTCTGGGAGGGAGGGTCAAAGAGAGGAAGGGGAGTAGAGGAGTAACTTTCTTAAAAACGCCATTTAATTCCTGACACTGTACAGGAAGTAAGTACCACTTTACTGCAGAACCCCTGACATGAATTCTCTTCAAGGGAGGGTACCCTAATATTGATCTTCCTGTTTAATTGAGAGAGGGGGCTCTGCAGACCTGGAGCTTCATTTGCGGGAGAGATGTAGTTCTGGGGGAGGGGTGTAAACTGAGAATTATAATACAAACCCTTTAATGAGTGTGAAAAGAGGAAAAGTAAAGTATGCCCTTTACAGAGAAGCAAGGGCAGGAAGTAATGGCACTGGTCAAGCCACAACTGGGATCACTGGACTTTAACCATGATACCAGGTACCTTGGAGAGCACGTTACACGCTACCCCACTTAATCCCTGAACATTACGGAAGAGGAAACAGGCACGGCAAAGGTAATAACAATGCTCAAGGTAACACGGTTACTAAGGGGCAGAGTCAGGATTCAGAGAAAAACAGCCAAAGGTCACCATCCGAGCTCTTAGTCACAAACTGCACCTCCCACACAGGGTGCCACTGGAAGCTGAGAGAGACGGGTCTCAAGGCAGCCAGCACAATTCCTGAGCATTCTTCCAATCAGAATGACTGAGAAAAGTGCAAGACCC
>NW_011495018.1:13151114-13178988 GCF_000754665.1 Bison bison bison | reverse complement strand
AGACCCAGACATTCTTACAGACAGAACAAAGGCTGAAAATTAACAGGTACTGAACTTCTTTGTCTGTCCCCTCTGAACTCCCCCGCTCCATTCTGCCCATCTCTGCACCCAAGATGGCTGATCGCTGGAAAGTTCGTCACCTGGGCCCCTCGCCCACTGGTTTCCAGCTGTGCTTGACCACTGGGAGATACTTGCAAGAGACTGGAGGACAGAAAGAAGGGGTCTCAGCCCCATGGCACCACAGCTCTGCCAGTAGCTTCTGTACAAACAGCCACAGCTGTCCCTTCACACTGTGTGTGGCAGTCCCTTCCAGACACGGCAGGTCCCTAGTGCTACAATAGCCTTCCTTGGTGTCCCAACCCCAGCCAGCCCTCCATACGCGGTCTCTTCATTCAACTTTCTTCAATTACTCACTTTGAGTGTGTCATCTGTTTCCTGCTAGGAATTTAACTGATGTAAGAATACACAATAAACGCCATACACTGTTCACTCAATAATTTAAAATAAAAAAGAAAGAAAACCAAACTGCAGTTCTGAAATGGTATAACTGAAGTGACTGGGATTTGAATACTACTACTATACTTTATTATGGCACCTTCCAATATATAACACATTTTCATGAACAGAACTCCTTTAAACATGTTTCCCAAGGAACAGGAATCAACACACTGGAATATAGTCTCCCACAGTAAGATCTCATAGGCGAAATCCCATCTGATCCATCGCACCTTCGGATTCTCCCGCTCCCTTGCTCCTATCGGACCCGCTCTGTGGACCCCCAACATCCCAGTTGTTTCCTAATCCATCTGCATTTACTCACCCCTCTCACCAGAGCATACTTAGCCCATCATCCCTCAGATGTTTCCTCACTTTCATTTTGCCAATCTCTAACTCCTCCCAAGCCCCTCCTGCCGTCTTTGTTACTTCACTGACTCACCTTTGTAACTAACCTGAAACACATCCTCACCGCCGCTTTTATGAAGGTTAACAACAAATCACTTTTATTTACAGCAACAGCCTCATTCTCTTTAACCTCTCAGTTCTCTTTGAAGAGTATTCTCTCTTTCTGAGATCTGTGATCTGTGATGGCCTAAATTTTCTCCTATGTTTCTGACTACCTGTTATCTTCCTCATTCTGCCCTAGGTGGAAGACACTAGTTATTTCTAAAGGTTCTGCTTTCAAACTTCTTTTTCCACTCTACCTTGGTGATTTCGTATCTTCCCTCTACTTCAGCTGCCACCACTATGTGGACTGATGACGGCTACATCTTTAATCTTCAACCACAACTGCTTTATCCTTTGTAACAATACCTCCTTTACAAAAGTCTGTTCAGTCTCAGACTGGGTATATTACTTGCGCCTCAAAGTTGTCCCTAGCCCATCATCACCTTGACTCTTCTATCAGTTCTGTCTGACTTTCCTCTTCTGGTACAAAAAGGTGAAGTCTTGCTTCAGAGGCACCCCTGACTCCAGCCTTCAGCTTGCATGCCTCATCAGTAGGCAGCCAGCTTCTCCCCACTCAGCTTCTGGACGTGGATCTCTCATTGTTTCCTTGCTACTCATTTCCAATGTTGGTTACCCTTCTGCTCATGAGACCACATGACAACCTACACTAAAACAGCCTGGACCACAGTAACAGCTTCCTCTCAGGCTCTACCACCCTCCTTCCATCCCATCTAGCTATGCAACAGGCGTGGGTAGGATATTCTAAAGCTCAAGTCTAACCTCGTCATCCTTCTTTCAAAGAACTGGCCTCCCACGTCCTCCAGGACAATAACAAAATTTCTTAGAATGGCTTTCAAAGCCTATTGTGCTTAATTATATCTTTTCAAACTTACTGCCCACCACTCAGCACCCAGGTACAACCTATTAAATTGCTCTACATTTCGTATATAATTTATTCTTAATTAGGAAACAAAAATTTCATTCCTATTTCAAAAAATTAGGATTAAAAGAGATTTAAAATGGAACATTTAAATGACAAAGTGCTAAATCCAATGTAAAGTGTATGATCCTAGATACAGACCTTACATCCTTCATAAAAATTAACTCAAAATCAATCACAGACCCAAATGTAAAGGACAAAATTACAAAACTCCTAAAAGATAACACAAAGAAAATGTAGATGATCTTGGGTATGGTAATCATTTTTCAGATATTACACTAAAGGCATGATCCATGAAGAAAGAAAAAATTTACAAGTTGAACTTAATTAAAATTAAAAACTTCTGCTGTACAAAAAAAAAAAAAAAAAAAAACTTAATAGAATGAAAAGTCAAGTCACAGACTGAGAGGAGATATATGAAAAAGATATCTGATATAAAGGACTGTTATCAAAACATACAAAGAACTCTTAAAAGTCAACAATAATAATCCGATTTAAAAACAGGCCAAAGATTCCAACAGATCTCATCAAAGAAGACATACAGATGGCATTAGGCATAAAAAGATGTCCAACATATGCTACTGAGGAAAAACAAATGCAAACAATGAGATACCATCACACACCTACCGGAAAGGCCAAAATCCGCAACACCAACAGCACGGACACCGCCTAAGGCGGACGCAGGTGTGGGGCAACGGGAGCACTGACCACACAGGCCAGCCCCTGCGCGCCACGGTGTCCACCCAGAGAAGCTGAAAATCACGTCCACACAAAAGCCTGCACACAAATGCTTGCAGAAACTTTATTCCTAACAGCCAAAACTTGGAGGCACTCAAGATGTCCTCCAGTAGCTAAGTGGATAAACTGGTATGTCCAGACAGTGGAATACTACCCAGTGCTAAGAAATGAATAGATAAGCTCTCAGGTCAGGAAAAGAATGTGGAGGAACCTTAAGTGCACGTCACTAGGTGAAAGGAGCCAAGCTGAAAAGTCTACACAGACTGTACGATTCTGACTATGTGACCTTCTGGAAAAGGCAAAAACTACAGAAACAGTAAAAAGATCAGTAGTTTCCAGGGGTCGGGGAGGAGGGACCAGTCAATAGGCAGAGCACAAAAGATTTGTACAGCAGTGGAAATACTCCATATGATACTATAAAGATGGAGGCATGTCATTACACATTTGTCAAAAGCCACAGAATATAGCACACCAAGAATGAACCCTAATGTAAACCACAGACTGTGTATAGTTCTGATGTGTCAATGTAGGTCCCTCAGTTTTAACAAACATTTACCACTCTAGTGGGGAATGTTCATAATGGAAGAAGCTGTATCTGTGTGATTGTAGGATGATATGGGAAATCTCTGTACCTTCTGCTCAATTCTGCTGTGATCTCAAACTGCTCTATAAACAATTGTTTTTTAAGTCTGCATTTTGGGTATTTATCTTAATCCCTGAACTCTCTATTCCTTTCTACCACAGGCTCCTTGAAGAAAGGGAACAATATCTCAATCTTTTCAGTCCAAACATCTGACACAGTACCTAGGGTATGGCAGATGCTTAACAAATGTATGTTGAATAAATTAATAGCCAGTGCTTAATAAAAATTGAGCTAATAATTGACTGAATAAATAGGTGATCAATAAAGGCTTCAACAGGAAATAATCAAGTCCCCAAAGAGCAGAGGAAATCAATTTTCTCAATAATGAAGATCACTTTGATCTAGACCTGAGAGCGTATTACTCGGGGGGCGGTTCATTCTTTTTAAGATATAATTACTCTGATACTTAAAACTGCCAATATGAATTGAAATAAGTTTCAAACTGGTGACTTCTAATAAAATCCATTCCACTAGCCAGTTTACCAACCAGGTCTACCACTTTGGGTATTTGATCACAATACAGATTAAATTGAAAATTCTCTGGTAAATCCTGAAAACAATTTATAGAGGTTCAATGTTAAAGGAGTTCAAAGAATGTTAACAATTCCTTTTATAAAAGCCTTTAAAAATGAAGTGCTGGTAGAGAGATTCCACTAAAAAACAAAACCTTCGGCACATTTCAATTATGTCTATTACACATGCAAATAGGGCTTAAGAGTCAAGGTGCAACTCAACACTGCTTTTTTCCTTTCTTTTGAAGGGGGAGTTGGGGGAAGTGAGTACCAAATCAAATTAATGTTACTAGAGATTAAAATACTCCATTATCTCTCCTGGGACTGGGCATGCACACTGATACCTGGATGGCAAAACAGAACCTAACACATAAATGTCCGTGGGGATTAACAGTAATTTACTTATTATTATTCTCACAGGGTATCTTTTATGAGATCTCGTAGGCAAGATAATTAAGAAATTGTGGTCAGTGACACCACAGATCATGGACAGCAAACTCAGACCTAGCTGCTTCTCTATCATGGTATGGAAATCTCTATGTTATTAACAAAGTCCTAAAACATTGAGGACTGAAGGATATCCATGAAATTAAGGCATGTTTCATCAAGAATATTATGTTTGATCAAGTTTAACTTACGGTTTTTTCCTGGTGAAAAAAGAATTAGTTATAAATAAAATGTAGTTAAACTGAATAGCAGACAACAAAATAAAAAAATAGTCGATCAACTTACGAATTTCCAAACACAAGCCCTATGAATTCCGAGAGTTTGCCATTTCTTTAAAACTAAGCTTCTCAAACTCTGTTCTCGTTAGTATTCTGCCTGATGCATGAGAACAAACGTGACAACAAGCATAGATTGCCTTGACATCTAAAATTTAACTTAAAAATTCAGGTAGATTTTTACATTTTATTCCACACCATAATCATGTTTGTCTTAACACAAAAAAATCTTTTCTCCTTAAATTTTGAGGAACCTTGTCAGTCTGGGAAATTGTGTTGTGATTATCCTGTTGCTCTGAGTAGACCGTGGCCCACTGTCTGCCATATATTCACTGGAGTCTTTTTGAGGGTATGGGGAACGGGTAGGAAGCAAGTTCTGTTTACTCTGGAAGCCCAACAGTGAAACTGGGCAGGAGTGATGAGAACAAGGCACCAGGGCCCTTCACAGGGCCAGACCCAGCACAGGCTCTCTCTGTGATCAAGACCAACCCAGCCTTGATCAGCCTTTTCCTGACAGGCTGAAGACAATCTAGGCAGAGGTAACTCTTCCATGAAAGAGGGGACAAAAGCAAGTTGGTGCACAGTGCCCCTGGCCAAAAGTACCACAAGCTGGCTCTGCACCCACGACAAAGCCAAAAACAAAGTCAAAGTATTAGCTGCTCAGTGTGACTCTTCAACTCTATGGACTGTAGCCCACCAGGATCCTCTGTCTATGGGATTACTCAAGCAAGAATACTAGAGTGGGTTGCCATTTCCTTCTCCAGGGATCAAACCTGGGGTCTCCTGCATTGCAGGCAGATTCTTGACCGTCTGAGCCACCAGGAAGCCCAAGTTCTGGAAAAGAAGCCTTGGCACCCTCTGGTCACCAGGACGGCCTCCAATGTTCAAGAACATCCTGCAAGGGGTTGTGGCCAGAAAGCACCTGCTTCCTTAAACCATCATCTCTGCAGAGCTTTCAAGACGAGGTACACGAGGCCACTGGACTTCCTGGGGCCTCTCCTCAGGGTGACACAAACCCCAGGCTCGGTGTATGTATCCTCCTTGGAAGCAGAGCTGCTAGGGTGACTGGGAGATTTCTGGCTATGCTACATCTTAGGCTGAAAAGCCCAGCCTTAAGAAGTCTTGGCAAGTTAAGAGCTGGTTTTCTAGGACTCTAACATTGTGTAATTTTGCCAGAAAAAAAATTATTGTTCCATGTAAAAATACTTTCTAGCCTCTTCTTCCCAACAAGAACTTTTAAAAGAAAATAACATTTATAAGACAAGTACCCACTTATTTGGTTAGAAGGGATATACTGATACCTGTGTGAATTTCCTAAGGCAGGGAAGCCTTTTCCCAAAGCAGACTCAAAACTTTGAGGAGTTTTCCATAAGCAGCAGTTATCCTTCTTACTCTGATAGCTTTGAACAATTTAATTTGAACTCAGTCATGTGAGTTTAGAAAAACTCATCAAGCTTTAAGGTTAAGCCACAGCTTAGATATTTACCCTGCACTGTTCTTATTAGTGTTATGTAATAATTTCTGAACACGGGATTATACACTGCCTTCAAAGTCATAAATTTTCTACTTAAATAGGGAATATTTTTACTTAATTTCAATGTGGTACACAGTTTATTTCATCAAAGATTATTACTGAACATACACATTGAAAAGAATTTTTATGTCTATTTCTTTTTACCAAATGTATGTTCTTTATCAGTCAGCGAAAAATATGAACTCCTAAGTTCTTTTATGATTTATGATTTTTAAAGCTGAGAATATAGTTACTTGTAAATAATTTAACTTATTTAAAGCAATCGTTACTAGATTCTACAGATGCTTTGTAGTAAGACCACAGCAAGAGCTACCATTTCCAGCTTTACCACGTGGCAAACCTACCTTTAGCACTTTATGGTGCCTAACATCACGTAATTTCTTCCATAACACCAAGGCTGTTATCCCATTTTACAATGAGGCTTAGAAAGGCTAAGTAAGGTCAGACAGCTATTCAAGAGACTCAAATCCAGACCTGAGTCCTAAACCTGAATTCTTGATACCTATCCTATACTTGCTTTAGGATATTCTACTATGACTATATTTATACTTTTACATAACACTGAAAAGTCCTCTGGTAGAAGTAGTTAATCAAATATATCTTATGAATCAAACATGAAGTTATATCTGGTACGATCTCCATTTTTAATTTATTTGGGAAACTTAATTTCTTTGAAAGTGAAAAAATCTACATGAAACAATATATTGTACACCTCAAGTAAACAAAACATGTGATTAACCTGAATATCCCCATTCCCACACCAGGCTCCATAACAAAGAGGCTGTTATTCTTAACGCAGAGCTGCCGCAGGGCACTCACTAATTGGCTCCTGGTAGCCTAAAGGAGCAAACACACTTCCTCAGGAACCTACCAGGCAGGGAACGACAGACAGACTACGACTCCAACTAGAAAAGCAATGGTAAAATTACTAGGTAGTTAGCAGACAATTAAAGACAAAACAGTATATAGTCACTGTTATAAAACATTCTTTCAAAATGCATCTCTCAATTTTTAAAATAAGCTTCCTTGCTATGTACTAAAAACTACTCTGTCTACTCATTCCCCAAGTTGAAAAATCTCGTTCAATGGTCAAGAACAAAAGTTCAAAGGCCTCTTCCTTGAAGAAGCACTTCCCAATCTCTAGCAAGCTCTTCCTCCCTTCTCATAACAAACCGTATTCAACACAGTTCACTCGGCCTGGATTACTGGTCACTGCTTACACGTCCCACTCCCTAGCTTAGGAGGCTACTTGTAACCTATGAATCTCATCTTCACTCATCCACCTCCAGCCCCTGTAGAGTTTTACAAACATGTTTGTTGAAATGACCTTTAAAAATTGGCAATTTGAATTAAGTTTTATTCTGGGTAAACTGACCCATGTAATTGCTATTAAGTAGTATTAGCACTTTGTCAGAAAGATATCTAAGCTTAAAATAAATATATAAAATACATAAAACATTTTTATTTGCTGTATACTATATTTAAAGTAGTTACATAATACTGTACTTTAATATTTATATTGATTTGAATACATTTACATTATAATTATTATCTGTTATATGATGTGTGTGCATGTGCGCACGCTCAGTCCACTAAGTCATGCTGGGATCTTTGCGATCCCATGGACTGCAGCCCGCCAAGCTCCTCTGTCCATGTAATTGTCCAGGCAAGAATACTAAAGTCAGTTGCCATTTCCTCCTCCAGGGGAATCTTCCCCACCCAGGATCGAATCATCATTTCCTACATCTCCTGCATTGTCAGGCAGATTGTTTTCCATTCAGTCACCTGGGAAGCTTCTGTTATATAATACTGAATTGTATTAGTATATCAAATCAAAGATAATTTATATTTAAAATATAAGTTCAAGGAGACAAATGTCAAATGTCTGAATCCTAATATTCTTAGAAACTAGCTAAATGCATATAAGGAAGATGATTTCCAAATCAAATTAATTGCTTCCTATCAATTCCAAATCAAATTAATTAATTTCTATCACCAGCAGCTATTTAAAACACTCTGGCCACAGGTAACACTACCACCACATGTTAAATATATAGAAATAGCACCTGTATTTAAAAAATTAAAGCTTTATTGTTATGAAGGGTAACCACAGGTGATGTGGACACAGCAGTCCAAAAAGAAATGCTCTAAACATCGAAGCAGGAGGCCTACAAAAGCGGTGCACAAACAAGGGAAAAGCATAAAAGAAAGAAAAGTTATTCTTAGTGAGAAACTGACAAAAGGGATCCCAAGGGGCAAGACTTGGTAAAGCCAAAGCCACTGGAGAGAAATGCATGGAGTAATAACAGTGTTAAGGTGAATACACTTTTAATGCATTAAGTCCATAAGCAGTTATAGAAATGTGCATTCCTGAGTTCAAAGAACCTGAAGTATTTTCCAGGTTTCAAAAACAAACTCTCATGAACTGTTATTAGGTTGACACTAACTTCCTTGTCTCCAATAACTCAAAATATGTAAGTCCTATTCTCTAAAAACAAAATTCTAAAATAAACAGCATCACATTAAAAACACAAAAAACTCAAACCTCTTCATCAAGACTGGAATGCCAAGTTTGATTCAAAGACTAAAGATCTGACATTGCTACAATACAGTTCTTACAGTACTGTGATTCATCAAATTTAAGACATTGATTAAAGACATATCACTTAAATGATCCTCCTCATTTTTTCTCCTTTACCAGTCCCCCAACATCCCTCCCCTACACACACACACAGGCAGAATGGTCAAATCCCATCTATGTTAGTCCAGAAATGTATCTCAGAGATGTTCCCTTCTTTCCATCCTCACTGCCAAGTGACCTCAATCAAACTCTCACCTCAACAATCATGGTAACTTCTTAACTTGTTCTCTTGCTCCAAGGCCTCCTCCCTGCTGCCACTCCTGGCCCCAGGAAATCCCCATGCTACAGAATACTGAAGATATTACTCTGATGGTATCACAACCCAATGTAAAAATCTTTCATAGTACCCCAATGCTGATACAATGCCAGTCCTTAGCATGGAATTTAGACCTAATTTTTATGTGCCTGTTTTGATGAGCTCTTAGAGCAGGATTTGTACCTTAATAACCTCTGCTATCCTTATATATAGCAAATACGAAAGTGAAAGTGTAGTTGCTCAGTCATGTCCGACTCTTTGCAACCCCATGGACTGTAGCCCGCCAGGCTCCTCCTATATTCCAGCACAAGACCTAGTTCTAGCTTATTCATCCAAAAATAATGAAAACTGAAAACATCATTTGATTATGAGATCTGAAATTCAGAAAAAGTCATTCTGATGGACTTGAGCAGACAACACAGAGGAAGCAATGGAATGAATTAGAAGACCTGCAAGGGCTTTCTTCATATTCTTAACCTTTAGAGTATAGCATGTTTTAATAAAGGCTTACAGACTGGGAGTTTTCTGAACCAGATCTCAACTCATACCCCAACAATTTCAAATTTACATAGGAAATAATTAGACCAAGTATCTGAAATTGAGACCATCTAATCTCAGACTTAAAGGTACCCTAAGAAAATACGGGAGGGACCCTTACAGTATTTTGGTCACCTCATGCAAAGAGTTGACTCATTGGAAAAGACTCTGATGCTGGGAGGGATTGGGGGCAGGAGGAGAAGGGGACGACAGAGGATGAGATGGCTGGATGGCATCACTGACTCGATGGATGTGAGTCTGAGTGAACTCCGGGAGTTGGTGATGGACAGGGAGGCCTGGCGTGCTGGAATTCATGGGGTCGCAAAGAGTCGGACACGACTGAGTGACTGATCTGATCTGATCTGATCTTGCGTATTACGTAAAAGCTGAACTGATGGAAGACAGTCCTCTCTGGCCTAGATCCTGACTATTTTAAAGCTCAAAGAAAGTGGACTGCCCATTTGGAACAGGCAGTTTTAATCAACAGCCCATAGGTGAAAAATAAACAGAATAGTCTAAATTTAGAGCCTGGGGGGTTACAGTCCATGGGGTCGCAAAAAGTCGGACACGAATGAGCGACTACGCACAGCGCAGTCTGAATCACAGAAGTTACGTCCTTCCAATGTATTGTTCTCAAAGTTCATTAATGGCAATTAATGAAGATTATTAATCTATATGTAACAAGCTTCCTTGTTTGTTGATTTTACAAAGAAATAATTATCTCAAATTCTATCTTAAAGCAAAAAATTTACATATTGATTTATAAAAATTAGTGCATTAAGGTCACTAGAATATAATCTTGTATTTTCCTATCAGAAACTTCAAGAAGACTTACATTCTACATCTTGTATTTGATCATATCATAACAACCTGTTCTCTTTAAGTATTGGACTCGCTATGTGTTATCCTGTGTCCAGTGCCTAAGAGCTCGTTAATTACCTAAACTATATCTCCATAGGTCTTGTTAATTACCCGTCTCCTGTCTCAGAGGACCTTGTTAATAACTTGTACAGTCTCTCTAAAGAGGTCCTAACAACACATTAAAATTAAAGATGCTTTTCTTTTAGCACCTGTCAAGTGCTGTAAATTGAGAAATTTTCACATCAGTTTATTAGCCTACAGTAGTTTTTATGGATTTTTTTTTTTTTGGCTTGTTTTCTTTTCTCAACAGATTCTCTGTGTATCTCAATCTCTCAGCTCAAAATAATAATAACTTAGCAAAGTTTGTCCTTTTCTGTTAGGGCTTTTTTTGTTTTCAATTTTGAAGTCTATAAATATCAATTTGCATTAGTAAGTTAGCAAAAGGATAGCATGGCTGGTATCTTCAAATTAACCCACTGGGAGTTGTACCAATTAATGAGAGCTATTATAATGAGTATTAGGATGACAAAGGGTAAAAAAGTTTCAAGTCGTATCTGGGGAGTTAAGCATAAAAGTTCTAGTTAGTGTTAAGGGAACTAATCACATCACATATTTCAGGCTCCCAGTCATCCTTTCATTAGATACATTCTGTAAATCCCTGGGCACTAATGGATTAATGGCTCTAAAAATCATCTCAAAAGTTTTTGTTTTCTGTCTCATAAATGAAGCTACAAATTGTCAGCTGTGTAAAAAAGATTTATAGGCTGCCATGAATAACAGGCAGATTATCTTTAACATTAGACAAATATGGACAAAAAGTAAACACTGCTATTAAAATAAACCTTATGTGGGGTGAGGTTTATTAAACCAAAGACTGTGTTTTAAATTTAAATAGGAAAAAAAAATGTAAGGAACATTATAAAAATGATGGCTTTAAAACTATGAATAAGGTCTTTTCTTTAGGATGATTTGTTTACTATAACCCTGAAAAATAAACACATGTCTATTTTTTAATGGACGTACTATACAACTTCATAGTCATCGTCACATGCTCAAAAGCCTGTGGTGATTTTCGCTGTGAAAATTAGAAACATATTTAAATATATACTCTAGGTAACTTTTTTTTTTTTTGCAGTCTAAGAAAGGCATGTGACAATCATCAAAGATACTGGAAAAGACCCTGATGCTGGGAAAGACTGAAGGCAGGAGGAGAAGGGGACAACAGAGGATAAGATGGTTGGATGGCATCACCGACTCAATGGACATGAATCTGAGTAAACTCCAGGAGTCGGTGATGGACAAGGAGGCCTGGCATGCTGCAGTCCATGGGGTTGCAAAGAGTTGGACATGACTGAGTGACTGAACTGAACTGATACTATTATGCAAAATTGTAAAGTACATATGATAAATATGAGATTTTGATCTCAGACACTATGCACTGACCTAAAAAATAACTGGCTTAAGTTCAGAGCTAAGATGTGGACAGATTCTTCCACAGCAAATACTGCAAAGGGAAACACAGGCATATACACTCTAATAAAGTCAAGGGTACTAGGAATGGAATTATACAATATACCATTAAGTTTTCATAGCCCAACTAAGAGTTTGTTTACATGGTTTTCACAACTACAACAAGGCAGAAAATAATGAAAGGAAAGCAGGTTCTTTGTGCAGGTCTTAAAGAGGATGTTCCCAAAACAAAATTCTCTGGTAAAAATACCTCCCCATAAGGTCTTGCTCTTCAATGAGCTGCCTCTAACCTCAAACAGCATTAGCTCATCCTACAGAGTAGGCTTATGTTCTCGACTATATATATTTTTTTAAATTTCAGAATAAGACACACTACAAATTTTTTCCTTGTATGAATGACTTCCCTTAAGCAGGAGAAGTTCTTCAGTCCTAAACTGGAACCTCAGAAGAATACACATCACAAATTCGAGGTTCTCTTCAATTTCTTACAGGTAGTGTACAAACACAAGCATGTTTTTTAAATGCTGTTCATCACGACTGATGCCTCGGTGTCACCTGAATCCTAAAAAACAATCCATCCACAGATGCCATAAATACTCAACAGTCAGACATTTCTGATTGATCTTCAATGCCTACTATAATTTAGTTGTTTCTTAGCCATTCGACCAAATAAATACTCCTCTCCGCATCCCTGTTTTAGTCAAGCCGATCTCCTCACTGATCCCTCTACTTACTTAGGGCCCTGCGGACAAAGCTAATATGACTAAACTGTCTCTTCAACTATGAGTTTACCAGCACAACTCCTGATTCTTGTTCATATATAAGTACTTACTGAACTTTTATGAAATAAATGATGTAATTCAGATCAGTAACTATTAAGCCTGAGAATCAGCAGGAAGTCTTTTTTTTTAACACTGACTTTTATTTCCGGGCTTACCCACTGAAGATTCTAATTTAACCTTGCAGTAGGACTCAACTAAGATTTAAGCAAAACGAAACAAAAAACCCAGGTGCCCCTGACGGTCAGCACTGAGGATGAGCAGTGATCTGGGTGCTGCGCGCACGTGCTCAGTCGTATCTGACTCTTTGTGACCCCATGGGCTGCTGCCCACGGGCTCCTCCGTCCCTGGGGTTTTCCAGGCAAGAACACTGGAGTGGGTTACCATTTCCTTCTCCAGGGCATCTTCCCGATCCAGGGATCAACCCTGCCTCTCATGCACTGGCAGGCGGATTCTGTACCACTGAGCCATCTGGGAAGCCCCTGGGTGCTGCAGGCACCCACAAAAGAAGATACAGCACAACTGTTCAACAGTTTACACAGGTTAGTTGGGAAAACTAAAACCGAGACAGAATAAACATTGTTCGGCAATTACGTTCTATATCAGCAGAATTCCACAGGAGGGAACACTATGTTATCAATCAAGACAGGATTAAAGAGTTTTCAACATCAAGGACAGTCTGAGGACACTCAGACGAGTAAAGAGTGCATTCCACAGCTGAGCCAAGGAACGGAACTGGCCAGGCTTAGAGACCTCAGGGTAGAGAGGTGCAATAAGGAAATGAACCCACCTGGAACAGAAAGGTGAAGTTCAGTAAAAGAAAAACTCAATAGTTAAGAAAAGCCTAAAACACAATAATCCTTGACAATCAGAAACAGAAGTTTGGATCTGGTGTTGCAAACCAGTAACGCTGAAAGTGTTTTGAATTAGGCTTCCTTAAACAGAACAAGAGGCATTATGACCTAAACTCTAAATAACGATGCTATGTGCTATAATACATAAATGCAAACATCACAGTAATTTTACATTCTGAAAATTTATTATTCACAACAAGGTTCAGCAGTTGTTGTTATGAGGTGGCCTTTCACATGCATTCAGGGATTCTATCTATGGCTCTCCAAAGACCTCCATCTAGTTAGTACAGGTTCAACAGATTAGTTAGTACAGGTTCAGCAGATTATCTGTGTAAAAGGTCAAGTAATAAATATTTTTGACTTTGTGGGTCATACAGTCTCTTTCATAACTACTCAACTCTACTATTACAGCACAAAAGCATCCATAAACAAATGGGCAAGTTGCATTCCAGTAAGACCTTATTTCCAAAAACCAGGCAGCAAGCCAGATTTGGCCTACAAGCCTAGTTTGCCAACCTTCTGTCCAGGGTATGGTGGAAGCAAGGAATATGGAGGGCTGTATAGGAGGTTTTCATGGACTAGCCCTAAAACTGGTATACATCACCCGCTGGTATCTGTAGGGTATTGGTTCTAAGACCCCAGATTACTCAACTCTCTAGATGTTTAAGCCCCTTGTATAAAAAAACCTAGTATTTGCATGTAACCTACACACATCCTTCCTGTATACTTTAAATCATCTCTAGATTACTTATAACACTCAACACAATGTAAGTGCTATATGAATAGTGGTAAATACTGTGTAAATGGCTGCCAGCAAGCAGCAAGTTCAAGTTTTACTTTCTGGAACTTTCTAGAATTTTTTCCCCCAAATATTTTTGACCCAAGATTGCTCGATTCCATGGATGCAAAGAACCCAGGGATATGGAGGACAGACCATTCTTCTCTTCCACTAAGCCTTCAGTAAGCCAGAACTTGGTCACCTGTCCCCACCTAAGAGAACAGTCTAGCTGTGACTCTCTTCTTAAAAAAAAAAAAAAGCAAATCTGCTTTGGTGAACATACCTACCTGTTTCCACTTTCCAGAGGGAAAATAGCCCAGTGTTGAAGAATTAATCATGAACAAATTATTGAAAATGGTATAACAAACATTCAGGAATATTGGTTTTGGGAAAGTTAAACATTGCTGATGTAAAAAAATCACTATTTTTTTTTAAATTATTTAACTGTAGGGTTAATCACGTAACATTAGCTGATAATGATGCTGCTAAATTACCTGTGATTTGTAATTAAAAACAGGAGCAGCAGCAATTTTAAAACACAAACAACTCAACACCAATAGTTAACTGATAAAACATTCTTCTGAAAACTCTAAGAATTCCAGCTACGCTTTCACATATAACATATGCAGCAGGACTTCTACAGCATACCAAGTGTTAGAATGTTATCCAGACTTCTTAGAGCTGGCATCCAGGACACACACCACTGTGCACTCAAAGCCAGTGCTCTTCTCTGGGTCTGAGCTAAACCATGCTTCCTAACTGGCTGCACTCAGGCTAGGACACGACTGAACACTGCCCAACGGAACACCGGCAGAACAAGGAATGGGTACCACTGCCAGGCCTGGCACATGAAGACATCCGCATGATCCTCCACTCTTTTTCTCTGCTGCGCAGCCTTGGGGGATGCACATTAAACAACAGTATTACAAGGAGCCTGGTTCCTGAGCAACCGTGTGGAGCCAAGAAACAGCATGGAACAAAGCACTCACGTGTCATGATAAGGAGGGATAAACTTTTACTGGAACAAGCCAATAAGATCTAAGGTTGTTTACTGCAGCTGGTAATCTATCCTAACTATTATAATACAGAATTCTTAACAAACTTCAGAAATGTGCCAGTCAGAATGAGTATTACATTTTAGTAGTCCTTTAAGACTCATTTAGATTTCTAACCATCTTTTGTTGTTGTCGTTTAGTCACTAAGTCGTGTCTGATTCTTTTGCAACCCCATGGACTGTAGCCCACCAAGCAAGAATACTGGAGTGGAATCATGTTTAGTTGTAAATAAAAATACACACATCTGCCTTTATGGATCTGTTTCTGGTCTATCAGAAAGACCTTCACAGCCCACACTGAGCTGGAAGCAGGGGGCTAAGGGAATGAGGGGATAATACTAGTATTTTAGGAAATCCATCTGCTATACCATATTCATTTATTCAAAACCTGCTTTCCAATACCTGCTACCTACCATTACGCTGGAGATTAAGGGTTAAAAGATGAATGAAAAGGAGGCTCTGTCCTCATGTTGTTCATGGAGGTGACAGGGGTAAAGTAGTCAGGTTACTGAACCGCAGGATGCCCACAGAAAGGCAGGCCTAGGGAGACCAGGCTGCAGCACAAGGAACAGTTACTTCTGTTCAGAGAAGTGGGGGTAGGTAAGAGGAAAGAGACTGAGAATTAGCAATTGCGGGGAAAGGGATTTCAAAGAGCCCTACTCTATGTTGAAGTAACCCAACAAAAAAGCTAGCTCATTTCCTCTCTCAGTTTTACGTACGACTATGGGATCTATTCCAAGAACAGAAGCAAAATGCAGTAACTTTTGTGATTATAGGTGATTTCTTCAGCTCGACTTTACTTACAAACAAATAAAATCTCTAACTTTCAAGAAAGTGTTCCTTTTTTTGGCATAAGGAAAATTCTCCAGTTGTGATCACACACATTATTCAGCCAGAGAGTAACAATATGGTTCCCACGTATCTGAGATCACAGGGAACCAGTTTACTCAAAGAACAAAATTCAGTTCCACACCTACATATTTCAGCCTTCACTTTGTTCATCTTTCTCACAGACATCGGTCACAGGAGTCCCGAGGACTCTGTAAAGAGATCTATTTAGCGTTACTGGAAAAAAAATAATTCACAGCATGTGTCCTAGTGATGCAAGTCTATAGTTTCAAAAGTGCATTTGGTTTAGATGTTAAGGTAAGAAATCGAAAGTGTCCCATATAACTGAGGAATGCTACTGGAAGGAAAAATATGAACAGACCAAACTATCTTAACTATATCCTTTCTAACTCCACTTGAGACAAAGTTCTTTTCAAAAATTCAAACTGCACTATCTTCCTAGATCTATTTATAGTCAATCCTTCTATTAATTTATCTCTAAAAGATGCTTGCTCCTTGGATGACAAGCTATGACAAACCTACACAGTGTATTTACAAAGAGACATCACTTTGCTGACAAAGGTCCATACAGTCAAAACTGATTTTTCCAGTTTTGTACAGTCATGTACAATGTGACAGTTGGTCCATAAAGATGGCTGAGTGCTGAAGAATTGATGCTTTTGAATTGTGGTGCTGGAGAAGACTCTTTAGAGTCCCTTGAACTGCAAGGAGATCCAACCAGTCCACCCTAAAGGAAATCAGTCCTGAATATTCTTTGGAAGGACTGATGCTGAAGCTCCAACACTTTGGCCACCTGATGCAAAGAGCCAACTCATTGGAAAAGACCCTGATGCTGGGAAAGTTTATTGAAGCAAAAGAAGGGGGCGGCAGAGGGTGAGATGATTAGATAGCATCACCGACCCAAAGGACATGAATTTGAGTAAACTCCAGGAGTTAGCAGAGGACAGAGGAGCGTGGTGGGCTACAGTCCATGGGGTCACAAAGAACTGACACGACTTAGTGACGAAACAACAACAAACCCCTTCACCGCAAATGTTTTCCATTTACCACAAAGATGGTTTGTGACATAAAAAGGAAGAGTAACTTCGAAGGAATCTACAGATGTTTTTGTCTTCATAGTTGGCATCTAGTTGAGTATGAAGAAGAGAAAATTTTAAAATGAAAAAACCTATTGTTTTTTCACTACTTGCAATCATTTGATGCATATATCATCTTGCTGTCGTTCAGTTACCAGTTGTATCCGACTCTCGCAATCCCACGGACTGCAGCATAACAGGCTTCCCCGTCCTTAACTATCTCTCAGAGTTTGTCCATTGAGTCCATGATGCCATTGAACCATCTCATCCTCTATTGCCCCTTCTTCTCCTGCCCTCAATCTTTCCCAGCATCTGAGTCTTTTCCAATGAGACAGCTCTTCACATCAGGTGGCCAACGTATTGGAGGTTCCGCATCAGTCCTTCCAGTGAATATTCAGGGTTGATTTCCTTTAGGATTACAACTCTAATTTTGATAGACACAGCATTAATACTGAAGTAACCCAAAACAAAGCCTCAATTTGGCAAAACGCCACACTCACTTTTAAAACATTGATTTTTAAGTTCATGTAAATAGCCACATATAAGGCAATTAAAAATTCGAGGACACCTATTTTTCCACATACTGCCATAATTTAAAAATCATTTTCCTACCATATCCCACTGTTTTCACTTTTCTTTGACTCTACTGCTGCTAAGTCACTTCAGTCGTGTCCAACTCTATGCGACCCCATAGACGGCAGCCCACCAGGCTTCCCCGTCCCTGGGATTCTCCAGGCAAGAACACTGGAGTGGGTTGCCATTTCCTTCTCCAATGCATGAAAGTGAAAAGTGAAAGTGAAGTCGCTCAGTCGTGTCTGACTCTTCGTGACCCCATGGACTGCAGCCCACCAGGCTCCTCCGTCCATGGGATTTTCCAGGCAAGGGTAATGGAGTGGGGTGCCACTGCCTTCTCCCAGTCTCTAAGTTATCTCAGATAGTTCTTGGCAATAACTCGGTCCAAAAAAAGCTCAGTTAAGGGAAAAAAGCAACTACATGTCTATTTACCTGTGTAGCTTCTTAAGGCAATATGTGAAGTGCAGTATGTAAAATAACAAAGTGAAATATTTGGGAATAGCATATCAAAACCATGGCCTTCTCAATAAAATATTAATACCATATGATAAAAACATATTTCTTTGAAGTATAGTCTATAAATAAAACTGAACAATACTTTCCAAAGCTACAGTGAATATCCATTTATTTTGATAAAAGAAGACAAAAGAAATACTAGCTTTCCCCGGAAAACTCTAAATTCATGTTTTAAGAGATCAGAAGACAGGCAGGAGATCACAAGCCTAAAAGGGCGATTATTAGCACTATTTTCTGTTTATAGCGGGACAAAACAAAGCAACGTTCTTGACCAAAATATGACACGGCACTACATAAAACGTAAAAATATGTAAAACATAAAAATATGACACGGCACTACATAAAACTAACAGCAACCGCTGTTATGGGTGCCCTATCTGGGGCCTGGGTTTACGCCACGCACTTTATCATTTATCATCCCCCAATCCTACTGAGAACGTCTCATTTTCCTTATTTCAAAGACAGAGATGCGGAAGTTGAGAGAGGTCACAGAGCCACTGAGGAGGTTTCTCACTGGGGTCTGATCACCATACGTTCTTGCCCCGGCAAAGAACGTTTATGTTTCACGGCAAACAGTCTACCATGCTCCTCCATGATAGCTGCACAAGATTCCAATAGCTTCATCTTATTTTTAGCTTGAGGTTTCCTTAATCAGCTATTCCACCATTCACTTCTGCAAAATGCATCATCTTACTTAAGCCATACAATTCCAACCTGTACTAAGGAACTAGAAAAGTACTATTAACATAACTGAAAACTCCAGGATTTTGACAATCTAAACCTTATCATGATAGATTATTTCTGTAAGTGATCATTACAGATGCTCTGTGATGTATTTATAGCACTCCCAAGGTTCACTGGATTCCAATAAACATTACTCCAAACAGCCATTTAATAAGGATGTATGTATGTGCATGCTAAGTCGCTTCAGTCATGTTCAACTCTTTGTGACCCTATTGGCGGTAGCCAGCCAGGCTCCTCTGTTCATGGAATTTTCCAGGCAAGAAAGCGTGAGTGGGCTGCCCCACCCTCCTCCAGGGTATCTTCCAGACCCAGGGACTGAACCCACATCTCTTCAGTCTCCTGCACTGGCAGGTGCATTCTTTACCACTAGTGCCATCGGGAAGCCCTTAGTAAGGATAGTCAACACCTGTAAAGAAAACCATGGCTTCCAAGGATACAGAAACATGACAGACTTCAAGTCCATGGAGTCACGAAAAGTTAGACATGACTGAGCAACTAACACTTTCACAAAAAACATTAATACTTAACTTAAGCCAGTATTTCTTAAAGAATAGTCCATACGCTGCTACTGGTTCACAACCAATCAATGAAAAATAGTAACATCTAGAAACCCAACTCATCACTTAGATTTCTGGCTTGAATTAGCACCCACTGGTGATTCCCTCTCACCACACCTCATCAAAAGCTACATAGTTTTCTCCCTAAGTTTCTGAGAGTTTCTGGCCAGCATTAAGTAGAAAGAAATATAATGCGGTGGGGATTAAGAATCTTTTATCCTTCTAAGATAAAAAGTTCAGTTCCAAAGATGTACACACTGCCTGGCTCCAAAATTAATTATAAAAACAAGATTAGCATTTTTCTCAAATCAAGTGAAAGGAATTTACAAAGGATATTTGATACTTTCAAGTATAATATTTTCCAAAATAGCACAACTTCCCACGTTTAAGCTTACCTTGAAGATGGCATTATATTTGAAGCCCTGAATTTTGTTGTAAACGGATTAGTTGACTCATAATCAAAATAGTCCTGCCGATGTTCACTAAACGCATTAGGTGATTTCAAGTCACAAGGGCTATCGGCTCCCCCGTTGTTAAGTTTATCCGATCGTCTATCTTTTTTTCCAGTCACTCTTTCAAAGAGGCTGACTTTCTCCCTTTTTTCTCTCTTGTTTTCTTTTCTTACTTCAATTGATTTTGAAAATAAATTCACGCTGCTGTCCCATGATTCACTGCTTTCTTCAAATGGATTTTTCTTCCTTGGCAGTGTTGCAAATTTTTGGGGTAATGAAGCAGTCACATTTGTAAATGGGTCATTCTGTCTTCCGAAAGCCGATTCACCTGCATCCACACTGCTGTCAGGTTGGTTCATTTTAGAAGTATCAAAGCTCAGTGTTCTTCTGTGTGGAGACTTGAGACTTCCTGCAAACAATTTTGTAGTTAGTACATAATCAGTGACACATTATATCACACTATTTGACACATCCTGTGTGCATACTGCTGCTTTTAGAATGAGAGCAATTAGCTATTTAAAGATATTAACCTTTTAAAATAATCAAGGAAAACAATCTTAAAATGCTAAGGTACAGCAGTATGCAGGCTAATAACAATTAGTATCTTGCTAGACAATTAGTAATTTACTCAGCTCAGAATGAAACAATCACACAAATTATAACGTCAAAACTAAAGGTTCTGCTCAGCACTATAGTGCTGTATAAATTCCCACTGTTCTTTCATCAGTAGTATCAAATTCACTTTCTTACTTCTGAACAGTAAGATTCTTTTCTAGGAAAATTCTGATGAAATGGAATATTCATTTATGTTTCAGGCTTCTGAGACAGGAGAAATAAGAGTTAAAAAAAAGAAAAAGAAACCAGGCCATGAAGAGAGACCAAGACTCATTTCTATTATCTAATTCTATAAATACAGGATTGAATTCAAACCAGCTCTGTCTTTAAACTTACCAATTTTGAGTATAGCAGGTACTCAATAAATATGAGGACTAATTTAGAAAATGCTAGCAAGAAACCTCAATTTTTATTCTCTAACTTTAGAAGTCAAAGTTTAAAAATTAGGAAGGTAGTTCAGATCACACGGGATCAACTATAAAGAATGCATACATCACTTACCACTTTCCGGAACTGCTCCAAAGGAATCTATCTGGCGGCCAAGAAGATGCGTTTGAGCAACGGCGCCAGACTTCAGCTTCTCCGAGCATACGTGGGCCCCAGTTAAATCAGACATTGAATGCGCTGAAGAGAGTCGCTGAGGACCCAAAAGGAAAGGCTTTTTTGGTTTAGATTTCATCTGTATTTCACTACTTGAAAATTCAGTATGGGCATCAGGCATGTGAGAACTTGGAATGATTGCAGAAGATGTATCAGAAAACGTCCCATCAGTTTTTCTACCTTTCATCTTATCTTTTAATTTTGCAAAAGGAGATCTTGTTTTGTCCTTCATTGATAAGTCAAACATACTTGCTGTCATATTGTTCCTCATAAATTGAATATTGACCTTTATCTCACCCCTGTTTTTGGCTCTTTTTCCTTGTTTGGATTCTAATCTAAACCACCTTAAAGAGAAGGAAAAACTGGGTTGTAATATGTAATGAAGAGAGGATGACCGAGCTCTGTTGTATACAAATTGCTTTTTAGGTAAAGTTACTCTACATCAAGGCAATCTAAGCACTGAAGGAGAAACTGTCAGCCAGAGTGCTTCTGGTTTTATTCATGGCTTCATTTAAAAAAACAGGGAGGTCTCTGCCATGTATCACATGCAGAAGGAATCAGTCTTTTTTGAAAAGCTGTTTAGACAACTTTTTCTTTCATAATTTGAAAATCACGCATCAAAATTTCTTACCAATAATAGCCATTATGTTTCCATCTAGTCCAAGTGTGGCTCATGGCTGAAGAATATTTTTTAGCATTAAAAGACACTGAGGTACAGACCCTGAAATAATTCATCAATACATACTATTTTTGGGCACCATAAAATAATAACCAAACTTTTAATAAAATATTCAGCCTCTGAGCCAAAATAGTTCTTCTGTAAAAGCTATTAAAATAATTTTGTTAACATGGGAGACTACCCCATACAGTTTGTTCATCATGAAAATTGCTTACGATGTAAATTGTGTGTGTGTGTGTGCTAAGTCACTTCAGTCATGTCCGACTCTTTGCCACGCTATGGACTGTTGCCCGACAGGCTCATCTGTCCATGGAATTCTCCAGGCAAGAATACTGGAGTGGCTTGCCATGCCCTCCTCCAGAGGATCTTCCCCACTCAGGGATCGAACCTGTGTCTCCTGCAGCTTCTACATGGCAGGTGGATTCTTTACCGCTGAACCAATGGGGAAGCCCACAATGTAATTCAGATTTATATGAAATGGGTCAAAGCCTCTTCCTGAATAAAATATGCAAAATAAGTAAAGTGCAAGAAGTGACAAATGGTAATAAATCTTGTAAAGCATTTTTAAAGAAAAAAAGAAAGCTTAAGTGCTCCCTCTTAGAATCTGTTTCAATAACTTGCTACTGTGACAATGCCAAATAAAATTTATTTTAACTGGACCCAAATCTTATGCTTTTAGTCACCTGAGTGAATTACACTGCCCATTTTCAAATGATGTGTAAAATGCAAATTTTATTTTGGTTTATTTACAGTATTTTTATCCATGAAAACTTTTCCAGTTGTTGGTGTCATAAATGGTCAGTCTACAGGGCAAACAGCCAAAAAAACTACAAACTCCAGCAGAGATGAGAGTTCCTACAATGTTTTCACATTACTTAAACAATGAAGAATAATACCCATTTCTGCAGACAGGTCATTATTTAAATACAGCTCTGCAAGTGTTAAATTTTCTTAAATAACTCAGATCTAATTTTACAGAATACACCAGAAGAAGCTAGCATTTACTATCAAGTGGAACACTAGTTTCAAAGATCTTTCCAGGCAAAAGAAAACTGGCACATAATATGTATGTATATGTGTGTGTGTGTGTGTGTGTGTGTGTGTGTGTGTGTGTGTATATATATATATATATACACACACACCAGCTACATCTTAGAAAGTAACATGCAAGTGAAATATTTTCAATTTAATCAGTTAAGATCTAGCTGCATCAAAACAAGCAATTTTTAAAAAAAACAGAAAGTCTTAAAACAGAAAGCATTAACCTGAGAGCCTAAATAGAGAAAACCCTTTATTTGAGGCAAATGGTGAAATGTGAAAACTCAGAGACTAGAAATAAAAAATGACAGCAATAAACTCTGTGGAATAGAGAACCTTCAACAACACAAAGTTGAACACTCACAAAGCCTGAAAACAAAGCAAGGTTATATACCCAATTATTAACTCACAGTTTTGGAAAACAGAGCATTTTCGGGGGTGGGGCGGGGCATGGACTCCTTCTGATGGATGATCCATAAGAAATGCTCTGTTAATATTGCAGGTTATTCAGAAAATAGGTGAGTACACTTTGCAAGAAAATGTGCCCCCCCACCCGTCAAATCCCCAAACAAAATAGAAGCAAACAAAAACACCAAGTATGTCAGATCTGTGTATGTAACACAGCATAGCAAATCTGAGGGGAAAAAAAATCAAAAACAGAGTTTTAGAAATGAGACCAAATAAATCATTTAGTCCAAAATCCTTATTTCACAGTAAAGGAAACTCAGGAACAGAGAATAAGTAGCTTCTTAATGTCAGACTGGAGTCAACAAGGAAAACAGACAAAGCTGACCAGTAACAGCTGCATGAAAATAGTAGTTCTTTTGTATTTAATGACCCACACATACGTTAATTAGGTTAAACGCATACCAGCTTGTATATCACAGGACGCTGTATTTAATCAGGAAACTCAATCACAAGGGCAACACAGGTTTTGTCTTGCTGGAGTGTAAGCTTCTTGAAGGCAATTTTCCTTGCACTAAATAAATGTTTACTGAATTTTCATTTCTAGAGCTATATTCTTAAAACAACGACACTACAACTCTCTGTATGTCTGCGTGTATGTTGCACCATTTTGTTCTCTGGTGAAGAGAACTGAAGCTTAGGTAAGCTTTAATGGATAAAAGCAAGTCAGTGTTTGAATATAAACTCTAAATACAGTCTTTTTCATCCTTCTTGACCAAAAAAAGTAAAACACACACACAAAAAAACCCAAAGACCCAACTGCAAAGAACTTTAACAAATATACCAACTTAAAATATAGGCATGACAAATAACTCTAGCTGCTTTGTTTGGAAAGTGATGTAACAGGGAAGTCTTAATGAGACCTTCAAGAATCATTCCAGAGATAGCACTTGTTTTCCCTGGCTTCTAAAAAGATAAAAGGAAGACATAGCATTTGAGGCTTAGTGGAGTAATGTTGATTTTATTTTTTCACCTCTGGAGTGCTAGATTTAAACTGTATATGGCCTCTGTTCAATTTTTGAGTGGGCACAGGTCCATGTTCAAAAACCATCACACATGTGGGAACTATTCCCAAGCAATTGGTGCTGTGTGGTCAGAAATGGGACAAGATTGGCAGGAAGGGTGCCAGAGGCCAGGACGCAGGTGCACCGCAGAGCGGCACACACAAGTCCTAAAACCTGCATGTGCTTGAGTCATACCTAACCTAGGCACTCGGACGGCTATTACTGTTCATGAGCATTAAAAACAAACAAAAAAATCAACATCGCTCACTTCTGCTGTTAAAAAAAGAAAAATCAATCGATATAACATAATAGCATAAATTACAATTTTACCATTCTATTTTTAAGTACTGTATTGTTTTCTTAAATCTTGTGCCCGAACCAACCCAGACGCCCATTAAAACGGGAGATACAGAAAACTTCTCTTTCCAGGTCCCACTCATGAAAGTGTTCTGGCTCAGGCCCTTTATCCCTCTCCTTGAAAGAAGGAAAAAAGCTTTTAATTTCAAGGTATAAAAATAAATCAAATGATACTTTTAGCTACCACACTTCTTTGCTTATCATGGAAGACAAGCTGTAAATCCTTGTCTTGAGTGTCAAGAGTAGAAAGTGTCACACCCAGCAGTTGCATGGGACTTCCAAATCAGCTGGTCACCTTCATCACCCATACCCATTTTCTAAAAAGCACTTGGGAATATGCTGACAAGGCTCAGCAATGTGCAGAATATTAAATATCTTTCTTGCAATACGCCAGTGGCTCAGGTCTGTCTCTTACTGGGCCATATGTATAGTTGTGCTGCAAAAGGAAGCTATTAACTATATTAAAAAACTAGAAATATTACGAATAAAGAGAGCTCATCAAATATGTGGTCTCCATTTATCCACAAAGAAAATCTTAGGGATTTAATAACCTGAAAATCACTTTGAATGCAATAACATCACAAGCACTGTTGATAACATTTAAACGCATTTTCCTCCCCAAAAGTCCTAATCCGTTTTTTTTAGTAGCCAACAGAGAATTTCTGTAGGGAGACGACGATATTAGAGTATTGCTTACAGCCAAATTTATTGTAACTGTGATGCTGTCAAAGATAAGGAGTAAAACAAGAAGAAACTTTAAAAGTGTATTCCATCTTCAGAATCCCTGGGTTCACAGTCGGGCCTACTTTCATTTGGAACATTTATATTTCAGAGAAGGCCTGTAGTATATCATTCATTAACATTAAAAGTACTGTAAGTGCAGTATCAAATTTGAAGATGCAATAAACTTAAAAAGTTTACATTCAAAACACTTCTAATATTATTTAGTAAGGTCATCCAAAATTGGCAATTTGCAATAAATTAGTCAGTGATTATCTATTTTTCAGTTTAAATTTGATGAAGAACTCCTCAGAGATAACTGAATGCTACTTCATAGGTATCAACCAGTATTATTAAAATCACTCATATATATTCAACTTTACACTTTATTTAAACCATTTTCTCTCCTTCTAAAATATTTTCATCTCTTCAGTTTCCTGTGGCATTCCTAGTATTACTTATCTCTCTACCCTTTTACCTTACACATATTAAACCTTTAGCTCCTTAGGTAAAGACCTGATTAAAAAACATTTTTTCAATGAAAGTAAAAATTTCAATCGAGAGAAATCTGCAGGAAGGTAGGTATACAAAAAACATGACATGGTTGTTTTAAAATATAAGAAAATAAGATCATCAAGAAAGTTTTTAAAAGCGTAAATAAATATCAGTTATAACAGCAAAGCTATTTTTGCAATGTGACACCCCCTTATAAATTCAACCTATATTTTTCTCCCATTAATTCCATCCAGTTTAAACATTCTTTCAGACTAGAGTAATAATAAGTTTAAGAAAGGGGTATCACTATCTCAGAAAACATACTATTTTTCAATTTAAGACATAATATCCTAGTTTTAACTTATATTATGGTTTTTAAAATTAGAATATATCTAACCTAAGTTTGGAAGTCTTATTAAAAAGCTCATGTTTTTACTGTATATGTCATTTGATCACAAGAATTTACTCATTGTTTCCAATCTGATAGCATTTAATCGGTCTAAACACACTGGCTTTGCAGAACTAACTTTGAAGTAACCATGTTCAAGAATGAGGATGTCTGTACATACTTTTAAAACTTTTTTCTTTTAATAGCTTTAGACTCCACCACGATGTACTACTGACCCTGAAATCAGAGCTAAAATAAAAGCCAACTGTGTTTACAATGCTGAAATAAAATATTGAGTTCTAAATTTGGTAATTCACCACTTGACAGCTTCAGAGTTCAACTACAAAATAAATTAAAAAAAAAAAAAATATATATATATAGAAGAGGGCATATTGGCAGATTTACTTTTCTAATGTTCCATTTTCTGAAAATTGTAATGTTTAAAGATTGTAATAATTTAAATTGATCAACACTACGGCCCAGTCCTCTTATAAGTAGTGAAACAATGTTAATTTACTTAAAATCCTGAGCAAAATATTCAATTATTTACGAGGTTTACCTCAAACGAGAGTAATGGATCATTAAAGACTCCACTTTAAAAAAAAAAATGTGTCTTCACAAGGGCTATTTTTACTTCAGATTTATGCAAATATGGTGCTTAAAACTGGGTCATATTTCAGTCCAAAAACCAATGCCCCAAGTAGACAAATAATTTCCAAGAACAGAAATCCATTCAGATAATAGCTAAGCTCCCCCCCAATTCAAAATAAATTACATAACTTACTCTGTTTTCCTTCTTTGTTTGTCCTCAAAGATGTCATTGAGATTGATGGCCACCTGCCCTAAAAACTTATCCAGACCCACCAGGGACCTGTGCATAACTATGAGGAAAAGGATGTATTTCTCTGGATTCCCCTGCATTAGCAGCCCAGGTAGCTCAAAAGAGGCCTCTTCCTTCCAGACTGGCTCAAGGGTTTTCTCAGCTACAGAGGTGGAGTACTTTTCCTTTCCCAGCTGAATTATAGTGTATGTGTCATTGGTGCCACTTTTGCCTTTTGGCTTAAGATCTTTGGCTTGGAGCACGGTGACCTGCACGTGGGTCGGAAACCACTTTTGGGCTTGCTCGGAGAGCATCATTCTGTCCTTTTTCTCTGCACCGAGTTCACCAGCGCAGGAAGAGCCCCTCCCGCAGGGAGAGCCTGATGCCTTGATCACTGCATCCTAAGGGCACTTAACGGAGGCAGGCAAACTCACAGCTGCCCGACTCCCTCTAGGGCTGAGGTCCAAACGCCTGGCTGGGGCAGCCCGGGGGCACGGCTGTTCTGTGGTGCCGGTGGTGGGAAGGGGTCCCCTTTCCTCTGGAGAAGCACAGGGGCCCAGCATCACCTGGCCGCGCCGTCCAGGCCTCGCGTCCGCACCTACACGCTCCGCCGCCCCCCCGCCTCGCCCCGGGACGGGCCCTCGGCACCGGCGAGAGGCTCC
>NW_011495018.1:13150406-13150579 GCF_000754665.1 Bison bison bison | reverse complement strand
CGCAACTCCACGGTTGCCTTGGTGACTGGGGGCGTGCCTCGCGGGAGCCCGGGAGAGCTCAGCGCAGATACGAGCGTTCGTCCTGCTGGTTCACGCCAGCTTGGGGCTTGGCATTGCGCTGGGTGCTGGGGACGTGGGAACCTGCAGGAGCTGGCAGTTGTGGGGCGGGGGGG
>NW_011495018.1:13148605-13150306 GCF_000754665.1 Bison bison bison | reverse complement strand
TTGATTGGAATGACATCCCCAACTCCAATGACGGTAGAGGCAAGCAGATAAAAGATTCCAAATTAATTCGGGGGTTAATTATACCCTGGGAGGCACTGGGCTGGAGTCCGGAGACCTGGTTCTAGTCCCATGTCTGCCACCATCAGACTGTATGACCCTGGTCAGGTCATTTCCCCTGCCTGAACCTTGGTTTCTGCACAAGCAAAACACGTCTCCATCGTCCCTGAGACTCTAAGGACTCAACGTCCAAGAACTTCCTGGGCACTCAATCTGGTAGTCTGTCTAACTTGCGAAGCCAAACCCAGAGGTGATTCTGGTCGCATTCAACGAAGTCAGCTAAGAAAAGCAAACAACCTCCTTCACCAAGGGGGATGACAATTTCCTTACCTGCCCTGAGGGCAAGGCCTGATGGACACCAGTACAGTGTTAAGAGAAAAAAAAAAATGGAGATGTGCTAATACTGCATTTTTTCCAAAACCATTCTGACTTCGCGGGAGAAGGGCAGGTAATGACTGATGAGTCAGGAGCCTTGTTTGATGTCCTGATTGCCAGAAATTCCTGTCCAGAGCTCACGATGACCACTTAGCTTCCTGAGACAAAGAACTTAGATTCTGGGAGCCTGGATTTCCTGGTCCATAAATTGTCCAGAAGATTGCTACTACAGAGTTAGGAGGGTATTAAGAGATAATTCATGGACATTTCCTGGCATAGTATGGAACATAATTCTCAGCTTGCCTTTGTCCCTCTATTTCTCTATTGCAGGAGATATTTATATACTACACTTATTGTATTCTTCCCTGGTGGCTCAAACAGTAAAGAATCTGCCTGCAATGCAGGAGACCCGGGTTTGGTCCCTGAGTCAAGAAGAGCCTCTGGAGAAAGGCATGGCTAACCCACTCCAGTATTCTTGCCTAGAGAATTCTGTGGACAGAGGAGCCTGGCAGGCTACAATTTATTGTATTCACTTCTATTTATGTCTTATCTTCCCAAGGAAAGTCGAATTTCTTTGGATTTCCCTGTGTATTGCGGATCATCCCTTCAGAGTGCTTAGCAGGCAATAGACCTTTGTTGAATAACCCGGTGCCTTTCTCCATTAACAAGACTAATTTGGAGAGTAAAACAGTATGCTAGAGGTGCATACATATTTCCAACTAAATGACTACAAAAGTGTAAAGTATTATGTTTATCATTTTCAGGTGAGGTTTAAAACATTCCCACTTGAGAACATTGTATTCTCCATGTTTTTGTTTTTGTTTTTTTCCCCTCAGTGACCCCATGGATAATAGCTGCAGAACTTAAAACTCTTTAAGAAACAAGGTCTTTTCATTAAATATTTTTTGAGTGGAGATTTGGGAGAGTCCGATATATTTGTGTCAGAAGAACAACCATACAGTTGAAAAACCTTTGGGGAAGAGGGGATAACATTATATATTATTTAAATCTTGCAGAAAGAAGGTATTTGCTTGAGCCTAAAGAAAGTGAAAGTGAAGTGAAAGTCACTCAGTCATGTCCCACTCTTTGTGACCCCGTGGACTTTACAGTCCATGGAATTCTCCAGGTCAGAATACTAGAGAGGGTAACCTTTCCCTTCTCCAGGGGATCCTCCCAACCCAGGGATCGAACCCAGGTCTCTGGCATTGCAGGTGGATTCTTTACCAACTGAGCCACCAGGGAAGCCCTGAGCCTAAAGAACAGCACCAC
>NW_011495018.1:13148290-13148505 GCF_000754665.1 Bison bison bison | reverse complement strand
GGGGCGGGGGAGGGGTGGCGGGCCTCCGGGAGACCAATCTGAGAGGAGGCAGCCAAGGCCCGGAGCCTGCCTTGGGAGAGACCCATTTTCGATCTTTGGAAGCCGTCTTTGCTGTACCCTGGATGCCCAGTATCTGGCACCGAGTGGGCATCGGATGAATGATGGTGAAATGAATCAGTCACCTTCATAGGCCGAAAACATACTTTTTCCCACCC
>NW_011495018.1:13142891-13148190 GCF_000754665.1 Bison bison bison | reverse complement strand
TTCATGTTCTAGCACATTCTTTCAGGGACCCACTGACACTTGCTGACATCTATAGATTTCATTTATCGGAAACCATGGTTTTTTTTGGTACTGCTTATGTGCAGTGATTGGTGTGAGTTCTCCATGAAGTAGGCAATCTAAAAAGAGAGATTAATTTGTTGGTGTTTACTCGCTAAGTTTTGTCTGACTCTTTGCAAACTCATGACCTGTGGGCTGCCAGCCTCTGCCTGTGTGATTTTCCAGGCAAGAATACTTGATTGGGTTGCCATTTCCTTCTCGAGGGGATCTTCCTGACCTAAGAATCAAACCCCTGTCTCCTGCACTGGCAGGCGAATTCTTTACCACTGAGCCACCAGAGCAGCCCTAGGTTAATTTACCACCAAGATATTCAGGGTCCCAAACTACAGATAAATCTTGAATCATCTTGAGTCATCTAGGATGAAAAGACCTGGTATCAGGTCATTCTGCTGAAAGTTAAAATCTAAAAAAGAGGCAGAATTTTTCATCTCTGAGAGACAGTCTATGAAAAAGCCATGTGTGGAAAGCAGAACAAAATCATCAGACTGTAAATATTGCATCTGGATTCGGAGTGGGCAGTTGTTAGCCTTAAAGAAAAATATTCTGAGGAATTTTTAAAGAGTGCATTGGAATAATCAAGGGTGGAATTTCAACCAGGTTGTCCAGGGAGAAATCAATTGACACCTGAAACTTACAAAAGCAAAACAAACATCATAAAAATAAATTTAAATTTAGAATTGTTATGAATTGCATTTTTAAAAGTCTTCCTCTCTATTAAAAGCTGTAATTAGGTAAGCAATAGGCAACTGATTATAATAGTGAATGTGTGTTTCTGAAGAGCTTAAATTGTTTGGTAAGCTTTATGAATGATTACAAACTTGTTTACAAATATTTCATTCATCTGAAATATAGCCATCTCTAGGGTGGAAGTTGGAGAAGGCAATGGCACCCCACTCCAGTACTCTTGCCTGGAAAATCCCATGGACGGAGGAGCCTGGTGGGCTGCTGTCTCTGGGGTCGCACAGAGTCGGACACGACTGAAGCAACTTAGCAGCAGCAGCAGGGTGGAAGTTGGCAGTTATGGTTCACAGCAATGCAGTAACACACTCTAACACAATTCAGGGAATACTCTAAAGGCAACAGCTGAACAACTGGAATTACTAAGATCTCTTCCTGTTGCACCTAAGTTTCTTTTGAGTTTTCCCAAAACTTGGCCGGAGCCAAAATTGTTCAGTTTTACTGTCTGGCAAGTTCACAAATTATGACTTAATGTTCTGAGCCATAATAAGAAAATAGTTTATTTTTGCCCCAGAGGAAGCAAATAAACAAGCAAATCAAAATGAACTAGAAAGAGTCTTTAATTGCATTTGTAAAAGTGGTTTCCCATAAGAAAGATTTTTTTTCTTTTTTGATTATTTGTACTAAGGGTAAAAACATGTCAGTCGGGTCAAATATATGGTCGGCTCATTGTGAAATATAATGGTAATTATGCAAGATCTGAGATAAAAGTGGTTCTACAAAAATGTTTATTGTCTTACAGTTTAAAGGTTCTTTTTACTAATTGAAAAATATACATGAACCAAAGTTTAGACAGGGAAAAAGGATTGCATATGTTGTAAGGACAACATACCTTACGAATGGACGAGAGTCACTTTTTAAAGTTATCCTATGACTGATGATATGTCTTGAAATGTTTGGTGAAATTCCAAAATTAAGGGTTTGGGAAAATAACATATCATAAAAGAGGAAAACGCTGAAATTTCTAACTTAACAATACTGCTGCAATGAATAAGAACTATTTGTTCAGGAGGTACAAATAATACTCTCCAGTAGTGGAGGATTTCACAGATGAAAATATTTACTAATGCTGCAGCTTTAATAAAATCCCACAAGGAGACTTACGCTAAACTTCATCGTGAAAGATCCCTACCCCTTCTTTGGGCATCAATATCTTTAAAATTGAGACTTAAATATCTATTGTAGGACAATAATAGTGCTCTTAGTTTTTAAATAGCCCATTGTATTCATAATGGCTATAAATAGCCATTATATTAAATAGCAAATATACATTGCATAACATATACATTATGTAACAGATACTGTTTTTCATATGGAGGTTCAGAGACACAGGGCCACAAGAAGCTTTCCTGATGTATCATTATAGTCTTCAGATATATGCACATACACACATGCTGCAAATACATATAAAATTTATACACATACGAGTGCATGCTAAGTCACTTCGGTTGTATCCCACTCTTTGTGACCCTATGGACTGTAGCCTGCCAGGTTCCTCTGTCCATGGGATTCTCCAGGCAAGAACACTAGAGTGGGTTGCCATGCCCTTCTCCAAGGGATCTTCCTGACCCAGGGTTTGAACCCACTTCTCTCATGTCTCCTGTACTGGCGAGTGGGTTCTTTACCACTAGTGCCAGACATTACTTTGCCGACAAAGGTCCGTCTAGTCAAGGCTATAGTTTTTCCAGTAGTCATGTATGGATGTGAGAGTTGGACTGTGAAGAAAGCTGAGTGCCGAAGAATTGATGCTTTTGAACTGTGGTGTTGGAGAAGACTCTTAAGAGTCCCTTGGACTGCAAGGAGATCCAACCAGTCCATTCTAAAGGAGATCAGTCCTGGGTGTTCATTGGAAGGACAGATGCTGAAGCTGAAACTCCAATACTTTGGCCACCTCATGGGAAGAGTTGACTCATTGGAAAAGACTTTGATGCTGGGAGGGATTGGGGGTCAGGAGGAGAAGGGGACAACAGAGGATGAGATGGCTGGATGGCATCACAGACTTGATGGACATGAGTTTGGGTGAACTCTGGGAGTTGGCGATGGACAGGGGGCCCTGGCGTGCTGCAGTTCATGGGGTCGCAAAGAGTGGGACACGGCTGAGCGACTGAACTGAACTGAACTGAGTGCCACTTGGGAAGCCCTTGTACACACACATAATACGGCAAAACTCAGAATTATGTTAGAGATTCGTACGTAGATAATCTCCACATAATCAGTTGAAAAATAACTTGCAAAACTGATTTGAAATTATAATTGTTATAAACTAGTATTGGAGTTTTTGGTGATTGTCTTGTTTTCATCACTGATTAATTTGTCTCTGGGATTGGGCAGTGTAGGACACAGTTTGTGATGCAGGAGAAGCAGTGTGGTGTGTAGTTGAAAGTGCTCTAGTCAACAGCCTGGGTCTTAATCCCAGGGCTGCCTATTACAAGTTTCATATCTTTAGGGAAGTCATTTTCCTTCTTTGGACCTCTGTTTATTCATTTGTAAAGTAAGAGTCTTTAACAGGAACCACTTAAAGCATTCTCTATCATTTAATAATTCTAAGTAGTCCATCCAGAACACAAGGAAGCAAATTGCATTATCATTGTCTAATTGAATTTGCTTGGTATACTAATGCAGATTCCCCTTTTTATGTAATTTATTAATAAAGGATCTTCTAATGCAGCAGAAAAAGATCTCTCTCTCTCCCAAATGAAAATGATCATTACAGAAAGGAAGTAAATATAACTTGTGTTTATAGACCCTGCATGAGGAAATTGACACTAACAACTCAAAATTTGAAAGAAATTACATAAAGGTGTAAGGGATTTTGAAAAGCCTTAAACTTTTCATTTATAATAATAAATAGAACTTCTATTCATAATGTGTTGGGAAGGGTAAGAATTTGTGGACCAGGATACATATTTGTATGTAAAAATGTTTTATATGGATATTTTTTAAAAATTTCCCCTTCGTAGTATCATACTATTATGTTATGCAATTTTTGTTCCCTCAACAAAGTCAACTGAGTGACACCTTCCGGTTTCCCTGGCGGCTCAAACGGTTAAGAATCAGCCTGCAACATAGGAGACCCAGGTCGGATGCATGAGTTGGGAAGAGTTTGCAAATACACAGGTATTTGTCTTCAAGTTGTGATTATCTCATTGTCATGAGCCTTGCTGAAATCTTCCAGAACATGGTTACTCTTCTGGATTTATGTGGAGGTTAACAAGGACTGGATCATATTGATTATTGCTGAAAGAAATGTTTATCAGACTAACATAAACTCATCATCCTTGTATTTTGTAAACAGCTGATGATATTTTTTCATGACCAGTTAAAATCGAAGATGGAGGACTTTAAAAAGGAAATAAAGGATTAGAATGACAATATTTCTGAAACTAACATATATGTTCCTTTGGAGAGCATTAAACAGGTGAGCAGCTGGCAAAAGCATTTGGTGGGATAATTTTCTCCCCCTGCATAAGACCCAGCGAGCGCCCTTTCTCCCTTTCTACTAATTTAATCCACACAAAACAAAATAGAGGACTTTAAAAGTAGTGTTATATTTTGTGTGTTTGATATAAAACCAGTTGAAAAGTATTGCATTTTGAGGCACAGACCCAGTGCTTCTTGACCCAAGGTCAGATTTCAAACTATTTCTGCTAAGCAGTTTTCAATCAGCCTGAACAATATTTTAGTCCATCTGAATGTCTGATAATAAAGGTAGTTTGGGCTTAGAACCGGGTGCTTATCTTTTACATGGTCTGGATTAGGTCACCTTCCAAGCACTTACAGTCTATGATTCAGGGACACACGATTTTGACCCTGTATTATTTCATTTTCAGGACAGTAAAGAATCTGCCTGCAAGCCAGGAGAATTGGGTTTGATCCCTGGGTTGGATCCCCAAGATCCCCTGGAGGAGGGTCATAGCAATCCACTCCAGTGTTCTTGCCTGGGGAATCCCCATAGACAGAGGAGAGTCCACGGGTTCGCAAAGAGTCAGACACGACTAAACACAGGACAAGGTTAGTTTGGCAAAGTAGACTTGAAAGCAGTATTCGCTTCCAGAAAGTGAGGCGATAATGGAACGGGCACTGAATGAAGAGGGGCCACCTGACTCAGCCAACCAATGGTGCGTATGACCTTAAGCAACATAAATTCTTCTTTAGTAAAACGGCAGCCTGTAAGTTTCTTCTACTTCCAAACTTGGATCTCAGATTATCTAGAACTGCTTCCGATAGACTCACATCAACCTTTTGCTGTGGTTGTTGATCAGGCTTATCGAGAAGGATAAGGTATTTAGATTGTGGAATTTGTACCGATAACTATGCTCTTGTAACCTGAGGTCTTAATAAAAATTAAGGACATTTATCGGAGAAGGCAATGGCACCCCACTCCAGTACTCTTGCCTGAAAAATCCCATGGATGGAGGAGCCTGGTGGGCCACAGTCCATGGGGTCGCTAAGAGTCAGACACGACTGAGCGGCTTGCACTTCA
>NW_011495018.1:13141489-13142791 GCF_000754665.1 Bison bison bison | reverse complement strand
AGCGACTTGGCTTTCACTTTCATGCATTGGAGAAGGAAATGGCAACCCACTCCAGTGTTCTTGCCTGGAGAATCCCAGGGACGGGGGAGCCTCATGGGCTGCCGTCTATGGGGTCACACAGAGTCGGACACGACTGAAGTGACAGCAGCAGCAGCAGCATTGAGAGAGTAGCATCGAAACATATGCATTACCATATGTAAAACAGATAGCCAATAGGAATTTGCTGTATGAGGCAAGGAGCTCAATCCAGATCTCTGTGACAACCCTGAGGAGTGGAATGGGGTGAGAGATGGGAAGGAGGTTCTAGAGGGAGGGGCCGTATATATATACCCATGGCTGATTCATGTTGATGTATGGCAGAAACCAACACAATATTGTAAAGCAGTTATCCTCCAATTAAAAATAAATTTTAAAAATAAATTAAGGAAGTTTAAAAAAAGAAACAACTCCTGTCCAAACTGTGAAGTACATTGTTTGAATTTCTAAGCTCAAGTTTTGACTAAATCATCGTGTAATTTCAAGGGTTTTTATTTCTCTTTGCTTATATACATTTGAACACAGGAAAGGAATGGGACAAACCAGCTTTGTAAACATGAAGTCTGGAGCATGAGACATCTCAGAAATCAAGGGCTGCAACATTTTCTAAAGCAAGATTTACTCCAAAGTTCCTGGCACTCACTCAGATAGAAACATTCACTCAGCTTTCATTGAGTGCCCATCCCAGGAAAGGTTTTGTCCCCTGGAAGCTAACTACCAGTGTGACCTTTGGAAAATTATGTAAACTCTCTAAATTTAGGCTTCCTCATCTGCAAAAGAAATTGTTGGGAGGATGAAATAAGGGGTCAAGTAAAGTTCAGGGAGGAACTGGCACACAGGAAGTGCTCAAAAGATGTTCATTGCTGTTGGGTTGGTGGTATAATTCCACTTCTCTTTGAAACAATTTTCCTCATATCTGAAGGCAACAGTCAGCAGCACAGTTGTTCTGGACTATTCTTCACCAAGGAGTTAAGTATCTGGAGCGGCAGCTGGTGGCAGCCCACCAGCTGGCTCAGCGGTAAAGAATCCTCCTGCAATTCAGGAGTCTCAGGAGATGTGGGTTCGATCCCTGGGTTGGAAGATCCCCTGGAGGAGGGCATGGCAACCCACTCCAGCATTCTTGCCTGGAGAATCCCATGGACAGAAATCCTCCTGCAGTTCAGGAGTCTCAGGAGATGTGGGTTCGATCCCTGGGTTGGAAGATCCCCTGGAGGAGAGCATGGCAACCCACTCCAGTATTCTTGCCTGGAGAATCCCATGGACAGA
>NW_011495018.1:13139203-13141063 GCF_000754665.1 Bison bison bison | reverse complement strand
TTCATTTAATATTGAACATTAACTTTTAAAAGTATCATTTTAACAACTTAATTAGATTTTGAGTTCCAGAAAAATAATCAAGACTCTCTAAATTATATAACTTCTTTCTCTACAAGCAGCTGAATTAGAAACTTAATAAATTATATACCAGATAGTATTTTAAAATATTAGATTTTTACTTAGAATTGTGATAAATTTAAAAACAGAAGCATCACATCCTTTGGTACACCTAGTAAGATAAACATTCAGTGACTGATCAGTGTTTTCAAACTTCCACACAGCACTCTAATTTTAAGCATGTAATCTCTATATTAGGGCCTCCTCAGTGGCCCATCAGTAAAGATTCTGCCTGTAATGTAGGAGATGCAGGTTCAACCCCTAAGTCAGGAAGATCCCCTGGAAAAAGAAATGGCAACCCACTCCAGTATTCTTGCCTGGAGAATCCCACGGACAGAGGAGCCTGGAGGGCTACAGTCCATGGAGTCACAAAAGAGTCAGACATGACTAAGTGACTAACACTTTCAATTTCTAATATTCTTGCCTAGAGAATCCCATGGGCAGAGAAACCTGGTGGGCTGAAGTCCATAGTGTTGCAAAGAGTTGGACATGACTGTGTGACTGAGCGCTCTTGCATCTCTATATTAATAATAATAATAGCCACTATTTCTGATTGCTTCAGTTCAGTTCCGTTCAGTTGCTCAGTCGTGTCTGACTCTTTGCGACCCCATGAATTGCAGCACGCCAGGCCTCCCTGCTTACCTTATGCTAAGTTCTTTAATGTCACATACACACACACACACAGCTGCAGCGGGTGCCTCACAGTGGATGAGAGTCATTTCAAGCCAAAACCGATGTTCACTTCTCATTTAATTTGAAAGAGATAAAGCTACAACCAACATAAACATCAATCACCATTGTTTTTTCATATCCCATCACAAAAAAGAAGGAAGGTTGGAAGGGAGATTGTCCTCTCAGGCACTGCTCACATCAGGATGACAAAGAACACTTGGAAACCAAATTCTTCATATCCTTAGAACAACTCTTGTACTTCAGTTGGCTTTAAGCATTATCATAGCCTCCTTGACACAATCCCAGAGCCTAACACTGCGTTAGTGAAACCTCAGAGGCAAGCAAAAGAGAATCAATCTATTTTGCAACACTTGGCATACTCTCTGAAGCAACAGCCTTTACTGTGGTGTTTGGCATCCATAAACTGCAGGAGATGAGATTGCCCTGGCAGTCCAGTGGTTAAGACTCTGCCCTTCTACTGCAGGGGATGTGGGTTTGATCTCTGATCTAGAGACTAAGATCTCCACAGCCCTTTCGGCATAGCCAAATTAAAAAAAAAAAATGCTATGCATAAACTGCAGAGGGATTGACATGTATCAATGAACCCATCCATCGGGGAAAAAAGTCACTTTTGACATCATTTATGCTTTCATAACCCAATGATGGGAAATTGTTGGGTTTTCATTCAGAAAACCAAGGTTCACATACCACTTTAATCTACTAATTCTGTTTATTAGACATTTGCCAGAAAGTAAACTGCAATAGTATATGGAAAAAGCATGCTGTAAATCATTGCAGATGGTGACTGCAGCCATGAAATTAAAAGAGGCTTACTCCTTGGAAGGAAAGTTATGACCAACCTAGACAGCATATTGAAAAGCAGAGACATTACCTTGCCAACAAAGGTCCGTCTAGTCAAGGCTATAGTTTTTCCAGTGGTCATGTATGGATGTGAGAGTTGGACTATGAAGAAAGCTGAGCACCGAAGAATTGATGCTTTTGAACTGTGGTGTTGGAGAAGACTCTTGAGAGTCCCTAGGACTCCAAGGAGATCCAACCAGTCCATTCTAA
>NW_011495018.1:13136445-13139103 GCF_000754665.1 Bison bison bison | reverse complement strand
AGTCCTGGGTTTTCTTTGGAAGCAATGATGCTAAAGCTGAAACTCCAGTACTTTGGCCACCTCATGGGAAGAGTTGACTCATTGGAAAAGACTGATGCTGGGAGGGATTGGGGGCAGGAGGAAAGGGGATGACAGAGGATGAGATGGCTGGATGGCATCACTGACTCAATGGACGTGAGTTTGAGTGAACTCCAGGAGTTGGTGATGGACAGGGAGGCCTGGCGTGCTGCGATTCATGGGGTCGCAAAGAGTCGGAAACGACTGAGCGACTGAACTGAACTGAAACTGTAAAGAATTTTATAAATATGAAATTTTATATTGGGTACCTACTAGCATTTTAGCATCAATAGTTAGATGACTTGGACAGATTGAAAAGCAAGAAATTCTACCTTACCATCATTCAAATTAAGTTCAACTCAATTTAATTTATAAAGTAATGAATAAATAATAACTTAGCTACGTAGATAAATGTATGTGATGGGTCAAATATATTGACAGAATATACTGTGTTTGGACAGACTAAATATAAATGTATTGTGGAATGAAACCCCCATACGCTCTTGGAAAAATACACCTTAATAGACCCTTGTGGCTGTAGGGTTGATAATACATTGATAACATCTTCCATGCTTCTCATTCTTAGTTATACAGAGTCCCCTTGAGACTTTCCTCCTAGTCTGAGGCAGTAGCTAGAAGAGCCAGGCGTACAATGCCAAGGTCCAGCATCAACTTAGCCATGTCAAAGTAACCAGTAAGGGAAGAGGTAACAAAAGCCATGGTTTATGCAGTAAATAAAAAATGTTGGAAGAACGCAATTGGTGAAAGAATTAGACTGGACAAAGATTTTACTGGTCAGGGAGAAGGGGAAAAAATAAGAATACTTTCACAGAGGGTCAAGCTTGTTGGATATTTTTTAATGTCTCTGTGACATTTCTCTTCTCTCCCTTGTTGAGCATGAGTATTGGGCATATCATTCATAAAACTTCCAGACCAAAAGTAGTTATTACTTGTATCCTGTTTTCCAGGAAGTTCCTTGAAAATGAGCCAGGTACTAGAGGCTCCCCAATCCCTTGCACCATGCTGCCTTGGAGCAGCAGCACAGCAGGAGAACATCAGGTCAGGGGGACTCTAGACAGAGAAGATCCGAGGTAATCCCCTTAGCCTCTTGTTATCAGAGAGGCACCAGAAAAATCTCTTGAGACTTTCATCTTCTCTAGAGAGGTGAGAAAATGACTAAGAAACCACTGGTAGACCTAAATGATCATCCAAGTTATGACTGGAAAGGTTTGGAGCACATGGACCAAAGACCAGGAACCGACAATGATGGTGTGCTCGGTTGCTCAGTTGTGTCCAACTCTTTGGGACCTTATGGACCGTAGCCTGTTGGGTTCCTCTGTCCATGGGATTCTCCAGGCAAGAATACTGGAGTGGGTTGCCATTTCCTCCTCCAAGGGATCGTCCCAACCCAGAGATTGAAGGGGTTGCATCTCGCCCCTTGTCTTCTCAAGGTTTTGCATCTTCCATTATTCTTTCTCCCTCCTGCATCCTCAGCTGTTTTCTTCTCTACTGGATCAAAGTCTTGGCAATATGCATATTCTCTAATACCGCTCATATTAAAACCACAATGGCTCAGAAAGTATATTGGTATACACCAGGGGCTGGGGTGGAAGGGGGACTGGGGACAGGACAGAGTTTCAGTTTAGGAAAGTGAAAAATTCAGGAGATGGATGATGACAGTGGCAAAACAATGTGAATGTACTTAGTGCCACTGAACTATACAGTTACTATGGTTAAAAGAGTATGTTTTATATTATGTGACTTTTACCACAATAAAAAACATTCGAAAAAACAACAACAAAAAAAATGAAACCACAACAATGGCTCATTTGACCTTGTGTCCCCTCCAGCTACTACCCCACTTATCTATTTCTTTTTGGAGAAAAACTTCCTGAAAGCCTTGTCACAGCTTGCTCTCTCTTTCTCCTATCTTCTTTTAAACTGTGTTCCAATCAGATTTTTGTCTTTCCGACTCCACAAGTACATGTTGCCAGGGTCAGTTTTCAGTGCTCATCTTAGGCTAATTAGTAACATTTGATACAGTTAATCACTTATAGCTTTCCTTCATTAGATAAAATTCAATGTTCAAATTTAGGAAACAAAGACATCTTAAAGGAAGACCAAGGTTCAGAACAATGGCTTACTCTGTTGTAATATTGGGTGTATTACAGGTTAATGTCATTGTGCCATACAATGATTAGTAATGAAAATATAAACCAAGTCTAATTTCCAGGACTCATTTAGTATATTTTTCATTTATATTTAAAATATATTTTATATCCACCCACAGCTCCGACCACAAAAGTTGTTAAATAGCCTTATACTAGGTGTGTCTCTGAAAAGCATGATTAGTAAGAGAACTCTTATTTGGTAGCTCTAATAGCCTGCCTCTAGAGAAACCTATATGCAGGTCAGGAAGCAACAGTTAGAACCGGACATGGAACAACAGACTGGTTCCAAATAGGAAAAGGAGTACATCAAGGCTGTATATTCACCCTGCTTATTTAACTTCTATGCAGAGTACATCATGAGAAACGCTGGGCTGGAAGAAGCACAAGCTGGGATCAAGATTGCTGGGAGAAATATCAATAACCTCAGATA
>NW_011495018.1:13130617-13135827 GCF_000754665.1 Bison bison bison | reverse complement strand
GTTTGGGGGCAGGAGGAAAAGGGGATGACAGAGGATGAGATGGCTGGATGGCATCACTGACTCGATGGATGTGAGTTTGAGTGAACTCCGGGAGTTGGTGATGGACAGGGAGGCCTGGTGTGCTGCGAATAATGGGGTCGCAAAGAATCGGACACAACTGAGTGACTGAATTGAACTGAATGGGGGACTTGGAGCTTGGACTTCAGGGATGAATATCTGTGTATGTGTGTGTGTATGTGTGTGTGTGACTCAGTCGTGTCCATCTCTTTGGGACTCTTTGCCCGCCAGGCTCTTCTGTCCATGGAATTCTCCAGGCAAGAATACTAGAGTTGGTGGCCATTTCCTTCTCCAGGGGATCTTCCTGACTCAGGGATCAAACCCTGGTCTCGTGCGTTGCAGGCAGATTCTTTACCATCTGAGCCACATGAATTATCTATATCCTTGCACTTTCTCTAGTTTGGTGATGTTAAGTGTCTCATAGACCCAAGTCAACTTTTCTTGAGGCAGGTCATATCAGAGTAGCTCTGACTCTGTCCCTGTGGCTGTGGCTTGGTGGAAGGAGAGAGCTGGTGGGCCCCACAGTCTGCATAGGATTTCCACTTTATTAGGGATAGAGGCAGAGCCAGTCCTCTTGGACTAGGCTGTTGTAGGCAGCTACAGTGAATGACATAGAAAACATTAAAATACAGACTTTAAAGACTTTTGGTGTGGTTCAAATTTCAGGGTCAAGCTTCATTTAGGAACAAAAATCATTTTACCTCTCAGTTTAAATGAAATAAAGTGTTCAAAATCACTAAATATATGCTCTTGTCATGTCAATGTTGTATGATCGAAGTACATATTATTCCAAGTATTTATTTCTATATTCTATTAATGTTTGTAGATTTTTTCTTTCAATTGTTAAAATAATAATGACTACAAATTATAATTGCTAATATTCTCTACAGTAGAAAGCTTTCAAATCACCTCCCAGCATTAATACCTTTAAAAAAAAAACTGAGTTGCATTTGGAATTTCCTGGATTCTTCTATTTGTCATGCAAATATTCAGTTCTGCTCTTTTTATGATAATATGAAATAAAGTAGTTTCTCATAGTAACATTGTAAATCATTTGCTTTCTATTACATACAGCTGGTTTTGTTACTGTAATGATTTTCTATGAGTGCACATTGCAGAATGCATAAGATGCAATGTGATATTCTTTTATTCAGAATTTATACATAATTATTATTTGCCCAGAAATAATGAGACAATTTGGAAATATAGTAATTTATTGTAATGCATTTCTTTTTAATACGTATCTATAATGAGGGAAAAAAAAACTTAATTTCTGAAAATGAGATGCCATCTCTTTTTGTTGTAGAGACCAGAGTTTTCATCTCACTGAAAATTCAGAATCAAAATCAAAAACAGCTGAGGTAGTTACTCGGGTGCCTTCCTTCAGCTTATTCAAAAGAATATAGGATGAACGGTAAGAATTAAGTAAACCACAAATTATTTTGGAGTGTCTGGTTTGCATTATAAATAAATTTTTCACTGCTGATTGTTTTTTCAAAAATATCGCCTGTATTTTTGATATTCATTCCTGTGATCTAATGTAAACTATGTCCTACCAGTTTAATGTATTGTTTGTTCATGATTACATTTTTTATTACACTCATATGCTATAAATATTTTTCACTCTGCTCTTTTGGCTCTTCCCCAAATACCAATAGTCTTTAAGACATGTTGGGAAAAGTGTTATTAAGAGAGCAATCCTCCTTTTGTGTTGGCACATACTGATTTCACACCTTGAACAGAGTCTAACCACATCAACAAAAAAGTATTGATTTTTAAGACATGGAATTAAAGATTATTTCTTAAAAGGAAACAGCAACAAAAAGTCAAAATAGAGTCACTCTGGCATAAGTCAAAATAGAGTATCAATCTGGGATCAGAATTTTCTTCCTTATTGATCTGGACAAAAATTTTTAAATACTTGATGGTAAATTTGCATTAGTTTGTACTTTGAGAAAATCAAGGTAGGTTAGTTTTTGGTTTTGAAGTCTAAATGCTTGTGAACCTTTTCTTATATACTTGAAAATGGTAAATTTATATAATATTCTCATATTTCATTCTTAATTACAAAGGTAGTATCACCCTTCACAATGCATCACATATGATAAGGAAGAAAGAAGACTTCTAGTCATTGTCTGCAGGCCACATATTTTTAAAGTGTGTTTAATTTTCACTACAACGTTCTGTTTCATTCTCATTTTCTTGGTAGTTTGTGGCTCCACATGAAGAAGCAGAAAGTTTATGAGAGGGGGCAGTACACCAAGAAAGATTTTGGGAGGCAGGTACGATGGAGAAGATTGCCTTCTTGGAGAAGGACATCAGTGACGGACGGGTCAGCATGAAGCAGACTGTGCCCAGAGAAAGCCACAAGCACCATCTGCATGGGGGCCACCCTGTTGGTGGACGTAGGGACACTTGGGACCAGCCAGAACAGCAATATGAGAAGAACCTCTCCATGCAACCAGCTAGTGACCAGATAGTCACCTTCCTCCTCCCAGCGGTGTTAGTCCTTTCAAGGCAGAAGGGTCATCTGAAGCCATGTCCCCTCCCTTTCTTGCCTCACTCCCATTTAAACAGAAGAACATTAAGTAGAGTTCCCTGTGCTATATGGTAGTTTCTCATTAGATATCTATTTTATGCAAAGTATCCATAGTGTATGTGTGGCAGTCCTAATCTCCCAGTTCCTCCCCACCCCCGACCCTTTCCCCTTGGTGTCCACAAGTTTATTCTCTGTATCTGTGTCTCTATCTCAGCTTTGCAAATAAGATCATCTAAAGGAAGGCCAACCCACCTCTCACTCCCAGGTTCCTTAAGCCATGCAGCTGGGTGAGGGAAGGTTGGGTGAGTGCTTTGAAGAAGATATAAATTGGACTTTATAAACTAGATCAGATAGGCTTGTGTTTTAATTCCAGAATGGCCAGAATATTATGAGAGCTGCTGAAGTTATTCTGAAGGGATGTGCTGGCCATTAATTTCTTTAAAAGCCACCAGAAAACCTATTGATCAAGCCAAGAGAAGTTTATTAAATCTACTGCAATAAAAGAACAGACAAGAGTACTGGAGTGAGTTGCTCCAGGGGAATCTTCCCAAGCCAGGGATCGAACCTGGGTCTCCCACATTGCAGGCAGATTCTTTACTGTCGGAGCCACCAGGGAAGCCCAAGAGACAACACCACCTTGACTCAAAGGGGTGCCTCAAAGTGGGGCAGTTGGGAAAGGGCCTAAGAGTCTGGGCTGGTAACACTGGGGCAGGTGCTGCAAGGCAGGAGTAGGGCTCACTGGGTAAGGGCAGGTTGTTTGTGACATATCAGCTTTGGCTAAGGGCAAATAAAGGCTCCTGTCTTGGAATGAACCTTGTTCATAGCTAGTAGCTAGTTTTGATCAGTAAACTGTTTTGTTTACTCTTGTTTTTCAGAATAGGTTTATGGTGTTATCTTCCAAAACAAGTCTTTTCTGGACCAAACAGCCGAGTGATTTTGCTTGATCTCAATAATATTTAACACAGGGACTGGACATTTTCCCTGGCTTATTAAAGGGATAAGAAATTACAAGCTTTCCAATGAGGAAAAGAAACTTTCCCAAAGTAATGTTAAAAGCAGTGGTTGGGTTAGCATAAATCCATTTCATGTGTATGCCCTATGCCATTGAGACTTTGAAATAAATCGGTTATACTTTATCATCATCCTCATTTGCAATTATAATCTAAACTTGTCCAAGATCACAAAATGAAACACTGGAAGAGTCAGGATTCAAATCCAGGTCTGTGTAAGAACCCTCTGGCTGAGATATTTGTCCCCTCCCCTCCCACCCCCACTGATTACCTGGATTGGTACTCTGACCTTAAAAGTCTTTCTTCCCCGCCCCCCTGCCCCCCACTGTACCGTACTATCTCTAATGAAGATAAGGCTAAGTCATTTTTCTTAGCAGAGCTACATTATAACTTTTTTTTTTCCTCTAGTGCTTAAAAGAAGAATATGTCCTTGGCAGGTCACATGTTGCAACGTCCTTATATGCTCTCTTGCATAGTCCCTTATTTCTGTCTTTTCTCTTTAAAAATATTGCAGAAAGCTGAAGCTGCTTCTTTACTTTTTTGATATCTTCCAGCACTTATAGGGTGCTGAGCATAAATTGGGCTTACCAGGTGGCACTGGTGGTAAAAAACCCACCTGCCAATGCAGGAGACAAAAGATACGTGAGCTCAATCCCTGAATTGGGATGATTCCCTGGAGGAGGGCATGGCAACCCACTCCAGTGTTCTTGCCTGGAGAATCCCATGGACAGAGGAGCCTGGTGGGCTATAGTCCATAGGGTCGCAAAGAGTCCAACATGACTGAAGTGACTTACCATGCACGCAAGCATAGACTAGGAACACAATGCTACGCTGAATGGACTTGAAATGTTTACCACTCCTTGGGTAATCATATCTTCACTACAAGGTTGTAGCTACTATTTAAAACACAGTTGCTCTGCCAAATATTTGTTGTGAAGAATAAGCAAATATTTCCCAAAATGTTCAGGCAAGCACATTACCACTGTAAACAGATTTTTCACTGGGAAGTTTTTCTCTTACATTCAAAATATTAAAAAAAAACAAAAAACAAAAAACGTAAGACCAGAAACTATAAAACTCCTAGAGGAGAACATAGGCAAAACACTCTCCGACATACATCACAGCAGGATCCTCTATGACCCACCTCCCAGAATATTGGAAATAAAAGCAAAAATAAACAAATGGGACCTAATTAAACTTAAAAGTTTCTGCACAACAAAGGAAACTATTAGCAAGGTGAAAAGGCAGCCTTCAGAATGGGAGAAAATAATAGCAAATGAAGCAACAGACAAACAACTAATCTCAAAAATATACAAGCAACTCCTACAGCTCAACTCCAGAAAAATAAATGACCCAATCAAAAAATGGGCCAAAGAACTAAATAGACATTTCTCCAAAGAAGACATACAGATGGCTAACAAACACATGAAAAGATGCTCAACATCACTCATTATCAGAGAAATGCAAATCAAAACCACTATGAGGTACCATTTCATGCCAGTCAGAATGGCTGCGATCCAAAAGTCTACAAGCAGTAAACGCTGGAGAGGGTGTGGAGAAAAGGGAGCTCTCTTACACTGTTGGTGGGAATGCAAACTAGTACA
>NW_011495018.1:13101810-13130057 GCF_000754665.1 Bison bison bison | reverse complement strand
CCAGTCCAGGTTCGATGCACGATACTGGATGCTTGGGGCTGGTGCACTGGGACAACCCAGCGGGATGGTATGGGGAGGGAGGAGGGAGGAGGGTTCAGGATGGGGAACACAGGTATACCTGTGGCGGATTCATTTCGATATTTGGCAAAACTAATACAATATTGTAAAGTTTAAAAAAAAAAAAGTCATGGTGTCTCATCTACATCAGAAATAGATAAAACTACAGACGCATTTGTAAAACAAAGACCAACTGGCATTTCGGCTCCAAAACACAGGGTGGATTTTGTTTCCATATGTTAATCAAATACAGTCGCTTCAGCCCCTGCCCTGTGGGACCAAGGCAGCAACTCTTGAGATGGTGGAGGTTGTCCCCCAAATATGCTAAACAAAACAAGCAAAATAAACCTTGTTATATGACTGATGTTGAAGCTGAAACTCCAATACTTTGGCCACCTGATACGAAGAGCTGACTCATTTGAAAAGACCCTGATGCTGGGAAAGACTGAAGCGGGGAGGAGAAGGGGACGACAGAGGATGAGATGGTTGGATGGCATCACCGACTCAACGGACATGAGTTTGGGTGGACTCCAGGAGTTGGTGATGGACAGGGAGGCCTGGCATGCTGCAGTTCATGGGGTCGCAAAGAGTCGGACACGACTGAGAGACTGAACTGAACTGAACTGATAGGAAGTGAGTGAGGATGGAAAAATGTGTGTGTGTGTGTGTGCTGGGGTGGGTGGTGATGATGGAGGTACTTCTTTCCCTAAGAACATTCTTCGGAAGCTGTAGCCTTTCAGTGCTCCTCACCTGCCCTTTCTCACCTCCACAGACTACCTTCAGACCGGGCTGAGCTTCTACTGTTTAGGGTTGCCACAAAGATTCATATCAGTTGATTTTTTTTTACCTGAATTAAAAAACATGCAATCTGGGACCTTATGCTATGTTGTTTCTGGAGGGTCACTGTCATCTAGGGGCAGCCGGAGGTCAACCATTTTCATGAAAAGTATTTGCTTTCCGTAAGATTTTGAATTGTTAAAAGATGAAGGAAACCAGCACATGAGTGCCAGAGGTCACTGAGTGCTTTTCACAGTTTATTTTGAAGTTTAGTGACACAGATTTTCCTGTCAGCATTTTAATGATGCTCACTCACTGCTTCTTCTCTGAGGAGGCAGCGAGGTAGTTAGAAGTGGTCCTTAACCTCGAGGAATGGATAGTGTGTCCACCCAGTTAAAAACTTCAAAACAAAGGGCCCATGTGCATTTCAGACTCTGAGAAACCATTTGTTCTGTTTCCAATGAAGATCAACCAGCAGAGCAGAATGGAAAACCGGGCAATCCTTTCAGATCCAAAAGCTTTGATTTCAAATTACCTAGAAAATATATGGATTGCATTTTTGTGGCAGTGTCAACACTGAAGCAATTGTTGGAGTCATTTAGCAAACAGCTTTAATGATCTATTTTGTTAAGTGATCAGACTTAGCAACAAACATGCAGGGAATTCAGAAAAAAAAAAAATCCATTCTTCCATGGTGGTAATTTGATGCAGAAATAGGCTGTTTTTATCTGACAGGTGAAACATACTCCCCTGTTTTAGACAGAAAACACATTCACCCTCTCTCTCCCTGCTTCTTACTTCTTGTCTCTTCTTTGGTTTTTACATCTCTCCACCTACCCTCTACTTCCTGTACAAACTCATTGTTTTACTGCTCTGAGTTCAAAATGCTTGGAGTTATATAGACAAAACATTTCACGGTTTGATAAAGAAATTGCCCTTTTTAGACAAGGCCACGTTCAAGTTACTGCCTACAGTGTCATTATGGTTTCTTCCACATTTCCCTCTTTGGAGCCTCTCATTTCAAACGATATCCTTTTAACAAAAAAAAGAAACAAAAATGACTTGTTCTGGGTAGGCTTTGAGTAAGGGCCTTTTCTCACAAGACCCTCCATGAGGCCACATGGATGTCATAAAGGCTTTTCAGATAAGGGGACTGACACTGTCTACATACAGAAGCTCTGCAGAGAAATTTTTCTCAAAGCATTTGTGGGCTAGGAGGGAACGAACACCTCGATCCTGAAGAATGTCACCTGTTCCCTAGCTTTTATCTCTGTTTGGTTTTCAGGGAGTTGGCCTCCGACTTGGTAACAGGTCCCACGCTTGTCCTGTGACCAGACCTTCTTGTACCTGATCCCCGTGTTTTGCCTTCTCATTGCCCACCCTCTCCTTTGTCTCCTTGCTCTGACCTTGGTTAATTAACCTCATTAGCTCAGGCCACACACACCTCTAGCGGAGGCCAGCTGTACCCTTCAGGCACACGGCTGCCCCCTCCCGATGTGGCCGCTGGGAGCCTGGGCCCAGCTAACCCAGAACAGACACCTTCGCTTGGTTAGTGTCTTCCCTCAGGGAGCCAGAGTTGAGTTCAAGCAGGTTAAAGCCTTACATTTGTAAATTTGTAAAGGATCAAGTTGTGAGAAGGAGGGCAATCTTGTTCTTTGAGACTTTATTAGCCAGTAAATGCAATATGATACATTTATAGGAACGAAGACCCAGCTTTTCTGAACTTCACTGAGCCAGAAAGATGTGTTTTATTTCATAGAGTTTATGGAAGAACTGCAGCCCAGGTATGTTTTTACAAGAAAAGACACTGACTTGAGGTAATCATAGAGTAAAAATGGAAAATGACTACCTTCAGGTCTAAGTATAATTTATATACAAATTCACCCGATCAAGTGCAAAGACCCCAAACCAGATGTTTTTAATTTTTGCTTTAATTTTTAAGCTCTTTAGTTGCTTTCTTGATGTAAAATAAGCTGCATTAACCTTTATAAAATTATTGCTTACAAGCTGGTATCATAGTAGAATGCACTGATTATGGCAACAAACATGCATATCAGTAAAAAGTGGCATGAGGTCATGGGACAAAATAGATCAGAACACTTCACAGCTTTTTTTCATTTTGCTAAGAAAACAGAGCTACTGAACCTTCTAGATGGAGAAGCTGAACATTGGCAAGAATAGCTTTACAGATGATCCCAAACTTCTAGAGCTATGTGAGTGACACAGGTCTTTAATATTGTTATTTTTGTGTATTCTTGCTATTTTCCAATACTATTTTAGTCTTTTCATGGCTTTCGAAAACTAAATGTTCTCAGGGGGTTGTTGTTGTTCAGTCACCAAGTCATGTCTGACTCTTTGTGACCTCAAGGACTGTAGCACACCAGGCTCCCTTGTCCTTCACTATCTCCTGGAGTTTTCTTAGTTTCATGTCCATTGAATCAGTGATATTATTTAACCTTCTCATCCTCTGCTGCCTTTTTCTCCTTTTGCCTTCAGTCTTTCCCAGCATCAAGGTCTTTTCCAATGAGTCAGTTCTTCGCATCAGGTGGCCAAAGTAGTGGAGCTTCAGCTTCAGCAACAGTCATTCCAATGAATATTCAGGGTTGATTTCCTTTAGGATTGGCTGATTTTATCTCCTTGCCATCCAAGGGACTCTCAAGAGACTTTTCAGGGGGAAAACTTACAAATTTTAGGATCAGCATATGCTAAGTTGCTCAGTCATGTCCAACTCTTTGTGATCCTATGGACTGTAGCCTACCAGCCTCCACTGTCCATGAGATTCTCCAGACAAGAACATTGGAGTGGGTTGCCATTTCATCCTCCAGGGGATCTTCCTGACCCATGGATCGAACCCGTGTCTCCTGTTGTTCCTGCCTTGCAAGCTGATTTTTTACAGTTGAGCCACTGGGGAAGTCCAGATAGATAGATGGTTACCCTTAATTTCAGATCTCTTATTTATCATTTATATGCTGGAAAATTAGCTGACTCAGCAAGAAGTTTGTAAGGAAGGGCATAAACTTAGGTACTTAGCTTAAAATGTTTAGTTATTAAAGTGCTTTTTCCATTAAGAATGTGGTAGCACTTCATTTATTTCTTCTTTTATTGTGCATTCATAGTGCACAGGGAATAAATCAAGTGACACAAAACAAACCATGAGAGTCTCTGATCACCCCCGTACTCAAGTCCCATTCATCAAGAGTTGGATGTATGTTCCTTCAGTCCCCTTCTATGTGTTTCGTACATATATGTACATATCTCTCTCTATATATATCTTGTTTATATACAAAAGATCAACACATATGACAAACTTGGAGTATTAAAAAGCAAATACATCACTTTGCCGTATAGTCCATATAGTCAAAGCTATGGTTTTTCCAGTAGTCATGTATGGATGTGAAAGTTTGTTCATAAAGAAGGCTGAGTGCTAAAGAAATGATGCTTTCAAATTGTGGTGCTGGAGAAGACTCTTGAAAGTCTCCTGGACTGCAAGGAGATCAAACCAATCCATCCTAAAAGAAATCCACCCTGAATTTTCTTTGGAATGACTGTTGCTGAAGCTGAAGCTCCAATAATTTGGCCACCTGATGCAAAGAGCCAACTCATTGGAAAAGACCCTGATGCTGGGAAATATTGAAGACAAAAAGAAAGAGGAGGCAGAGAATTAGATGGTTAGATAGCATTACTGACTCAATGGACATGAATTTGAGCAAACTCTGGAAGACAGTGAAGGAAAGGGGAGCCTGGCGTGCTGCAGTCCATGGGGTGGCAAAGAGTCAGACATGACTTAGTGACTAAATAACAACAAAATATATACAAAATACCTCAGTTTTTTTTTTTTTTAAATCCATATGTCATGGAGCTCTTTTTAGGCAAGTACACATAAGTCAAATTTTATAATTTTATTAGTCTCATAGGATTTCATAGTATGAATCTAGCATGAATCAGTTCTCTATTATAACATATTATTGTTATTTTCAGTATTTTACTGTTATAAAATTCTACGATGAATATCCTTGTGAATTGCTTTTGAAAAAGTGGGAGTATTTCTTTAGGATAGTTTCCCAGAAATGAAATTGCTGGGTCAAATAGTAAGCCTTTTTAAAATTTTATAGGTTTTCTAAACAGCCTTCCAAAACCCTTATCTTTTCAATAAAATGTATGAGTGTCTGTTTTCTCACCTCCTTAAAAGCCCTTTTTTTTGTTTTTGTTTTTATCTTGCCAATTGCGTGAATGAACATTTATATTTTGTTATTGTTTTGATAATCTACTTAATTAGAAGGGCAATTTAGCATTTATTTATTTATTATATGTCTTTGTGAATTGCTTATTTGTATTTTGTTCATCTTTCTTTGGGATTTTTTACTTTTCTGCAGAGATTCGTTGAAGTTTTTATGTATTTTGTATTTAATCTTCTCTCTGTTAAATTTTTTGCAAATATTTTTTACTAATATATTGCTTTTCTTTCTTTTTTTTTTACTTTATTTCTGGACACTGTTGGAGCATGTACAACTATTGCTAATACTTAAACATTTCAAGATCCAGTTCCACATTAGTTATTAGTTAAATAATTTTTAAAACTTGAATTTTATTTTTCATATTCTGAGTGTGTTAAGAGTGCCTTTTAAAGTTTTTCTCTTGACCTTAACTTTTTCCCTATTAAAGACACTGTTCTGTATTATCATTTTCACCTTTTAAGGTGCTGTGCTGTGCTTAGTTGCTCAGTTGTGTCCAACTCTTTGTGGCCCCATGGACTATAGTCCACCAGGCTCCTCTGTCCATGAGGATTCTCCAGGCAAGAATACTGGAGTGGGTTGCCATGCCCTCCTCCAGGGGTTCTTCCCTACCCAGGGATCAAACTCAGGTCTCCCACATTGCAGGTAGATTCTTTACCAGGTGAGCTACCAGGGAAGCCCACCTTTTAAGGTATGTCAATGTAAAAATATGTCAAAATATGAAAAGTTTAGTTTAGCACCTGTGGCAGACAAACCCTAAGGTGACCCCCAGTGAACCCTGCCTTCTGATGCTCACATTCTTGTATAATTCTCTGCCTTTGAGTGTGGGTAGGACCTGTGACTTCTAACAGAATATGGCAGGATAACAGGATGTGTTTGGATGTGGCTTCTATTGCATTGCATTATATGACTGTCTCTCTAGCTCTCAGTCTCATGCCACTCTTGAAGAATTAAGCTTCCATGTTGTGAAGCGTATAGAGTTCATGTGGCAGGTGGCATGGACAGCCTCTAGCAACTAAGGGCTTCAGTCGTACAGCACCAAGAAATGAGTTCTGTCAAGCACCAGAATGAACATGGAAACAGGTTCTTCCTCTGTTGAGTCTCCAGATGAGATCACAACCTACCAGTACTTGGATTGTAGCCTTGTCACACTCTTAGCAGAGGATCCAACTATGCTATGCCAGACTTCTGAACCACAGAAACTTTAAAATAACAAACATATATTTCTTTAAGTTGCTGGGTGTGTAGTAGTTTGTTGCACAGCACTAGCTAGCTCATAGAGCACCCACATTTGAAATACAGCCAGATATCTTTAGGGAAAACAAGTAGTAAGGACTAGAGAATTGAATTTTCAGTTCTTTGGCACTATACATAGTCATTTTAGAAAGTTATGTGGTAAAGTATAATGCTTAATGAAAGAAAATGGTTGTGTTTTCCTAGCCCTTAAACTATAGTTTCAAAATTGTAATATACTGTTAATATACTAGAGGAAGCCCAGAAACTAGGGGAAACTGTTAGACTAAGTTTTAAAATTCCTGGAAATAAGTTGAATAAATTGGGTAAAATTAATGATGAGTCTGATTAGTGATAGTTTAGCCGCGTGCATGCTCAGTTGCTTCAGTTGGGTCCAACACTCTGTGACCACATGGACTGTAGCCTGCCAGGCTCCTCTGTCCATGGGATTTTCAGGCAAGAATACTGGAGTAGGTTGCCATTTCCTCCTCCAGGGGATTTTCCCAACCCAGGGATCAAACCCACGACTCCTGCATTGCAGGCAGATTCTATAACAATTGAGCCACCTGAGAAGCCCAATAGTTCACCTATGTAGACATTAAAGCCACCGCACTGGAGCTTTCAGATTCGCAGATATTTATATTTTTCATGAACAAAGCTGTAAGTGACAATAAGAAGTAAGAAAACAAAACCTTGTGTTCAGTGGAGGAATTTCTAACTCTCCTCCATCGCCAGCCTTCCTCTGCTTCCTCACCAGCCCCCTACTACTCACAGTGGTAACTTTCCTGATTTGTCTTTCCTTTCACATTTTCCTTTTCTTTCTTGCTTTTTTCTCTACTTTCCTCATCATGTATATAAGTCCATATATTGAGATACTGTCTTTCTTTCTTCTTTAGTTTACTAGCTTTAAGGATTTAGCTTTAAAAAAAATCTAATATCAAATGATTCTGTGGTCAGACTCAATTTATTTTCAGATTTGTTGTTGTTGTTCAGTTGCTCAGTGATGTCTGGCTCTTTGCAACCCCATGGACTGCAGCATGCCAGGCTTCCCTGTTCTTCACCATCTCCTGGAGCTTGCTCAAATTATGCCCATTGATTCAGTGATGCCATCCAATCATCTCATCCTCTGTCATTTCCTTCTCCTCCTGTCTTCAATCTTTCCCAGCATCAGAGTCCTTTCCAATGACTCAGCTCTCCAAGTCAAGTGACCAAAATATTGGAGCTTTAACTTCAGCATCAGTCCTTCCAGTGAATATTCAGGATTGATTTCCTTTAGGATTGACTGATGTGATCTCCTTGCAGTCCAAGGAGACTTCAGATTCAGTGTCGAAGTCTCTAAAAACAGTGTCATTGCTAAACTGCTTCGTGTCGTGAAGTCACTCAGTCGTGTCCGACTCTTTGTGACCCCATGGACTGTAGCCCACCAGGCTCCTCCATCCATGGAATTTTCTAGGCAAGAGTACTGGAGTGGGTTGCCATTTCCTTCTCCAAAGAAGTTCCTAAGCTAAACTGCTTAAGGTACAGAAATAAATGACTTTATTTCCTTTGTGCTAGGAGGGCTCCCCTAAGACACATGTTCTGGTTCATGTCTGAGCCCCTTTAAACTTGCTCTAGTGTAGTGCATGTTTATTTCAAGTTTAACAATCTTGCCTTTCTCCAGCCTTCACTCTTGTCAATCTTGATATGAGGCTCCCTTTCTGCCCAAAAGGTCTAGCCAACAAATTTTATGCCACTTGACATTTCAGGTCTCACCATTTTCCGCTTTGCCTGTGTTTATAGGTGTCAGAATAAACTTCCAGCTCATTTTCAAACTTTGCACAGCACTTTCGAGTTTCCACCTTGCATTATTATTATTATTATTTCTGCACCTATCTTGTCTTTGGTTTCTGAAGAACAGAATCCCATAATTCCTGTAATGATGCTTTGACAATAATAGGCAAAATAAATGACTAAGTGTATGAGTACCAATTAAATATTAAAGATACTTTAAACACATTTAATCCAGTAGTTCTTGGATGTGCGGTTTTTACAGATTGGAGAAATTAGAAGCTGGGTGACAGAATTGCCAGTTTTTATTTTGCCAAGAAGTATAAAACAATTATCTTCTATTACCATTTCATAAAACACAGTATAAAAACAAAATGGGGTTTATTAGTAATGTTCAGCAAGCACAAACAAAATTCAAAGGATAAAAGATTGGTCGTCCTCCCAAGGGGATATGTCAGCTTTAAAATGACTTGTGTACTTTACTCTCCTTGGTTTTCTCATTCAGCACCAGACAGCTGAAATTCTCATGTTGTACTAGCACGGTCTGGGTATTTTGAAATCACTGAGCTATTCTAACCTTCCACTCAATGAAAGCATCTTCTTTAAACAACTTTGGATAAGATCTGCTCATTGCACATCAGCCTTCAGATAGTTTCTTGACCCTTGATTGTGATTAGTGATAGGTAGAGAACAGGATCACATCAGGAGGTCTCCCCCAAACCTGCAGTCTACCTTAGAGAAAGTCAGACGTGTAAAAGAAATCCAGGCTTTTTATTCTGCATTGGAATATATATTAAAACAAGGTGCTATTGAAAACTGAGACTTTCCTACACTCTTTGTTCCTTCATTTTTCCATTTCAGGCAGAGGGTAAGAATGGGTATATCTTAAAGGTGGTCACTACCGGTAATGCCCACTAAACTCCAAACTCAAAAAGATTATTCAGATGAGTTTAGAAATAATGCATATATATTTTTAAATTTTTATTCTGAAATAATGTAAGAATCACGAGAAGTTCCAAAAAGTGTTGGGTTCTCGTATATCTTTCACCTATATTTCCCCTAAAGATCATACCTCATATAACATTGTATATAACCATAGTAGCTCAGGAAACTGACATTGGTACAACGCTGTTAACTAAACTACAGGCCCTATTCAAATTTTATCAGTTTTCACATGTGCTTTTTTGATGTGTAGTATTGTATTGCATATATAGGTTCATGCAACCACCAATACCATCCAATACAGAACCATTCCATCACCACAATGAAACACTCTTGGATATCCCTTTACCTTACACATTTTAAATAATTTATCAGCACAGAGAGCTCATAACTATATTCATTTAAACTAAAGAGGTGAAGGGCAGAACTTTCTGAGAGTTGGAATTCGAGGGTGCACTTTGAGCCATAGACAGCCAGTATAATATTGGAGTCTCTGCTCATGTGCTTACTGCCTTGCCCAACCTTAGATTTACCCAAGGCATGGATAGTGAATCAGAGTTCAGGGGAAAGGCAGTGAATGAGAGATCATGGAAAATTTTTTGAGGAGGAAATTAGCCAACCCCAGTGGCAAATCCATAAACCAAGGAGAATTGTGCTGGAACCTTTTAGACAGGAATTGTTGGGGGTCATTCCAAGTTTTGTGGGGCTTAAACATAAATGACTTGGGTAAATAGTCATTTAGAAGGCGAATCAAGCAAATGAAGGGCCCTGAAAGTTAAATCAATTTGCCTCTGGATTAGTCTAAATGAAGAATTCTTGACTAAATAGATTCATTTATTTGTATACGTGTTTAAAAGTAAAATATCCACTCAGAAAGATTTAAGCAGACACTTACTGTTATAATGGGGTGAATTCGTTTCAGCAGTTTCTCTGGATCATTTGTCGGTTAAGGGGAGGATAAGAGTCATTTTTCAGCACCACGTTTGGAATTCTTGGGACGGTCATAGGAGACTCTGGGGCACAAAGACTGCAGTCACTGGTGACAAGGGAGAGACATATAGAAATATGGAGATGACAGGCATCTTTGCCTCTTTTACAAAAAGCTGGGCTTGTTTTCAAGAAAGCACATGGTTAAACTGCTGGACATCAGCCACTTGCACACACTAGAAACATTTGTGGAATGTTTTTGTCTAAGGTAAAGATATTCAGTGAGCAGGTCTGTCCACTAAAAATCTGATATCACAAAATCTAAAGTCAAACTTCTCATGACTGGAAAACAACACCAGCTAATGTTTAAATGAACAATAGAGTAGTTACAAAAACATTGTACATTTTTCAAAATGAAATTAAATATAATGTATATAAAACACAAAGTCTCTCATGTAGCAGATCTTTAATAAGCAGTATGTATTATTATCATCATTTTATTTATATTGTCTCCTTTGGTCCACCTGAAAACATTGGGAAGTATCCATTATTATCTCTACTTTCACAGAAGTGGAAGTAAGGTAAGAAAAAAACAAACAGTTTCCATTAGATCACAGAACACAGTGAGATTCCATTTCAGTCTTCCAATTCTAGTTTGAAGTCCCTTTCCCTGTGGTACAGCAGTCTCCCAGATTGAGAGAATTTACCTTGTGTTTCCCTTGTTATTGTAAGTATTTCTTTACTAATTTCTTCCATCTTTCAATCTCAGATTATGTGTATTCTTTTCTATGCTATTATTTAGTACCTTTTAAGGAAATGATGAAACATGGGCAAAGGCTCACTTGGGTTTCTATCCAAGACTTCCTCTTAACTTTGGACCTATGAGCAAGAAAGTTTTCCTCACCCGTGTCTCAGGCTCGTAACCCATTTTGCATCACCTCTCTGCTCTCAATTCCCTTTCCCCAGTTTTTTATTCAATAAACCTTTATTGAACACTATTATACCCCTCTAGACTTAGATCCCTCTGGACTTAGATGAAAAGATGCAAGATGAGGTCTTTGCCTTCTATGATTTTGAGTCACAAGACATGCACCTAGACAATTAACCGTAATGCAAGGTAAGGGAGCTGATGACATGGAATCAATAAGAAAGCGATGGATGCTCACTGGACGACTCTTACACTTATGACAGGACATATGAAGTGCTGTTTGAGCTGGTCCTTGAAAAAAAAGGAAGAATAAAGAGAAAGGTTGTTCAAGCAACAGAAATAAAGGGTGAGAATACTTAACATCACAGGCCAGCCCATCACAGAGGACCAGAGCATCCCCGGAGGCAGTGAATCCAGAGACACAGGTGGGACAGAATCACAAAAGCACCTCAGCCTTAGCTTGGGTAAGCAGTCGGAGCCTGGCAAAGGATTTTAAGCAGAGATGTGATATAATCACATTTTTCCCCCTAAAAATAAAGACCATTCTGGTGTTAGTGTGGAGAATGGATTAAAAGGGTGAGAGATTGGAAGCTGGAAGATCGCTTTAAAGGCCTACTTTTACAATAGCCTCTTCCCTCTAGGAAATAAACTCATCTACCTCCTGGTGAGGTTCAAATTAGGAAGAAAAGGGTGAGTTCTTTTTTTTTTGCTCTTGTGAAAAACTAAGGATGAAAGTGGAGATGCTTCACCACAACGGGTGCTTTAATTGAAATTTCTTACGGAAAGGACAGTTCTAAAAACTGCAAGTCGCTGAAATTTGATTTTTTTTCATCAGACAACTTTTTATGGGACCTCTAGAGTTCAAACACCTTCACAGGGCACTTGAGGGGAAAATGGGCAAGAAATGCTATGAGAGAATCTCGGGAAATTTGTCATTTTTTTTCAGTAAGACATAGCCCTTCACTAAAGTGCTAGAAGAATGATTATTTTTAAGCAGAGGAAACAAATTTTAGAAGTGATTCTTTAGCTTCAGCTAGAAAGCCTGACAATTGCTGTTCTACTGCTTGATGATGTTGAGGTGTTGTTTTTTTGTATTTATCTATTTCTGCCTCACGGAGCCACATTAAAACAACTATCTCGAATACCTAGCACTAACGGCTTAATTTGACAATTTGTAGATGGTATTCTTATATTACCCTTTAGGACCTTAATAATTAGTTTTTCTTTAGTGCAGTATTAAAGCATTAAAGGTCATAAATTCCACAGTCACCTGTATCCATTTATTGCTAATTTATTATGGAACATATCATAAAACTTTCCTTGACATACAGGCCTCTTCATAACTATAAATCTTTTTTCAACTGTTTAGATAACTTATGCTTAAGTTCAAGAAGAGACCTCTAGGAGCAAATATTTAAAACATCTATTTATTTCCCATTAACGGTGCTGGGTGGATAACCACGTGAAGTATTCATTTCCATTCAGTATATTTATCACTTCGAACCCTTTATAAAGATAAATTTGTTTTCAAGAGGAAAGAATGTTAAATGTCAAGTAGCTGTTTTACTAAGTGCTTTAAAATGTCCAGCTGAATAAAGCAATCTTTCTAGTTAGTACATAACATACAGAAAAATGTTTCCATTGAGATTAGATTTGTCACTAGTAACCTCTGTTAAGCTTAAAAACATTTCCAACTTGAAGGTCATCTCTTCAGATGACGAATGCATCATGTTATTTGACAGAGATGTTGTTTCCTTCTATTTCATCTATGAACATGATAAAGCAGTAAAAAACTCGAGTTACTGAATGCATTTACCTTACTGCTTAAACTTCTGTGTGGATGCACATTTATGGAATGCACACATGCAGAGAGGGAGAGGAGAAAATCAACTTGCTGGAAAACCAATTTGTCAAATGAGCAATTTGCTGAAAATTAAATCATTTCCATTAACTTTGTCTAATATTATCAGTAACCATGATGCATGGTTACTGGTTGCAGTAACTTTAGGAAAAATTTTTGCTTTCAAAGCTTTCATTTGGCTTTAGTTTTCATGCAACTGCAGTGGTGAGCCAAACCAGAATATCATAGGTTTTACTGTAGTAGTCTGAATTTCGGGAAGAAAAATATGTGTGTCAAATTACAAATGTAATTGTATTGACTATCTTGATGATTTATAATCAATGGGATAAGTTTTTTTTAACATATTTTCAGTCTAACCTTCTCTACTTCTTTTAATCCTCTATTCATCAATCTGTGTGAGCATTTTACATGGGTTTTAAGCTTTTGAGAAGTACCCAAAGTTTCAAATATTAAACACAAGAAATGACCTATAACTGAGCTACACTGACAAATCCACTGCAAATGGCCAAGGAGGAAAAAAAATACAACAAAGCTAAAACTGAACTGAAGCTCAAACTTTGATAAACTTGACATTTGAGCCACATGAGAGACCGTGGGGACCACATGTCCATATGCAGGAATGAAGTGAAGGTGCGAAGAGCGGGCTGCAATAGTTACTGTGATCAGAAGAACCCCAAATTTAAAGTATTAATACAGTAACCATGAACAAAGAATTACACAAGAAAGAGTAACCTGGTAACAAATTATGAAAGAATTCTAAAAGATGAAAACATATTAAGATCAAAACAAACAAATAACTAGGAGGATATGGAAACCTTCACATTGTAAATGACATTTTGGCTTCAACTTAATAAACATAACAAGTTGATGCTGCTGTGTGACAGGAAGTTAGTGAGATGATCTAAAACAGGCAAAAGTGTCCACCACAATAGAAAAAAAGAAATTTATAAAAAAATTTTAAACTTGTGTTAGTCGACTTGGACTGCCATAACACAATGCTGGCAACTGGGTGGTTTAACAGAAATTTGTTCTTTTGTAGTTCTGATGGCTAGAAGTCTAAAAATCAAGGTTCTGACGGTCTTGGTTTCTTGTGAGACCTTTTTTCCTGGCTTGCAGGCGGCTGCCTTCTCAGTGACATGGCCTTTCCTCACTGTGCGAACGTTCCGGGGTCTCTTCCTTTTTTTATAAAGACACTAGTCCTGTTATGTTCTCAAAGAGTCAAACACGACTGAGCGACTATGACTCAGTCCTGTTAGATTAGGACTCCTTCCTTATAACCTTATTTTGCCTTAATGACCTCCTTAGACATCCCATCTAAACATGGTCAAACTAGGGGTTAGGGCTTCACCCTATGAATTCGTTGGGGATACACATCAGCCCATTTAGCAGTATGAACTACAACATTTCTATATATATTAAAAGTCACCTACCTTCATTGATTCCTTTACCAATAGTATCTTCACTGATTCCTTTACCAGTAGTTGCTGAAAATTTTGGTTCCTTTTCCAAATATTAAATATATTCACAAGACTAAATCACTCTATGATCACTAGCTTTTGATAAACTTAACATTCTTGTTAAAACTAGACATCAGCCCCTCTGTTACTAGTTTATGTAAACTCTATGATAGGCAAAAATTTCAAATTTTGAATAATGTGGGTGGTGCTAAATTTTATAAATTTGTCAAATTGGTGATTCAGAGTTATTATTATTTGTAAATTATCCTTTGGTCACAGAAAAGCACATTGGAAGAGCTGTAGTCTCACCAAGATCACATTTGGCAGCAGAATGGTCTCATGTGTGCTGGTGACTAGCTACATGACGTCTCCAGAATTCTCTGGATATCATTATAAATATCCCCAAGTGTTGTATGGTCCTAGGAATAAGAAAGAATACAAGATTCTATCGGATTATATAGAAAATGCATTTATATAGCAAAGGCTCTCGTTGGATCCAGAGGTCTTTAGTATTTTGGAATATGTGTATAAACCTCATTAAGAGCCAAAGAAATGAAAATCCAGTCAAGGGCTCAACTTGGGCAAGAGTTTTGGATTTCTGTGAGTAGACAAAGAAGTAGACAGTATGAACTGAGACCAATTACTTTCACGTTTAAAAACTATTTTTCAGAGCCTTTTTGATGTATAATTCCATTATGATACAATTTATTCATTTAAAACATACAATTCAGTGGTTCTTACTTTATTTGCAGATATATGTAACCATCACCACAGTCAATTTTAGAACAATTTTATCATCTCAAAAAGAAATCTTGAACCTTTAGCTATCAGCTCCCTATCCTCCCCAAAATTCTACTCCCCACCCAGCCCTAAGCAACCACTAATCTCTTTTCTGTCTCTGTAAATTTTTCCTGTTCTGGACTTTCACACGAATAGAATCATAAGATATGTGGCTCTTTGTGACTGAATTCTTTCACTTAGCATGACGTTTTCAAGGCTCATCTATATATGTGTCAGTACCCCATTTTTCTTCTGGCTTTATGTTTTTTTTTTTTTTTTTTTTTTTTTTTTTTTTTTTTGATCTTTGATTTTCTGCAGTTAGAATAGGATATGCCAAGACATAGTACTTTGGGCATTTATCCTGCTTGGTATTCTCGAAGCTTCCTGGATCTGTGATTTGGTTTCTGACATTAATTTAGGGAAATCCATAGTGATTATTGCTCTCACAGTGTCTTCCGTTCCTTTCTCTCTCCTGTTTTTAGTATTCCCATTATGCATATACTGTGTTTTCTATAGTTGTTCTCCCTGTTCCACTTTTTTCAGTGTTTTTGCTCTTTGCCTTTCAGTTTTGGAAGTTTCCACTGGCATATCTTCATATAACTCTACATTTAGTCATTTGAGGAACTGCCAGGCTGTTTTTCAAAATGGTTGCACCATCTTACTTTTTCAATTAACTGTGCATGAGGTTTCTTATTTCTACACATCCTCATCAATGCTAGTTGTTATCTAACTTTTTGATTCTGAACATAATTAAAAATACATTTTAATTGTGGTAACAGATACACAACATACAATTTAAAATAGTAACCATTTTTAAGTGTACAGTTCAATAATTTTAAGTACATTAGCATTATTAAGAAGCTAATCTCCAAAACACTTTCTATCTTATAAAACTAAAACTCTCTATACCCAATAATTGTCAACTTCCTATCCACCTACACTCCCATCTCTTGGAAGCCACTATTCATACTTTCTGTCTCTATGAATTTGATTCTTCTAGGCACCTTACATAGGTAAACTCATATAATATTTGTCCTTTTTGTGACTGATTTATTTCACCTAGCATAATGTCCTCAAGTTTCACTCATGTTGAGGCATGGATCAAAATTTTCTTCCTTTTTAAAACTGAATAATATTTCATTGTATACATATACCGTTTAAAAAAATTAATTTATTTATGATAATTGGAGGCTAATTACTTTACAATATTATAGTGGTTTTTGCCATACATTGACATGAATCAGCCATGGGTGTACATGTGTCCCCCATCCTGAACCCCCCTCCCACCTCCCTCCGCATACCATCCCTCAGGGTCATCCCAGTGCACCAGTCCTGAGCGCCCTGTCTGATGCATCGAACCTGGACTGCTGATCTATTTCACACTGGTAATATACTTGTTTCAATGCTACCCTCTCAAATCATCCCACCCTCACCCTCTCCCACAGAGTCCAGAAGTCTGTTCTTTACCTCTGTGCCTCTTTTGCCATCTCGCATATAGGGTCATCGTTACCATCTTTCTAAATTCCATATATATGTGTTAATATACTGTATTGGTGTTTTTCTGACTTACTTCACTCTGTACAATAGGTACCAGTTTCAACTACCTCATTAGAACTGATTCAAATGCATTCTTTTTAATAGCTGAATAATATTCCATTGTGTATACGTACCACAGCTTTGTTAGCCATTCATCTACCCACGGACATCTAGGTTGCTTCCATGTCCTAGCTGTTGTAAATAGTGCTGTGATGAACATTGGGGTACTCCTGTCTCTTTCGATTCTGGTTTCCTTGATATGTATGCCCAGCAGTGGATTGCTGCATCGTATGGCAGTTCTATTCCATTGTGTACATATGCCATGTTTTATATGTCCATTCATCTGTCAATGGACACATGGGTTGCTTCTAGCTTTTGGTTATTATGAATAAGATTCCCATGAATACGAGTGTTCAAATATCTCCTGGAGACCTTGCTTTCAATTATGTATATACAAAGAAGTGAAATTTCTGCATCATGTAGTAATTCTATTTTAATTTTTTTGAGGAACTGCCATACTGTTTTCCATAGTGGCTGCGCCATTTCACATTCCTACCAACAGTGTTCAAGTGTTCCAATTTCTTCCTCATTCTTGCCAGGACTTGTGATTTTCTGTTTGTTTGGTTTGACACTAGCCACCCTAGTGGATGTAAAGTATATCTTATTGCGGTTTTTCTTTGCATTGGGTTTCCCCAATGGCTCAGCAGGAAAAGAATCTGCCTGCAAAGCAGGAGACACAGGAGATGCAGGTGCGATCCCTAGGTCGAGAAGATCCCCTGGAGGAGGAAATGGCAACCTGTTCCAGTATTCTTGTCTGGGAAATCCCATGGACAGAGGAGCCTTGTGGGCTACAGTCCATGGGGTCGCAGAGTTGGACATGACTGAGCAACTAAGCAATGATTAGTGATGTTGAACTCACTTTTATGATTTGAAGCCCATGATATTTCAACCATAAAATAAGATTCAGTGAGACTCATTAGAGTCTTAACAAAATTCCAGTCCCCATTCAGACCAAAATCTCCATTCACAAGTGACCCTGGGATGGCAGCAAGCTTCCCTCAGTGGTAAGAGTCTTTTAACTCTGGGTGGGAAGATTTAGAATTAAGTGTATAAAGGATTACAATGGTTAAAATTGAAATATTAATCTCTGTGGGCTACAAAGGGAGTTGTTCACATTTTTTATTTTATATATTTGGCCTACTTGAAATTACAGTCTTATAACTTCAATTTAAAATGGTCATTGTGACTTTTACTTAGAGTGACCAACTTGTGCTGTTTACTCAAGACTATCTCTGTTTTAAAATGAAAAATACTTCATCCTAGACACACTTCAGTTTAGAGTAATTGCTCATTTAATTTTAACTTGAGTCTTTTAAATGAAATCTTACTAAATTAATATATAATATTGTATCACTTAAGAGAACTTTAGTGTCACTGTTTCTATAATGGACTAAATATATATATCTGAATAAGTATATATTGGATTTTCTATAGTTCAGATTACTAACGTTCAGATACTTAAAATGAAAATGTAATATATTAAATGTATAAACAAAATTTTAAGTGTTTAAAGGTTTTTAACTAATAAAACCAAACATTATTCAAAACCCCTTTAAAAATTTAACATTTTCTGTACTTACACAAAGAGAGATAAGAAAGCCTTCCTCGGTGATCCATGCAAAGAAATAGAGGAAAACAACAGAATGAGAAAGACTAGAGATCTCTTCAAGAAAATTAGAGATACCAAGGGAACATTTCATGCAAAGATGGGCTTGATAAATGACAGAAATAGTATGGACCTAACAGAAGCAGAAGATATTAAGAAGAGGTGGCAAGAATACACAGAAGAACTATACAAAAAAGATCTTCATGACCCAGATAATTATGATGGTGTGATAACTGACCTAGAGCCAGACATCCTGGAATGTGAAGTCAAGTGGGCTTTAAAAACTATCACTACGAACAAAGCTAGTGGAGGTGATGGAATTCCAGTTGAGCTATTTCAAATCCTGAAAGATGATGCTGTGAAAGTGCTGCAGTCAATATGCCAGCAAATTTGGAAAACTCAGCAGTGGCCACAGGACTGGAAAAAGTCAGTTTTCATTCCAATCCCAAAGAAAGGCCATGCCAAGGAATGCTCAAACTACCACACAATTGCACTCATCACACATGCTAGTAAAGTAATGCTCAAAATTCTTCAAGCTAGGCTTTAGCAATATATGAACCGTGAACTTCCAGATGTTCAAGCTGGTTTTAGAAAAGGCAGAGGAACTAGAGATCAAATTGCCAACATCCTCTGTAAAAGCAAGAGAGTTCCAGAAAAACATCTATTTCTGCTTGCTGACTATACCAAAGCCTTTGACTGTGTGGATCCCAATAAACTGTGGAAAATTCTTCAAGAGATGTGAATACCAGACCACCTGACCGGCCTCCTGAGAAACCTGTATGCAGGTCAGGAAGCAACAGTTAGAACAGGACATGGAACAACAGACTGGTTCCAAATAGGAAAAGGAGTACATTGAGGCTGTATATTGTCACCCTGCTTATTTAACTTATATGCAGAGTACATCATGAGACATGCTGGGCTGGAAGAAACACGAGCTGGGATCAACATTGCCAAGAGAGTATATCAATAACCTCAGATATGCAGATGACACCACCCTTATGGCAGAAAGCGAAGAGGAACTAAAAAGCCTCTTGATGAAAGTGAAAGAGGAGAGTGAAGAAGTTGGCTTAAAGCTCAACATTCAGAAAACAAAGATCATGACATCTGGTCCCATCACTTCTTGGGAAATAGATGGGGAAACAGTGGAAACAGTGTCAGACTTTATTTTGGGGGGCTCCAAAATTTATTGCAGGTGGTAATTGCAGCCATGAAATTAAAAGACGCTTACTCCTTGGAAGGAAAGTTATGACCAACCTAGATAGCGTATTGAAAAGCAGAGACATTACTTTGCCAACAAATGTCCGTCTAGTCAAGGCTATGGTTTTTCCAGTGGTCATGTATGGATGTGAGAGTTGGACTGTGAAGAAAGCTAAGCACCGAAGAATGGATGCTTTTGAACTACGGTGTTGGAGAAGACTCTTGAGGGTCCCTTGGACCGCAAGGAGATCCAACCAGTCCATCCTAAAGGAGATCAGTCCTGGGTGTTCATTGGAAGGACTGATGGTGAAGCTGAAACGCCAATACTTTGGCCACCTCATATGAAGAGCTGACTCACTGGAAAAGCCCCTGATGCTAGGAGGGATTGGGGGCAGGAGGAGAAGGGGACAACAGAGGATTCGATGGCTGGATGGCATCATCGACTTGATGGACATGAGTTTGGGTAAACTCTGGGAGTTGGTGATCGACAGGGAGGCCTGGCGTGCTGTGATTTATGGGGTTGCAAAGAGTTGGACACAACTGAGCCACTGAACTAAACTGAACTGATAGTTACACATAGACTATGGAGATTTGTGAGTCAAGCTTAAAGACTATTGATGCAGAGGAGACTAATTGATGATCTGGATGACAAAAATCTCATTTCATTCTGTGTTGCACAACCTAACCTTAACTATAAGGTTTTCCCTACTTAAACTGAACGCCAGTGGTTTACACGAAAAGTAAATGGAGAAACAGTCTTTTGAACATGCTAGAGCTGTTCTAAAGGACACCAAGAACTGACATCATAACTCAAGATTTTTTGAAAATATCTCCATTTAGGGGGTTTCAAAAGGGGTCAGTAACATGAGGTAACATGAGGCCCATTAATAGTTGTCAAGTTAATGTGTGTGGGTGGGTGCTCAGTTCCTCGATTGTGTTCGACTCTCTGCGATCCCATGGACTGTACCCTGCCAGGCTGCTCTGTCCAAGGAATTCTCCAGGCAAGAATACTGGAGTGGGTTGTCATTTCCTCCTCCAGGGGATTTTCCCAACCCAGGGATCAAACCCACGTCTCCTGCATTGCAGGTAGATTCTTTACTGCTGAGCCACCTGGGAAGCCAAATTAATCAATAGAACATGTCAATTACCATAAATATACACACATTCAGGATGAAAACACATTCTTTTTGAGACTGAGGAGATCAATCCAAACTGGTTTTTCTTGTTGTTATTTTGAGACAGCTAAGTGTTAAGAAACCAACATCTACTAACATTTTCAGCTAAAAAATGGATTCTGCTCTCATCTTTTATTAATGTAGTGCTGCCCCTGTCATGTGATTAAAGACCAAAGAGGTCCAAAAGCTCATTTTGATCATTTGTACACATCACTACAGTTTATCATAAAATTGCACATATTTTTGACCAGGTTGGAAAGGATTAAAACTCACAATTGTTTTTTGCCCCTTCTCTGACAAAAATTATCTTCAGAAATGTAGTTTCTCCTTCCACCTTTCCCAGCATGGTAATTTCTGCAAGAAGGCTAAGAACACATGATGTCTAAAGAACCACTGAAGTGTAGCGAGCAGTACTTACAGGCACTTGGATTCATGCAAGCTCTTTTCAGGCTATGACAGACTTCAAGCCAAGCCTTGAGCCTGTTATCCTATTTGGGGAAAGCTAGTATTGAATACTTGCTTGAGGTATCATGACCAGATGACCAGTGACAATTACTTCCTACCTATTTCTCTTTGTTACATACTTTCTCTGGAATGTGTTCCATCCCAAACCTGATTCATGGCTATTGACCTCTTTAAGTTGAAAAGAAGGGAAAGATAGCATTGTGTTTTCATTTGCAAACTGTGACACCACGTGTAGTTTTCCTGTTGCAGAGTTACAGAGTTGCAAAACTCAAAGCCTGCAACCCACTACCACTCTATTACTCCGGAGGACACTAACCAACAACCTGGAGGACAAAAATCTCATTTTACTCTACATTGTCAAAACCCATCCTTGAGTATTAGCTACTTCTAGGAAAAAAAAAATCATAGCATCTTAAAAGGTGTCTTATTTTATTATAAGGGACACACTACTACATTAAAGACAATTGCAACCTTCTAATTAGTTCTTGGAGAAGGCAATGGCACCCCACTCCAGTACTTCTGCCTGGAAAATCCCATGAACAGAGGAGCCTGGTAGGCTGCAGTCCATGGGGTAGCTGAGGGTCAAACATGACTGAGCGACTTCACTTTCACTTTTCACTTTCATGCATTGGAGAAGGAAATGGCAACCCACTCCAGTGTTCTTGCCTGGAGAATCCCAGGGACGGGGGAGCCTGGTGGGCTGCCGTCTATGGGGTCACACAGAGTCGGACACGACTGAAGTGACTTAGCAGCAGCAGCAGCAATTAGTTCTTAGACAGTTTAAAAGTATCATAGCAAAAGAGAAACAGCTGGGTTAATAATATGAAGACATTTTTATCAACATGTGTCTGAAATGTCTTTGAAAACCCTGCTATATAGCTTATTTTAGAAGACAGACTTTCCAAAAGGTTAACCTTTATTCTTACAAAGAATGATTTCTTAAATTACAGTCTTAAAACATTAATAATTGCCAGTGGTTTCAAACAGATCTCCTTTTATCGGGGAGCTGGAATCTTTCGATTCACTAGACCTCCTTGATCTTAGTCTGTATGAATTGTTTAGTTTTATTTGGTGCCACAGTGACTCCACCAAACTTATCAGAAGCCTCCGTTTCTACAGAAAAAGAGAGGTTCAGAACATGTCAATATAATACTGTTAATGTTTTCCACGTTTATGATTCCAAGGTCAAAGTCAAACCTCTTATTGTATTAATAATAGCAAAGCAAAAATAAGCTTTGTAGTTGTGAATTCATGGTTTTAAAGAACAATTTCCCTATGTTTTTATTAATTCAAGCCATCCATTGAACCATTTGAGGATTCCATTATGGATTCCAATGATATATCTCATATTGCATGTTGTACCTTTAATTTTGGAAGGCTGTGAGAATGGATGTGCAAGTGATTCCTTACAGCCATCAACATAAGAGATTTCCTTTGTTCAAATTTATGTCAACTTATAACATTAAAAGTGATATTTAGTAAAATAAAGGTTAAAGCTTAGTAGTGAAATAATTAAAAACCAGTTTTTCTCTACTTGTTATTTAAAATAGTAGTATTAGCACTACAGTTCATATGCTGAGGATTACCAAGGGGACCAACATTCTGGATTCTGATACTATCTGGTCTGTAGTCAGCAAGAATCAGAATTTTAATAAAAAGCAAAAAAAAAAAAAAAAACTTCCAAGGAAAACCTGGACAGCCTCAGCTCACCAAACCGTTTCCTTCTGAGAGCATATTGACTCTTGTCCCATCCAGCAGTAAGTAATGATCAAGTCAACCAAAACTGTCCATGTGTTACAAGAGGAATTTACTTGGCCAAAGCTCTCATTTAGGACAAAGCTGGAATTGATGTTTGTCTCAGATGACTGAGCGAGAACAGGGAGTGACTTGGCAGCTTCTTCTTCTACCTGTGGAACATACTTTTCCATCGTTCCTACCTGCCACCCCTCCCTACCTTAAACTTGATCTCAGTGGCTGGGAATAGGAATTCAAAATAAGCTAAAGATGCTAGAAGCTTCTGTTCTGTGTGCCAGACCTGGACTGAGTGCCTCTCAAGGGACAAGCTCATCTCCTGTAGTCTCCTAAAAAATACAGGCTTACCCAGTCAAACCTACTTCTCCCACTAATGCAGATATGTGTAAACAGGAAGTGTTCTACATTCGCCTTTTTGCAGGGGGGCCCATTTAGACCCCTCTTGATGGCTGTGAGAAGGACTCTGGCGGTTGGAATGGCTCATGATTACATGGAAAAGCTCAGGTTTCAATTACTTTGAAGAACTAAACATTTCTTAGTATTTCATCATGAACTTCATGGTTTGATCAGTCATGTTGTTTTGCCAGCGATGCACTTTTGGAATAGTTCTATTTGGTTTGTATCTCATGAATAGCAATCAAAGAAGCTAAGTTTTATTTTTTAAGAAATGGCAAAGCCTATCTCACCTCCTTCCCTTGTTTGATAAACAAGTTACATGTCAGGGGAAGGAGGAGAATTTAAACTTAATCCATATTCACTTCCTCCTGAAATTAGGAGAACTCTTATGATCATAACTCATTTTCCTATTTGAACATTTTTTTCTGTTTGTTTTTTTTTTTTCCCCCCCATGCCACATGGCCTACAGAATCTTAGTTCCCTGACCAAGGATCGAACCTGTGACCCTGCATTGGGAGCACAGAATCTTAACTACTAGACTACCAGGGAAGTCCCTCCTATTACAACAATTTGACTTGTAAGGAACCAAAGAAATTTTCTGCTTCAGTGTTTGCCATGTTTTGTTCTAGACATATTGACTGGTATGCCCTAGTCACATAAGATTGGAAACATCGGGTTAAAGAAAGCTGAAGATATGTCTTTGCTGAGTCTCGGAAGGGGTAGTTCAGAGCAGTCAGGAGTCTGAACTCCGTAGCTCCTGCTGACTTTGACTCCTGACTCCACCCCTAAGTGTCAAGTCACTCAACCTCTCTGTACCTCAGTTTCTTCACCTGAAAAATAGAAGCAGAAATAGAGTCTATCTCTCAGGGCAGTTGTGAGAACCACTTGAGTTGATATATGTAAAACTCTTAGAATAGATCCTGAGATAAAATAAGCACCTTACATGTATTTAGCCATTATTACTATAATTGTTACATTTTCAAAGAGGAGATAAAATAGTTTTCCCCAATCTCATTCATTCATTTATTCAGTCTGTCATTTTTTTCTGCCCAATATAAACATCCTTGAGTGAGAGAGAGTTTGAGAATTCATTGGTCAAGTTGAGGGGAAAAAAAAGTGTTTCCTCCTTTATTTGGGCTTTTTATTGCTACTGCCTGCTTTCCTGGATTTGCTGTTTCACTTTTTGCTGATTTCCACTGTAAGATCAGAGCACAATTTCAGGAACATTCTATAGAAAGACTGAAAAGATTACACTGTTTCTCAATTAATCCCTGCAGGTTTTCCCAAAGCCTGAGAGATAGAGGAAGAATATGGACATTTTGCGAATACAAATTCAAAAGTATATTCATCCCTTTTATTCATTCACTTATTAGTCAAATTTTGTTCAAGTGTCTATGTGTGTCAGGGACTGTTCTAGACACTGGAGATACTCTAGTGAGTAAGACAGTCAAGCATCCAACCTTTGAACTTGGATTCTGGTGGTCACCAATATGTAAACATCCAGAAACCAATAAGAGTCATAATCAAGTCACTTCTGTTTCTTTAGGCTTTTGAATACATTTTAAAAAGGAGGAAGAAATGGCAACATCAGTTTCTCTGAACTTGAGTGAATTTTAAATGATCATATATAACAAATTAATGCCTATGGCACAAAATAGAATAACTGTATATTTAATCTTGTTTAGAAATAACCTCCAAAGTGCAAATACAAGACCCCAGCTTGGATTAAGGAACTCCTACGAACCCCACCCCCGCCTTTACCCTACCCCAAGCCTATGCTACATCCATCTGCCTTTATCAGCCAAAATAATGACATTTCTTATTTCCCTCTCTGCCTTTGTTCAGGATAACCTGCTTAGACTTATAGTTTGTATTTTATGTAAACATTTTTCAGTTTAAGGAGCATATAAAATAGCATATTAACATTGAAGCCTTAAGTCAGAAAGAGACACAGTTGCAATGTTTTTTTTTTTTAAGTTTAAAGGGAGGCAGCCATATGTATCTCCATCTCAGACTGAACTCAAACCCTGAAATAAAACATACGAGGTGGCTACAATTTAGCTCATTAATTTTTTTGTTTGCAGAACGCAATTTCGGTGACAACATTGAATAGTTATCATTTTTTATTACAGATTTTAAAATGACAATTAACTGAGTCAGTCACTGGACTTGAAATCATTTTAAGGCAGAAAATTGTGACTATACAAATATTTAATGTAGAGACCACGATTTATTAATGGATTAATAGGCACATATTTTTTCTGATGTTTCATGTTTGCTTCTTTAGTAATCTCATCAACACTAACATATAATATTTGATGTCTTTGAAAAATATAGGCACTCAGAATTATTAACTTTAGAGCTATAAGGGAATTGGAGACCCCCTTCATTGAACCCACTCCTCTTACAAATGAGGAAACTAAGGACCTGCGTGGGTGGTCTGTTGTCTTCAGCCTGAATAAAGATTTTTGTATGAGCAGATTATTTTATTTAGGGTTTATTTAAATTAGGATCATTGTATCTTACTAAAACCTCCTCTATTACGCATAAAATCATCAGTGTCAGCAAGCTTGCTAAACAAAATAAACATCAAGTTTAAAAGTGAAGTTTAAAACACTTTAAAACTGCTTGTTTTTGACATATCTTTTAGGTATAATCTTCATCATAAAAACAAATCAAAACAAAAAATTTCCCATTTTATTGTGAAGCTATTTTCTAGCTAAACTAAGAGAACTAAAGGGAATAAATGATACTCACTTTTAATTTTTCTATATTAGTATCTGAGAACTGCCATATTTCCAAGTCCATCTCTAGCTTTCTAGGTACTCAAATAAGGTGAACTGGAAGATTAATTTCCCAGTGATAAAAGATAGCTTTAATTTCTGCTGGTGCTGTTGTTAACAAGATATACTTTCTATCATTGCCTAAATGTGCCTTAATTTATTATTTCAGTGATTAATTAAAAGAGTCCTAAGTATAACTTAAAAATATGGTTTCACGTTTCCAATGTGTTGATGGCCATGTGTAACCAACACATAATATCACAGAAGACTGGACATCCAGTAGGATTTGGGGATCCTGTTCTCAATAGTGAAACAAGATTTTGGTATAGTAGTCTGTTTACTCTCCTTTGGGAACGTGAATGTGTCATAGTTTTTTGCGGGGAAACCCAGATTATATGTAGCCTCTGTGAGGTAAGGGATAGAAGGGAAACACGGTTGTTGGTGGGAATGATGGAAAAAATCATGACAGAGGGAAAAAACAAGAAAAGGGAGCCATCAAGCCAAAAAAAAAAAAAAGGAAGGTTTTTACGATGAAGATTATACCTAAAAGATATGTCAAAAACAAGCAGTTTTAAAGTGTTTTAAACTTCACTTTCAAACTTGATGTTTATTTTGTTTAGCAAGCTTGCTGACACTGATGATTTTATGCATAATAGAGGAGGTTTTGGTAAGATACAATGATCCTAATTTAAATAAACCCTAATCAATGAGAGGCCCCCACATGCAGGATCTCACGGGCTTCCTCATTGAAACTTTTCAACTTTTTCTTTTCAAAAGCTGCTTTCTGATAACTTGAAAACAATGTTTCCCATAGTATATGCTTTCAGATCAAAAACATTTTTTCTAGAGCATTTATATACTTAATATGTAATGTTTCAGAAAAATATATATTACATGTAAATACACTATGTACATATTATTATTAAATATTTCTAGATCATGACATATATAAAAATAGAAATATATATGTGAGTAGTGCATCTAATGAGTGATAGTGAAAGAAATCTCCCCTTAACAAAATAGATTTAAATTTTCTTTAAAAATAATCAAATTTGTTAACAAGGATCAAGTACATAACAGGGTACTTGAATATGCCAAAATTCTGAAGATCATATGCAAACGACATGTTTGAGGAAATTTATCCCTATAAAGACGATTCCCACATGGCACTGGTGGTAAAGAACCCACCCGTGAATGCAAGAGACTCAAGAGACTTAGGTTCGATCCCTGGGTCAGGAAGATCCCCTAGAGGAGGGCATGGCAACCGACTCTAGTATTCCTGCCTGGAGAATCCCATGGACAGAGGAGCCTGGCGGGCTACAGTCCATGGGATTGCAAAGAGTCAGACATGACTGAGCAACTTCACTTTCACTTTTCACTTTCATGCAGTGGAGAAGGAAATGGCAACCCACTCCAGTGTTCTTGCCTGGAGAATCCCAGGGACGGGGGAGCCTGGTGGGCTGCCGTCTATGGGGTCCGCACAGACTCAGACACCACTGAAGCAACTTAGCAGCAGCAGCAGCAGACACGACAAGCAACTTAGTATGCCCGTATCCCTATAAAGAGTTACTGTTTGTGTGTTTATCTTTCAGTCTTTTGAAGCTTAACTGTGAAGTGGGAGTAATTCTGAAAAGTACAGGTGTATATTCTTAGCAAGCTGGCTTTTTCAAAGTTCACAAGTACCCTAGTCACCTCTCCCTCTTGAACATTCTGAACAGGTTTCATCCCTCTGCAAGTGGCACGGAGGTAGTAAAGAACGAATGAATCCTGTCTCATCCAGGTCCAGGGAAAGCAGAAAATATTAACCCCAACAAAGCACTCCCCCATACATACAATAGACACATTCCTCATCTGATGCAGGTCATTCAGTATAAGGTAGGAAAAAAGATCTTCACACACAAATGTCCACTTGGAAATAACATGTTGGGTTAGTTGATCAATTCTATAGTTTTACATTTTTTGAACAAGGGATTCCAAGGTAGAGGTCATAATATATTGAATTGGCCAAAAAAGTTCACTCGGGTTTAATCTGAACAAATATGTTGGCCAACACAATATTTTGGTCTAGTATCAATAACCTCAGATATGCAGATGACACCACCCTTATGGCAGAAAGTGAAGAGGAACTAAAAAGCCTCTTGATGAAAGTGAAAGAAGAGAGTGAAAAAGTTGGCTTAAAGCTCAACATTCAGAAAACTAAGATCATGGCATCTGGTCCCATCACTTCATGGGAAATAGATGGGAAAACAGTGGAAACAGTGTCAGACTTTATTTTTCTGGGCTCCAAAATCACTGCAGATGGTGACTGCAGCCATG
>NW_011495018.1:13093524-13101710 GCF_000754665.1 Bison bison bison | reverse complement strand
TAGATGGGAAAACAGTGGAAACAGTGTCAGACTTTATTTTTCTGGGCTCCAAAATCACTGTGTTGGTGACTGCAGCCATGAAATTAAAAGACGCTTACTCCTTGGGAGGAAAGTTATGACCAACCTAGATAACATATTAAAAAGCAGAGACATTACTTTGCCAACAAAGGTCCGTCTAGTCAAGGCTATGGTTTTTCCAGTGGTCATGTATGGATGTGAGAGTTGGACTGTGAAGAAAGCTGAGCACCAAAGAATTGATGCTTTTGAACTGTGGTGTTGGAGAAGACTCTTGAGAGTCCCTTGGACTGCAAGGAGATTCAACCAGTCCATCCTAAAGGTGATCAGTCCTGTTCATTGGAAGGACTGATGCTGAAGCTGAAACTCCAGTACTTTGGCCACCTCATGCGAAGAGTTGACTCACTGGAAAAGACCCTGATGCTGGGAGGGATTGGGGGCAGGAGGAGAAGGGGACAACAGAGGATGAGATGGCTGGATGGCATCACCGACTCGATGGACATGAGTTTAAGTGAACTCTGGGAATTGGTGATGGACAGGGAGGCCTGGCGTGCCTCGATTCATGGGCTCGCAAGAGTCGGACACAACGGAGTAACTGAACTGAACTGAACTGAACTGAATATTTCAAGAAAGTAACAATGTTTTAAGAAACAGCTCCAGAGCCAAGCAGGTTCATTTTTCAGAGGAACAAAACCCTTGCGGGCATTTTTGAATGCTGCCTTCAAGATTGAGATGAATCCAAAAAGGGCTTGACAGATGTGATTGTCATCGTGAACTGGGACCGAATTCCTCTGAGTACAGAGAACCGAATGTTAAAATTTGAAAGTTCTTTCTTTTTGTGCTGTACCCTTCTCCAAATCTCTAAAGCAGTTGTTTTGTAAAATCCTAAGTGGAAACACATTTTGGTGCCATAATTTCAAACAAACCATCTCTTTTTGAACTCTGCAGCCTTGATGCATTAACACAATAGCATATCAAGTTCACAAAATTTCAGATAAACCACGTTCAAGCTATAAAAATGACTGAAAAAAAAGTCCTAATTTTTCCCACATCTCATTTTGTTTCCCACACTCCTGTAAGAAAGCCCAGCTTTGGTATCTCTTTCGTAAAAGAGGTTGCTGCTGACACATAGACTGTTGCGTGCTGGCTGAATCTACTCACAATTCAATGTGAGTTACCTGACCGGCCAAGGCGAGGTCATCTTGATCACATATACCAGTTCATGAGGCAAGGTGTAGGCCAGTGGTGAGTAACTGCATTCTCCAAGAAATAAATGACTGGGTTAAAATTGGAGTGCACTAAGTTTCACATGAGAACTCTGACCAAACTGTTTTTTACAACTCTCTTCTGAGATCGAAAGAAAAAGAAATGAAAATGTAAAAGTATCACCGTCCTGAGTCTTGTATTTTAGCTAAATTAATATGTTTAAAGCAATTAAACTTTTGCCAACTTGCTTTTTAAAATCCATGTAAAATATTTTCATTCAATAAAGTTTATTGAAAATTCAAGAAGATGAAGACAATGATGATTTGGATAAAAATGACCATTTTTGCATTCTTTTGCTGAAAACGGCATCATAATAAAATAACCTGAATAAATAAAATGACCTGAAAATAGGCCAAAATAATTGCAAAGAGGAGTGAGAACCCAGGATCCGTCCTTTTCAGTCAGGTACCAATATGTTTCATTACAGCACAAATGCTTTATAAATGTATTACAGAAGTTTCAAATTTCAGAAAATATGGACATTCTTGGGGCACAAAGGTGCACATCTCTAAGAGATAGAGAGAAAAAATGATTTATTCTGTTTTTCTAGCATTGCTAGTTTCTAGGTATTCACCATTTTCTCTGGCTGCAGGCAATGATTTTCTGAAGTGGTTTCTGATGGTGTCTGACATCATTTATAGCACTCTTGAACCATCTTGTAATGTGCTTAGTTCAGTTCAGTTCAGTTCAGCCGCTCAGTCGTATCCGACTCTTGCGACCCCATGAATCGCAGCACTCCAGGCCTCCCTGTCCATCACCAACTCCCCGAGTTCACTCAGACTCACATCCATCGAGTCGGTGATGCCATCCAGCCATCCAATCTTCTGTCGTCCCCTTCTCCTCCTGCCCCCAATCCCTCCCAGCATCAGAGTCTTTCCCAATGAGTCAACTCTTCACATGAGGTGGCCAAAGTACTGGAGTTTCAGCTTTAGCATCATTCCTTCCAAAGAAATCCCAGGGCTGATCTCCTTCAGAATGGACTGGTTGGATCTCCTTGCAGTTCAAGGGACTCTCAAGAGTCTTCTCCAACACCACAGTTCAAAAGCATCAATTCTTCGGCGCTCAGCTTTCTTCACAGTCCAACTCTCACATTCATACATGATGCCTAAAGTACACCAGATTAAGTGGGTTAGTGGTCAAAAAAGAGTCCAATAGGCCCATGGGTATCATGAGCGTTTCACAACTTGCTGCCTCTTAAAGTCACAGCTCAGAGGGAAGAAATGAAGTTTTTTGAGTCTCTAAACCTTCAAGTGGTGAATTTGGTGGAGAGCAGAAACAGAGCTGGGACAAGTAGGAAAGGAGGATTCAATAGTCTTACGGATGTGGGAGTTTACAAGTTGCCAGATTTTGTCCTTTATAGTCATTTGCTTATTCATTCATTCATGTCAATCACCAAGTATCAGTTGAAGTACCACTCTCTGTAACATCTGGCACTATATGTTAGGTGGGAAGTGAAGATAAAAAAGATTTGATCTTGAGCTCAGGAGTTTATAGTCAGTAAGAGAGATGGCATATTGAAATGAACTGATTTAAAGATAGAATAATGTGTTGACATTTAAAGTGATGATGTGTATGAGTTCAGAGAAAGGAGAGATTTCTTCCAGCTGGGGGAGCCAAGAAAATATTCAGTCATTTATACACTGACTGGGGCTTCCCTGGTGGCTCAATGGTAAAGAATCTGCCTGCAATGAAGGAGACCCGAGTTTGATCCCTAGGTCAGGAAGAACCCCTGGAGAGGGAAATGGCACCCTGCTCCTGGATTCTTGCTTGGGAAATCCCATGGACAGAGGAACTTGGGATCACAAAGAATCGGACACGAGTGAACAACTAACACACACACACACACACACACACACTTTGATTGATTCATACCTGTACTTAGGCAAGGACTGTTATGAGCAAGATATAGGTAAAGAAGTAGTTAAAACTCATTTATCTGATCATTAACAAATATATATTTAGGGTCTACTATATACCAAGCCTTGTTCTAGACTCTGGTGGCCGTTTGATGAATAGGTCGTACTCTGTGGTGGCTTCAGGATGGGAAAAACTAAACAGAGAAGGGGGTATTGAATATCTAGAAGGAAAAGTAAATAATGAAGAGATCCTACGAGGCTTGGAGAGAACCCTTAGGCAGAAAGAGACTATCTCCTTCCTTGCATCTAAAGGGAAGAAGCCAAGGCTGATGGCTAAGATAGATTTGAAAGTTACACAAGGGCTTTCCTAGTGGCTCAGTGGTGAAGAATCTGCCTGCTGATGCAGCAGACACAGGTTCAATCCCTGAGCTGGGAGGATCTCACATGCTGAGAAGCAGCTAAGCTCATCCACCACAACTGTTGAACCTGTGCTCTAGAGCCCAGGAGTTGCAACTACTGAACCTACATGCTGCCACTACTGAAGCCAGTGCACCCTAGAGAATCACCACCATGCGACGCCCTCACACTGCAACTGGAGAGTAGCCCCCGCTTGCTGCAGCTAGAGCAAAGCTCACACAGCAGCAAAGAAAACCCAGCACAGTCAAAAATAAATACAATTCTTCTCGAAAAAAGAAAGTTACACCCCAGAAATTAACTCAGTTCTATTGTGTGACATATTTCCTAGTCTGAAATAGCAAAGAGGAGCTGAGTCTAGGCGAAGGAAGCAGGCTTTGCCTGCCATCATTCCATGAGACCTGATCTTGTCAAGGTCATCGTGACCTTCAGTGCTGCTAAACGTCAGTTCTCATCTTACTTATTAACAGCATTTGGTACAATGGGTCATTTCCTGTTCCCTGAAACACTGTCTTTTCTAGCTTGAGAAGATATACATTGTGCATTCCCTTATGCTATATGGGCTCCACGTTTAACTCTAGCCATTGCTCTGGGGGCCAGAAACATGAAGGCTTCAACCAACTTTGCAGATGTGACCATGTCTTGCCTCTCCTGCTTTCTGCCCTGGCACTACTCTGACACCATGGAATGGGACATCTTGTAAGATGCAGGTAGAAATAACTCATGCGTGATCCAGAAGTGTGAGGGAGTTAACATTCCTCGGAGACATCCTTGATTAATCAGGGAGAGAAGCCACTGGATAAGTGCTTTTTCCATTCTTCCCTGAGCAGACAGTGTGAAGATGCATTTCATAAGATATTTGTGAAAGTCCTATCAGATCAAGCCATGCAGAGTGGTTTTCCCCTTTGTCTACATTTTCCTATGGGCTTCCCAGGTGGCTCAGTGGTAAAGAGCCTGCCTGCCAATGCAGGAGACTCAGGAGACAGAGGTTCCATCCCTGAGTTGGGAAGATCCCCTGGAGAAGGAAATGGCGACCCACTCCAGTATTCTTGACTGGGAAATCCCATGGACAGAGGACCCTGGCAGGCTACAGTCCATGGGGTTGCACAGAGTCAGACACGACTTAGCGACTAAAACAAATGTTTTCCTATACTCCCTTAACTCCTGCTTCATGGAGTTCATATTTCAAAATAAACCACCAAGGTAGGCCTTTGTTTCAGTCTCTTCTTTAAAGGAGTCCAAGTAAGAGTCTTCTTTTTCTTTTTCTTTTTTTTTTCTAATGAAGATGCTCTTATTCTCATTTGACCTCAGACTGAGAAAATATCACATGAGAATATGAGAGAATTTTTGGAAAATTGAGGTGGCTTTGGGGAAAGCTTAATGAAGATTATAGAGGGTTTATCAATCAGCTGTCATTAAATTTTGCTGCAATAACAATCTCAAAATCTCTGCGGCTAACAGTCATAAAAGTATTTAAGCTGAAGTGACTTATTTGCTGGGGGTCAGGTATGGTTTTGCTCCATGAGGCTTCTTCATTGTTTTAAAATTTTATTTTATTGAAGCATAGTTGATTTACAATGTTGTGGTAATTTCTGCTTTACAGCAAAGTGATACAGTTGTATATGTGTATATAACTTAAGTTTTTGATATGAGGCAGGACTATAAACGAGCTTAAATGCACAGCCAAAACAGGTACCTTTACAGCTCTTGCCCTTCACAGAAAGATTCAGGGTCTAATTTTCAACAATTTCTTCTGTGGCTGTTGTAGAAGTAGGGCTTCTTAATGTGTCCTTGAAGATTTGACTGCATGCCTTATGTTGATAGTTGGTGAGCTCATTGTTTCCCACGCTTCCCCAGATTTCTAAAAACTTTAACAAATGCCAGGCCACTCTGTAAGCCACATCATTACTATTGCCCCCAGAACATTCAAGTGCCACAGATACTTTTCGCCTGTGTCTACTTGCCAAGCATTATCACCACCCCACTTACCACTAGCAAAGGGATTCTTACTGTCATATGCTTGGTGAGTGATCCAGCTTTAAAATCCAACCCAGAGAGTCTGCTTCCTAGGGTCACAGTTGATAGTAAGAGTCTTAGCCTGGACTCCTTGAAAAATGATCCTTAAAACTGAGGTCCATATCTAGGTAGTTTATTTTGAAATGTGAACCCCAGGAATTGGATGTAAGGGACAAGGATAGTAAAACAAGAAAGGAGGGGAAAAACACTCTGGATGACTCAGTCCTGAGTCATCTCATTTCATGAGAGCACTATGAATTACATCTCTAAGCTGTTCACTCAGGAAATCAGTTAACTGTTTCAGTCTGGAAGGATGGTGGAAGATGCTTCATGAGCTCCCTGGGAACCATGGAAATCTAGACTGGCAAAAGCCCTTGGTCATCAGAGACAAGAAGGATGTGATGACTCACATGAGTTGAAAGGCTGGAGTAACAATCAGGGTGACTTGATTATACAGGAATCTGTGGCAACATGTGAAAGGTCCACTAGCCAGTTACCCAGCTGGAATAATAATTTAAAAATGTGAACTGGCAAGCAGAAAGCTGATAGCAGCCCCTGCTTTTAAATCATGGTCCCTCACCCAGTTTTCAGATCTAAGTCAGTTCACAGACCCAGAGACCTTTGGTTAAAAGGAGGCTGGGTTCTCTAGATCAGTTGTTCTCAACTGGGGACTCCAAGAGACATTTGGCAACATCTAGAAACACTTTTGGTTGTCATAATGTGGCAGGGGGTGGAGGGATGGAACAGGATGCCCCTGGTATCTAGTGGGTATAGGCGAGGTAAACTGCTAAAATAGCAAACAGTTCATTGGCATGGCAACCAGTATTCTTGCCTGGAGAATCCTATGGACAGAGGAATTGGTGGGCTACAGTCCATAGGGTTGCAAAGAGTCAGACATGACTGAAGCAACTTACCACGTACGCACACACATCAGAAGTAACTACTCCATCCCTGCAAAGACTGCAGGTCACAGCGTTAGTGGTCTCCATTATAACCCTGTGCATTTCACCTGTCTGGCAAAATATGATGGACCTCGGTGAATAAGTGGACACGGTGGATAAGGTTGGTGTTCCCCTCAGATCCCCTCAGTTCTCTTCCTCCCTCTTTTGTGCAGTCACTCTCGCATTTTAGCATGCTTTTTTCTTAGCAATGGTTAGTTGCTTCATTTAGAATAATTTGACTGGCAGAACTACTTTTTACACAGAGCTTTTGGTAAACTTGATTGTATAGCAGTTTCTCATCTGAATGCCTTCAAAGAAAAGAAGATAGAACAAAACCTGCGGATATTACATCTTGGTACATACCTAGACTATTGTTCCAGTTGCAAAAAGCAAAGATAGCAAAGCTTCCAAAATAATTCTTACCACTTTCTGACTGAAAATATGATCTAACTTAGATGACTAAATTGGACAAAGTATCCTATTAGGGGCTTCCCAGGTGGCTCAGTGGTAAAGAATCTGTCTGCCAAGGAGCAGATGTGGTTTTGATCCCAGGGTTGGGAAAATCCACTGGAGAAGGAAATGGCAACCCACTTCAGTATTCTTGCCTGGGAAATCCCATGGATGGAGGAGCCTGGCAGGCTACAGTCCATGGGGCCACAAAAAAGTCAGACACGACCAAGTGCCTAAACAACAACAAATCCTACTACGAAGGGAAACCTATCATTTTCATATCTAATCATTTTCATATCTAATATCATTTCTCTAAACAGGCTATTTATTCCTTTCTCCATATTGCCTGTACTAGCAATTTCTTAAGATACTAATTGTTGAACTTTAATGAGTTTAATCAAAAAATTTAAGTTTCGAAAGTTAAAAATTGAAGGAGAAATCCAATATATAACTTAACTCTTTTCCAGAAGCCACTAATAGATGACAGATATGATAAGCCATGGCCGATGTTTTTCATGACACTGTCTTCAAATGATTTACCACCTTGAAACAAATCCGTCTTGTATTTTCACTCTGGGACAATTTTTTCATCTTTGGTATCATTAAGAAGTACTAAGTCAGGCTGCATGCCTTGCTATCAGAAATGTAACACATTGGCTCAAGATCTATCATCTGCAAAAACACAAACTATATGCCTTGCTAAGTTGGGGAGGGCTCCTTGAGACTGAGAGTTTATTGGTCCTGTTGGAGGAAAACATGATGACTTATGATGGTGATGCCTCACATAAAGGCTGTGCTTCCAAACTGCCTTCCCCCTGTCTGGTGCCTTCTCCCTACCTGACACTCCCATTTAACTCTGTAAGCCAGCTAGTCCCGGGACTCCTGGGAAAGTTAACCACATCTCCACTTCCACTGCAAGGCAAGACATACAAATAATGCTGAATCAGTTCAGTTCAGTTCAGTTCACAGCACTCCAGGCCTCCCTGTCCATTACCAACTCCCGGAGTTTACCCAAACTCATGTCCATCGAGTTGGTGATGCCATCCAGACATCTCACCCTCAGTCGTCCCCTTTCCCTCCTGCCCCCAATCCCTCCCAGCATCAGGGTCTTTTCCAATGAGTCAACTCTTCGCATGAGGTGGCCGAAGTATTAGAGTTTCAGCTTCAGCATCAGTCCTTCCAATGAACACCCAGGGCTGATCTCCTTTAGGATGGACTGGTTGAATCT
>NW_011495018.1:13079966-13093424 GCF_000754665.1 Bison bison bison | reverse complement strand
TATCGTCCCCTTTCCCTCCTGCCCCCAATCCCTCCCAGCATCAGGGTCTTTTCCAATGAGTCAACTCTTCGCATGAGGTGGCCGAAGTATTAGAGTTTCAGCTTCAGCATCAGTCCTTCCAATGAACACCCAGGGCTGATCTCCTTTAGGATGGACTGGTTGAATCTCCTTGCAGTCCATGGGACTCTCAAGAGTCTTCTCCAACACCACAGTTCAAAAGCATCAATTCTTCGGTGCTCAGCTTTCTTCACAGTCCAACTCTCACATCCATACATGACCACTGGAAAAACCATAGCCTTGACTAGATGGACCTTTGTTGGCAAAGTAATGTCTCTGCTTTTTAATATGCTATCTAGGTTGGTCATAACTTTCCTTCCAAGGAGTAAGCGTCTTTTAATTTCATGGCTGCAATCACCATCTGCAGTGATTTTGGAGCCCAGAAAAATAAAGTCTGACAGTGTTTCCACTGTTTGCCCATCTATTTCCCATGAAGTGATGGGACCGGATGCTATGATCTTAGTTTTCTGAATGTTGAGCTTTAAGCCAACTTTTTCACTCTCCTCTTTCACTTTCATCAGGAGGCTTTTTTTAGTTCATCTTCACTTTCTGCCATAAGGGTGGTGTCATCTGCATATCTGAGGTTATTGATATTTCTCCCAGCAATCTTGATTCCAGCTTGTGCTTCTTCCAGCCCAGTGTTTCTCATGATGTTCTGCATATAAGTTAAATAAGCAGGGTAACAATATACAGCCTTGACGTAGTCCTTTTCCTATTTGGAACCAGTCTGTTGTTCCATGTCCAGTTCTAACTGTTGCTTCCTGACCTGCATATAGGTTTCTCAAGAGGTAGGTCAGGTGGTCTGGTATTCCCATCTCTTTCAGAATTTTCCGCTGTTTATTGGGATCTACACAGTCAAAGGCTTGGCATAGTCAATAAAGCAGAAATAGATGGTTTTTTGGAACTTTTTTGCTTTTTCTATGATCCAGCAGATGTTGGCAATTTGATCTCTGGTTCCTCTGCCTTTTCTAAAACCACCTTCAACATCTGGAAGTTCACGGTTCACGTACTGCTGAAGCCTGGCTTGGAGAATTTTATGCATTACTTTACTAGCATGTGAGATATGTGCTATTGTGTGGTAGTTTGAGCATTCTTTGGCATTGCCTTTCTTTGGGATTTGAATGAAAACTGACCTTTTCCAGTCCTGTGGCCACTGCTGAGTTTTCCAAATTTGCTGGCATATTGAGTGCAGCACTTTCACAGCATCATCTTTCAGGATTTGAAATAGCTCAACTGGAATCCCATCACCTCCACTAGCTTTGTTCATAGTGATGCTTTCTAAGGCCCACTTGACTTCACATTCCAGGATGTTAGGCTCTAGGTGAGTGATCACATCATCGTGATTATCTGGGTCGTGAAGATCTTTTTTGTCCAGTTCTTCTGTGTATTCTTGCCACCTCTTCTTAATATCTTCTGCTTCTGTTAGGTCCATACCATTTCTGTCGTTTATCAAGCCCATCTTTGCATGAAATGTTCCCTTGGTATCTCTAATTTTCTTGAAGAGATCTCTAGTCTTTCCCATTTTGTTGTTTTCCTCTATTTCTTTGCATTAATCTTTGAGGAAGGCTTTCTTCCTTCCTGACAGAATGTGGCCCAGTGGAAAAGGGAATGGAAAACCACTTCAGTATTCTTGCTTTGAGAACCCCATGAACAGTATGAAAAGACAAAATGACAGGATGCTGAAAGAGGAACTCCCCAGGTCAGTAAGTGCCCAATATGCTACTGTAGATCAGTGGAGAAACAACTCCAAACAGAATGAAGGGATGGAGCCAAAGCAAAACAATACCCAGTTGTGGATGTGACTGGTGATAGAAGCAAGGTCCGATGCTGTAGAGAGCAATATTGCATAGGAACCTGGAATGTTACGTTCATGAATCAAGGCAAATTGGAAGTGGTCAAACTGGAGATGGCAAGAGTGAACGTCGACATTCTAGGAATCAGAGAACTAAAATGGACCAGAATGGGTCAATTTAACTCAGATGACCATTATATCTACTACTGCGGGCAGGAATTCCTCAGAAGAAATGGAGTAGCCATCATGGTCAACAAAAGAGTCTGAAATGCAGTATTTGGATGCAATCTCAAAGATGACAGAATGATATCTGTTTGTTTCCAAGGCAAACGATTCAATTTCACGGTAATCCAAGCCTATGCCCCAACCAGTAACACTAAAGAAGCTGAAGTTGAACGGTTCTATGAAGACCTACAAGACCTTTTAGAATTAACACCAAAAAAAGATGTCCTTTTCTTTATAGGCGACTGGAATGCAAAAGTAGGAAGTCAAGAAACACCTGGACTAACAGGCAAATTTGGCCTTGGAATACGGAATGAAGGAGGGCAAAGGCTAATAGAGTTTTGCCAAGAGAACGCACTGGTCATAGCAAACACCCTCCTTCCAACAACACAAGAGAAGACTCTACATTTGGACATCACCAGATGGTCAACACCAAAATCATATTGATTATATTCTTTGCAGCCAAAGATGGAGAAGCTCTATACAGTCAACAAAAACAAGACCAGGAGCTGACTGTGGCTCAGATCATGAACTCCTTATTGCCAAATTCAGACTGAAATTGAAGAAAGTAGGGAAAATCACTAGACCATTCAGGTATGACCTAAATCAAATCCCTTATGATTATACAGTGGAAGTGAGAAATAGATTTAAGGGACTAGATCTGATAGACAGAGTGCCTGATGAACTATGGATGGAGGTTCGTGACATTGTACAGGAGACAGGGATCAAGACCATTCCCATGGAAAAGAATGTTGAATAGAGCCTTTTAATCCCAGGGTTAATTTTTGATGTGATGCTGGCACCTTCCAATGGAAGAATCAAAATGAGGATCTTAGCAGCCTAGTTAAGTCAAAGATTATAGAAGAAGACAGACAGACCAGCAATGATGGGTAAACTTTGAACATGTCTCCAATAAGGAGCATATCTCTTCAATTTTAGGGCTTTGAATGGAAATTACTGCAGCGAGAGCAAATCTGGGCATATCACACAAGTTCTTATGTACATTTTACTTCAAAAGCAAAAATCCATGTCACTTTAATATACTTATTGGCTGGTGGGGTTCTCTTTGCTTCCTCTAAAGCTCTAAAGAACAAAGGGTCTTCCATTTGCTGCTGCTGCTGCTGCTAAGTCACTTCAGTCGTGTCCGACTCTGTGTAACCCCATAGATGGCAGCCCGCCAGGCTCCCCCGTCCCTGGGATTCTCCAGGCAAGAACACTGGAGTGGGTTGCCATTTCCTTCTCCAATGCATGAAAGTAAAAAGTGAAAGTGAAGTCGCTCAGTCATGTCCGACTCTTCGCGACCCCATGGGCTGCAGCCTACCAGGCTCCTCCATCCATGGGATTTTCCAGGCAAGAGTACTGGAGCCGGCAAACTGTTCACTATGATTGCAAAGGACCTTATAGGGGATAGACAGAAGCTCCCGCTTCTTCCTTCCAAGGCTTTCTGAATGTATTGCTCCAAGTTCTAGATCATTGAGTCAATCGAAGCTTATTTCTGGGTTCAGTTTGACTAAGAGACAGATACCTAACTTTCATTCTGCTCCTCCATTTCTGTACCTGACAGACTAGTGGCATTTCTCTGAAACAATAAATATCTGCATAGAGTTTTGTTTATCGTTCAATTGGATATATTGAAAAACATTATTGGTGACTTGCCTCCTCATTGTTAGTTGACTTTATTGTTGGAGAAAAGTCTTTAGCTGAGATTTCTGTAAAGAGGGAAATGAGAGTCTTAATCATATATATTTGGACTTCCTGGTGGTTCAGATGGTAAAGAATCCACCTGCAGTGTAGGAGACCCAGGTTCGATCCCTGGGTTGGGAAGATCCCCTGTAGAGGGAATGGCAGCTCATTCCAGTATTCTTGCTAGAAAAATTCTGTGGACAGAGAAGCCTGGCAGGCTATAGTCCATAGTGTGGCAAAGAGTCTGACATGACTGAGTGACTTTCACTCACTCATACATATATTGATATGATGATGATGATTCATGTCCATTTTAAAGCCTTAACACCAGAAGTGACATTACAGATTATTCATCTCAACCCATTTATTTTGCAAATAAAGAAACTGAATTCAATAGAATTTCCCAAAGCTATAGAACTGTTTAGTCATAAAGTCAGACTTAGGGCCCAGATCTCTTAATTTCGTCCAGTACTCTTTTGCTCCTTGCTATATCATCTATATACCATCTGCTTATTGAACTTCTATGCAGAGTACATCATGAGAAACGCTGGGCTGGAAGAAGCACAAGCTGGGATCAAGATTGATGGGAGAAATATCAATAACCTCAGATATGCAGATGACACCACCCTTATGGCAGAAAGTGAAGAGGAACTAAAAAGCCTCTTGATGAAAGTGAAAGAGGAGAGTGAACAAGTTGGCTTAAAGCTTAACATTCAGAAAACTAAGATCATGGCATCTGGTCTCATCACTTCATGGGAAATAGTTGAGGAAACAGTGGAAACACTGTCAGACTTTATTTTTCTGGGCTCCAAAATCACTGCAGATGGTGATTGCAGCCATGAAATTAAAAGACGCTTACTCCTTGGGAGAAAAGCTATGACCAACCTAGACAGCATATTCAAAAGCAGAGATATTACTTTGCCAACAAAGGTCCATCTAGTCAAGGCTATGGTTTTTCCAGTGGTCATGTATGGATGTGAGAGTTGGACCGTGGAGAAAGCTGAGCACCGAAGAATTGATGCCTTTGAACTGTGGTGTTGGAGAAGACTCTTGAGAGTCCCTAGGACTGCAAGGAGATCCAACCAGTCCATTCTAAAGGAGATCAGTCCTGGGTGTTCATTGGAAGGACTGATGCTGAAGCTGAAACTCCAGTACTTTGGCCACCTCATGAGAAGAGCTGACTCATTGGAAAAGACCCTGATGCTGGGAGGGATTGGGGGCAGGAGGAAAAGGGGATGACAGAGGATGAGATGTCTGGATGGCATTACCGACTCGATGGAGATGAGTCTGAGTGAATTCCAGGAGTTGGTGATGGACAGGGGGCCTGGCATGCTGCAATTCATGGGGTCACAGAGTCAGACATGACTGAGTGACTGAACTGAACTGAACTGAACTAGTATCATCTCCAACCTATGGGCATTGGAAATGGAAACCTTGACCTCAGATGACTTAATTCTTTGATTAGCCTTCTTATCCCAAGAAACTATTGTATCAATAAAGATACAGATGTTTGTTCTCATAATTGCATCTGTCTGTTCATCTCTGCTTTTGGATGTAACTAAGTAAATGTTTTCTACATCCATCAAAGTTCGGCTCTGATTTCTTAAGTAATAGTGATAATAATATGCAAAGCTTAGAATTTAAGGTACATGAAGTCTGAAAAGATGTATAAGAAACTTTTGTAAGAAAAGAATAATAACTTTTGATATCTCCTAATGACAGCTCAGATGGTAAAAGCGTCTGCCTACAATGCGGGAGAGCAGGGTTCAATCCCTGGGTCAGGAAGATCCCCCGGAGAAGGAAACGGCAAGCCACTCCAGTACTCTTGCCTGGAAAATCCCATGGATGGACAGAGGAGCCTGGTAGGCTACAGTCCATGGGGTCGCAAAGAGTTGGACACGATTGAGCAACTTCACTTTCACTTTCACTAATGACAGTTAACATGGCTCAGTTATCAAACATGATGACACCCTGCCATCTACTTAACTGCACCATCCAAGTGTTTAATTTTCTTTGCACACATAAAGCATATTTACATCCATTTTGGCCATATCAAAAGCACATCAATAATTCTGAATGCAACCAAGCTCAATTTCTCTCTGTCAGACAAAGAGTTGCTAAGTGTTTAAAAACTGAGGGATTATAGAGGAAGGAGAGGGAGGGAGGCCATCCTCAAAGCTCAGATGTAAACTAAACAGAAAGACTATTAGGATAGGTGCCCAAAAGCTAGAGGGAGTTCCTGGGTTCACAGATATAACTTTCCTTGGATAATCATCAGGTTGAACTTAATTATCAAAATTAGAAGAGGGGATTCCCTGTCAGCTAAGTGGTTAAGACTCCACGCTTTCACTGCATAGGGCTCAGACTCAATCCCTGGTTGGGGAAATAGGGATCCCCCAAACCATGCATTGTGGACAAAAAGTTAAGTGGGAGAAGAGAAGGGACATCTTAATTCCAAGAATAGTCAATTCTTTGATCCTGCCCAGGTGACACTAGAGGTAAAGAACCTGCCTGCCAATGCAGGAGATGTAAGAGACATGGGTTTGATCCCTGGGTTGGAAAGATCCCCTGGAGAATGGCATGGCAATCCACTCCAGTATTCTTGCCTGGAGAAACCCATGGGCAGAGGAACCGGGTGAGTTACGGTCCAAAGGCTGGCAAAGAGTCAGACCTGACTTACACACACACACACAGACACAGTCTATTGTTTAGAAAATTCAAGTAATAGAATGTATGGTGATTATGAATTTAAACATCTAGGTGGCTATGTTCTCTGATGGTGTCCATTTTGTTCATACTAGGCTATCTCTGTGATTGCTGGGAACTTTCCAGAAAACATAGTATTTAGGAATTTCAGTAGGTTTTATCTGTATTCTCATGAAAGAGCAGATTATGGTTATTTCTTTAGGCATGTATGTAACATCCTTCTAAAAATAAACTAGAGGATTTCCTGTTATGTAAAACATATATATTAAAAAGGGAGAAAAATCCTTTCTCCAGCTAACATTTTTCCACTCATACTTTTCGTATTTTTTTCGAGGCTTACATTCCTTGATTTATATACTAATTAATCCTCCCTAAAAAGGCAGTTTACTATAAAACTACATTCTTCTTTAGAAATAATGAAATCTATATTTTATGAAAAACAGAACTTGTATAATCAAACAAAAATATATAACAAATAAAAAAGACATATGGAGTTAGGTTTTGGAACTAGCCTTGGAGATAGTTATATCAGAAAATCTGTAATACATTTCGGCTAAGACTGTTTTTCTAGTTTTGTGAATGAGAGGCACTCTACATATTATTAATTTTTCTGAAAGACATTTCTTACCCTCTGTTTTTATGTTCCTTTCCCATTTTTCCCATAGGTCAAAGACACTGACTCATTCATAATGTGAGTTCCACAAATCTGCATTTTTAAATAAGCAGCCTTAACATTCTGAAACAGGCGGGCGGGTGTTAAAGAGGATCTGTAGGAAATATTCCCATAACTCTCTTTCTCAAAAGAAAAGTAAAATAAAAATAAAACTTTGTAATGCCACTGACATTTGAAGGATTTTTCTCCTAATAGGAGAAAACAAGAACAATAAAAGTGTCGACAGTAAAGTTTATGCAGGAACAAAACAACTAATTGAAAATCAACACTTGAGAACTTTTGTCTTCATAGAGCCGGAATGCCAGTTTATTTTAATGATGTCTTCAATGATTTGAGATTTGACTTTTTCCTATAACGTTTACTGAATTGTCAATGTAGACACAGGTTCAGTTCTTTATTTGTATGTTGTGAAGACTCTCTCCTGGATCGGGCACTGTTAGATTAAATAATAAGGTCTTCTGGTGAACCAGAGTGGGTACTTAGCTGGAGAGGTTGCTTGAATTGGTCCTTTGACATCCTAATATGTCATTTGCACCTACAAAGACTTATTTATCTGAACATTAAATTGAGACTTTCTTGCCATTTTGGAGAGTTGTTTTTAAATGTTATCAATATTCCTATTTTGTAATATCTTTCTGGCGTATGCTTTAAAATCCTTCAGAAGGAGGTGAAGTGATGGACTGTGTCTTCTCGCAGTACCTTGCCCTTACGTGCTTGGGACACCCCTGACTGCAGTCTCAGTGGCACAAAGTGGCCCTGGGGCGTGAGGTGGGAGAGGAAGTGTCTTCAGACTGGGCTCTCCACTACACTTGCTTACATTTCTTGGTTTCAGTCACAGTCCTCCTTGTCCTGTCCCTTTGAGATGTGGTAACCTAGTCCTATTCATTACCCCTCCCACTTAGAAATCCAGAAAATGTGAGCCCTGAAATTTGCTTTCAGACATCCTTGTCTGTAACCTTCCTTGGCCACTGAGGTTCCTGCAGTCTGTCCCCAGAGAGGCTAGTTAGAATGGAATAATAACACAAATGACGACAGCAGCAGCAACGCGGACCACGACAGCAGCAGCAACGCGGACCACAACAGCGGCAGCAACGCGGACCACAAAGGCGGCAACAACGCGGACCACAACAGCGGCTGCAACGCGGACCACAACAGCAGCAACAACGCGGACCACAACAGCAGCAACAGTAGGAGAAGCAGCAACAACTTCCAGCATGTTTACTACTGTCAGACATGAAGCACTTACATGTATGAACTCATTTAATTCTCACAACAACTAGATGAGGCAGAGGCTAGTATTATTCCCATTTTACAGGTGATGAAACTGATGGACAGGCAGATTACCAACCTTACCAAAAATTAAAGAAGCAGTGAAAAGCAGAGCAAAGATTTGGACCCAGAGAGTATTGCTCTGGAGTCCACCACACTGTAACCCACTTTTTCATGCTGCCATAATCTAACTAAATTAAATAAAACATAGACCGTATGTTTGTGTAGCTATAGGCATTAATTCACATGACTTCCACAAGACCTACGAAATGGCTATGACTATCACATTTTGGGGGCTTCCCAGGGGGTGCTAGTAGTAAGGGATCCTCCTGCCAATGCAGGAGATGTAAAAGACATGGGTTTGATCCCTGGGTGGGGACGATACCCTGGAGGAGGGCATGGCAACACACTCCGGTATTCTTGCCTGGAGAATCCCATGGACAGAGGAGCCTGGCGGGCTACAGTCCATAGGCTCACAAAGAGTCGGACATGACTGAAGTGACTTAGCATACACGCACATCCCCAAAAACATAAAACATGTCCATTCTACAGGAGTTTAACATTCTAGGGAAGAATCTTACACTTAGGAAGATTAAACACTAACACTTATCAAGAGAATAAAATATTTAGGAGAAAAAATGATACAAAAACACCACAAAATGTTATAATTATTTTTATACAACCCTGTGGTAAGCAACCCTACAAATATTTAATTACTCATATTGATCTTCTTCCTATATCTAGGGAATTTTTATTTCCAGCTTCCAAATGTTAATTGAAATAAAGATTTTTCAATTTGTCTCCTTGATGGTATTTGATTATAGCTTTGAAATTATCTTTTAAAAGCCCTCTAAGGTAACCCAGCAGAAAGAGTAAGTCTATTCACTCAAGAAAACTGAATGCCTTCAGTTCCTTCAAAGAAATTTGAGACAGATGTGCTTTTTTCTTCTTCTTCAACAAATCCAGAGGACGGAAAATGTATTTTATTTCTTGTGAAATGCATTTTCCTGTTCATCTCAGTATGTGGGACTGTCAAAGTTTATAACTTTGGCAGTGTTCTAATGTGCCCATTCTGTTCTCCTTTAGAAATTTATTAAATCTACATTTTTATGAAAAACAGAATGTGGTAGATTTTTTTCATCTTTTGACATTTACTTGTTGGTTAGTGTTTTTAAGTCATGCAAGATCTCAAACCAGAATGCCAAACCATCCAAAACTTAAGTGTTTCCAAAGCTGATTTTGAAAGGGGAGAAGCATCGCGAGCAATGATGCTCCGCACTTCTGGACAATATTTTAGCTGAGAATCAACAACCATTTGAGAGGTGTGAACTAATTCCTTAAGGTTGAGGTAGGTTTTTCAGAAGGGAAAACAAATGGATTACTTCTTTCTCTTACAACAATGCTACTAAGTTGCAATGTATAAGCTCCATGGAATTTTTATAAGGTTTGGTGTAGTCTAACTGAAAGGCAGGTGGGCAGACGGGGTGGGATCCACAGTTTCCTCCTGGACTTGAGATCCTAAGATATTTTTTCCCCACGTCATTTTGTAAAACTCAAGAGGCTCCATTCACCCACCAAGACCACCACCACTGAAACCATGAGAGCTCCTCCACAGGGGTCCAGTCTCCTTTGATTTGTCAGGCCTGTTCTTGCTCTAGTTTTAATATCTCATCGCCTGATACACTGGGCTTTCCTGGTGGCTCAGATAGTAAAGAACCTGCCTGTAATACAGGAGACCTGGGTTCGATCCCTGGGAAAGGAAGACCCCCTGGAAAAGATACACTAGATATTTTAAAGAGCTTCTGAGTTGGCATTAGTTGTGTCCCAGTACATCAAAGAAGTTATTCTAGCGTCTCCAAATTATAATACAGGATGACTGAGTCTCTAAGAGGGTTCGCTGAGGTCTTAGTCTCATTCTTCTTTGATCATGATGATGTTTTCTTTTTTCATTTGCTGAAAAAGTGTTAAGTTGCTCCATTGTGTCCAACTCTTTGTGATCCCATGGACTGTAGCCCACCAGGCTCCTCTGTCCATGGGATTCTCCAGGCAAGAATACTGGAGTGGGTTGCCATTTCCTTCTCCAGGGGATCTTCTCCATCCAGGGATCGAACCTGGGTCTCCCACATTGCAGGCAGATTATTTACCATCTGATTTGCTAAGAAGCTTTCTGTAATAGAATAAACGATTGTTTAGTTTCTTTATTTTTTTGGCCACACCACACGGCATGTGAGACCTTAGTTCTATGGCTAGGGATTGAACTCATGTGCCTTGTATTGGAAGTGTGGAGTCTTAACCACTGGACCACCAGGGAAGTCCCAATAATTGTCTAATTCCTATCTTTGGCTCATTTTAACTTCTTTTTTTGTTAAATATTCATCTTTAAGTATTGTGATTTAAGAATGATAATTATGTATATAAACCATGTTAACCAAATCATAATGCTAGTATGTACATATCTGCTCAGTTGTGTCTGACTGTGGCCCCTTGGACTGTAACCTGACAGGCTCCTCTGCCCATAGAATTTTCCAGGCGAGAATACTGGAGTGGGTTGTCATTTTCTACTCCAACGGATCTTCCCAATCCAGAGATCAAACCCACATTTTTTGTGTGTCTCCTGCATTGGCAGGTGTATTCGTTACCACCAGTGCTACCGGGGAAGCCCTAATACTGGTAGTAGGTGAGATTTAATACATACGGCACATCATCCCAGGAAATCTGGCATTGGATGTGATTCCCATCTTGCAGTCCATCCCTTAAACCTGCTGGACTGACAGGGCACAATCTTGAGGGAAGCATGGAAAGACAGAAGAGAAAGAATTCTCCACACATGTGCAAGAACATTCATATGATGGAGAGAAAAAAGGAGCGTTATAAGCACTTTTCTATACTCCCTGCACTTTAATGGGCTGAATTTTCTCATGCTCCATTATTTTCCTGTTGGGCACAGGAGAAAATAACTATTCTACAGATAACTCACAAAAGAGTGGCCAACAACTACAGTTACATAGAATGCTTTTACACAGATTTTTCCAGAACCCATAACTTGAATGAAAAGCTCTTTTTCCCTTTGCTCCACTGTGATGAGAACAGTTTGTTTGACTCATACCAAACCAAATCAAGCATTTCTGTGGGCACAAAGAGGAATGTGAAGCAAAGAAAGATTTTCTTCCTAAAAAAGAATATGTGCATGGAAAACAAAATTGCTTCAAATTTCACAACATCCTTTAACCTGAAACCTCGGAGGCAGAGTCGGGTCAGTCCAATTTCCTTTGCAGATATTTGACTTTAAAAAAATCACATAATTCAGCTTTTAAAAACGGATCTGTGTGAAATGATATATAAAAAAATTCCATGGTATATAAGTCATGATGAGCTTCAGCTTATGTTTACCCTCTGCCTCTTCATCTCTAAGAGATGCAAATTGGCCTCAGGCAACACTGGAAATGTCTTGTCCTAGTTCTTCTAAATCAGCCCCTAAAAACGTTTACATTAGGAACTCAGAGTGACGATGAAATAAATGAGTTTCTTCAAAAGGCTGGCTGCCCCCTATCTAGGAAATTAAAAGTCATTGGGGAGAATTTTTTTTAAAGAAGCAATAACAGATAAGTACATAGTCCTTGGTTTCTTAGCGCAATTGGATTTGTACATTTTAGAATCACAAATGACTGATCCAGTTAACTTTGAGGCGAATTTAAAGAGAGAAAGCAAAACTTTTTCTAAGGATCCAAGTCTCATACTCTTTCAGTTGTTCCAGGACCTCAGATTTGTGACTCTACTTATTCAAAGAATGTCACGTATTTGCTTTTCTCTTGGAGAATGTAACATTACAAATATATTTTAGATGGGATGTGATTCAAAGCTACAATAATTCTTTGCATGCATCTGAGAATGATACATGCTGGCATGAAAGTCAGAAGAGAGTCTCTGTTTCTTTACTCGCAAAACAAAGAAAACATTACCTTGACACTTTCCCGCAAGACTGCTGTCAAAACAGTATAGAGTGAAAAATCAGACAGTAAAATCTTGAAAAATCAGGTCACCAAAATGTAGATGAAACCCGTGATCATTGTCTGGGACCCACTGCCCTACTCAACCTTGCAACAGCTCTGGTGATGTAAGGAGGACAGATATTGACATTATTAGTCCTATTTTCCAGTCAATTGACACCTAATAGGGAATGGCTTGCCATTATCACAGAGTTAGTAAGTATGAGAACCAACATGCAAGTTCAATACTTTTAACTCTAACCTTCATGCTCTCCCAATAAGTTGCCATTAAATTCTTTATAAACTAGACCTTAGCCTGTCAGGTTCCTCTGTCCATGAGATTCTCCAGGCAAGAATACTGGGGTGGGTTGCTGTGCTCTCCTCCAAGGGATCTTCCCAACCTGGGGATTGAACTTGTATCTCTTACATCTAGCCACATTAGTAGGCAGTTTCTTTACCACTAGTGCTACCCCGGAAGCCCAATGAACTGTAAAGTGCCTTACAAATGCAAAGTGTTACTTAATCACATCCCTTAAACCTTATTTTTGACCTTCTGAGGCCAAAGTCAGGGAAAGTAGGGGAAATGTTGAAAATCTAAACCACTGGACTTTTCATAGAATAGTTTAGTAGAGAGAACAAGCAGAAACAGTAGCAATATAGCAGATCTGGGGAGCAGAAAACTCAACTGTAAGACAAAAAACTGGTTATTTGTTGAGAAAAGAAGTGTTGAGTCAGAAGCTAGAAGGAGGTTGTAAGAAGGGAAATTAGCTGAAGAAGTAAGGTGCCGGGAAGAAGGAAAAGATGGGCACAGAAGAACCCAAGCTGGGATATAGGCTGCTGCTAAAGTCCGACTGACAGGGTTTCATTACTGAGCTCTCTTAATGGGATGGTTAGAATCCTTGCTGCTGCTGCTGCTGCTGCTGCTGCTGCTAAGTCGCTTCAGTCTTGTCCGACTCTGTGCGACCCCATAGACGGAAGCCCACCAGGCTCCTCCATCCCTGGGATTCTCCAGGCAAGAACACTGGAGTGGATTGCCATTTCCTTCCCCAATGCAGGAAAGTGAAAAGTGA
>NW_011495018.1:13050457-13079866 GCF_000754665.1 Bison bison bison | reverse complement strand
CAGCCATCCCTGGGATTCTCCAGGCAAGAACACTGGAGTGGATTGCCATTTCCTTCCCCAATGCAGGAAAGTGAAAAGTGAAAGTGAAGTCGCTCAGTTGTGCCTGACTAGTAGCGACCCCATGGACTGCAGCCTACCAGGCTCCTCTGTCCATGGGATTTTCCAGGCAAGAGTACTGGAGTGGGTTGCCAGAGTGATCGAATTTCGGTGCCTGTATTCAAACCCTGATGGGCTGTGGGCACCTGCACATACTCCCTCCAGTCCTTCCATTGGCTGTACTCTCCTTGTCTCCCAACTTCCAAGCCTGGTACCTATCTACCTGAGGGCCTTTTCTGGTGAGCAGAACCAATTCTGCTAAGCATGGGTAGGCAGGAAGTGCCCAAGAATTAAAGCCCTCCTTTCATCTGAATGACAATGGCAGTCGGTGTATAAATACCCCATCTCTCTCTCACCCCACAGAGCTCAGTACCTCTTTGAGCTCATATTCCACTTTGGTTCCCAGAGTTCCTGTGGGGAAGGTCCACTTATTGACCGTGGTAACTTGCTTGATCCCTGGAGAAGGGAATGGCAGCCCACTGGGATGGCAAAGTTGGACATGACTGAGTGGCTAACACAACACAACAACTGCTTGCTTGATGACGCTCCTTTTGGGGTCGAATTACCTCTCTGCCTCTTTTCCCTACTTTCCTACCCATGTTTCCTTCACCTCCCAAATAAACGACTTGCATCTGAATCCCTGTTTCAGAGTCGGCTTCTGGGTGAACCAAAATAAGACCTGTCTTGCTGAGGGGTATCATTGCCACGTTAGGGAATAGCAACAGCCTGTAGGAACTGTCAGGGACCAAGGAGGCTAAGGAGAGGACCCGAAAGATGGAAGAATTTAGACCCGTGAAATCTTACCATAGCTAAGAAATGCACCAGAAATAGTAGGTGCATGTGCTCAGGGACAGCAGATTGGATCCAGAAGACAACAGGAGGCAGCTGAAGACTCATCATCCAAGCAGTCAAGGGCCGCAGACCAGGCAAGTTAAGGGGGGAGGAAGAGGCATGAGCCCACTAACAAGAAGCAGCTGAAGCCCTGAGGGGGAGGCGTAGGGTGCTCAGGGACTGTTTGTACATTCCTTAATAGATAGAGTCCATTCTCAAAAAGAGATGGCTTGGGTTCTATAGGGAATGTCACTGGCTACAGTGGCTGTTGCCAGGAATATTGGGGCAGAGAGAAATTCAGTGCTCACTATAGTTAAACATGAGTTTGACCAAGATACAGTGCAGCCTCTCGTTCTGCAGATGAGAAACTGAGGATGGATGTCTTAAGCAAGGGCAGTCCCACCACCCTCAGTTAAAGAGTCAGGACTAGAGACTGTCAGAGCACTTGCCCGCCACTCCATGCTACAGTGGCAAGGGGTCAAGTCAGAATGCTGATTCTCAGGCTTAATGGTTGTTTCTAAAAGAGTACCTAGTCCTCTAGAGATGGAAAATTTAGAATTAAGTCTCAATTTCCTCCTGAATGCTGGCATCCACATAAAAGGCCGGACTCCATGGTCCAAAATCTATCTGTCTTAGAAAGTATGTATAATAACCCTTTGTCACCTAATGGGAGTGCTGCTGTGAGTTTTAATTACTATTCATTAAGGGCACAGATGTGATCTTTTAAATGAAATGCTCTAAATGAATTTCATTATAGTTTTACCAGGTACAAAGCACTTACAGACTCTCAGGAACCCAATTATTTTGGTCAGTATTGATATTATCATTATTAACAACATTATATTACATATACCATCACATATTATATATAATGTCACATATGTAACATTTATACACAGTAATATATAAATACTTAACATGGTATATGTATACACACACACATATATATATATAATTTTTTCAAATTTTAAACTTTTTATTTTGTGTTGGGGTATAGGGCTTTCCAGGTGGTGCAAGTGGTAAAGAGCCTGCCTTCCAATGCAGGAGACATAAGAAACACAGGTTCAATCCCTGGGTGGGGAAGATCCCTTGGAGGAGGAAATGGCAACCCCTCCAGTATTCTTGCCTGGAGAATCCCATGGACAGAGGAGCCTGGCAGCTACAGTCCATTGGTTGCAAAGAGTCGGACACGACTGCGTGACTAACACTTTCACTTTCATAGCCGATTAACAATGTTTCGGTAGTTTCAGGAGAACAGTGAAGGGACTTAGCCATACATATCTTCACATAGTATACATACTATAACATTAATGTTGTTGTTGTTCGGTCACTGAGTCAGGTCTGACTCTTTGCAACCCCATGGACTGTGTAGCACACGAGTCTCCTCTGTCTTCCACTATCTCCTGGAGTTTGCTCAATAACATTAATATATAATATTAAGAAGCTATCAATATTATTGATAAATAATAATACATGCTGTGTTTTATTGTCTGTTCTCTTTTTAAATTCGAGTTAAAAAATACCTAGTATTGGATAAAGAAGTATCTTCCTGATGAGTTCCAACATTGATTTCAAACATGAAGTTTGCCCAGGGACTTCCAGGATGGCCCAGTGGTTAAGAATCCACCTTTCAATGCAGGAGACGTGGGCTTGATGTCTGATTGGGAAACTGAGATCCCACATACTGAGGGGCAACTAAATTGGTATGCAGCAACTACTGAGCTTGTGCACCCATGATGAAAGATCCTGGTGCAGAGTGCTGTTTCCTTCTCCAGGGGATCTTCCTGACCCGGGGATCTAAGCTGGGTCTCCTGTATCGCAGGTAGATTCTTCACAGTCTGAGCCACCAGGAAGCCCTCCACTAAATGACTCTAAGAAGACTCGTCCCTGCCCCCACATCTGCTTGACCTGATGAATTTGGCACTTAAGTCTCAAAAGCTGCCTTGTCCTGACGACCCCTACAGTACACTGTCTGCCACCAGAGACCTCCTCCAGGAACCTTTGTAAGAGAAGCACTGAGGCTTTGGAAGCCCCTCTGCAAATGGATTTCTGCACAGAGTTGATAGGAGGTGAGAACTAGGCAGAAATGGAGGGCTACCTATTTATAATAGATGCCGGGGAAGGTTGGACCATTTCTCCTGATATGTACTCAGTCCTAAAATCATAAAAAGGTTTTGCTCTCTATGGATGGATTAGCACCACTCGGGTTCTGAGGCTGAATGAGGGAAATGAGGTAATGGCCTTAGATTTGAAGCACATGAATAATACAGTCTCTAGAATGGGTGGTGCCCCTACCCTGGCTTCCTTTTCCACATAAAATAGAAGACCCGAGTCTCTGGGCCATCCAAGGTATCACTTTTCACAAATATCAAGCATAAATCATTTAAAAGGCAATGTTTAAAAGCAGGAAAGACAAAATCCCAAATGAATATGTTGCTTATCAATGTGCCTCTGCCCTCTTGCCCATGAGGACTTTGAAACGCTCTTGACACCTCGTTTAAATTCTTTCAGAAGCTTGTATTTTTGTCACTGTTTTGAAGGGGGTCAAATAATAGAATCATCGATTTCAAGTTAAGTTACCTACTTAAATTGACTACTTTAATCAAAAGATGAAAACCCAAATGTCCGTAATTTTCAGGAAGAAAAGGTCTTCCTCTATACGGTAGTGGATTGACTTCTGTAGCTCTGTCAGACCCTCAGCAAAGTAGACAAGAGTCTAGTACAATACAAAACACAATTAATTAACTCCCACACAAGTTATTTATTTTTATGGTGATGATGTTGACTAAAGCTTTGAACACAGCTGCCCACACAAAACGCTTTTCACATCTAGATGTAGTATATAAAATTGAGGAACCTCTTAATTTCTCTAACAATCTCAAGTTTGAAATTAGTGATAACCTTCCTAAGCCCCAGTCACAGCAGAGACATCCAGTCAGTTAATCAAATAAAAAGTATGAGTCTGATTTCACATTTGTCAGATACACAATTTCATTAAGTTAGATACGCCCAAGAGCCGTGATGACCAGGCCGTGTCAAGATTATGTGGTGAACCATTTAAATCCAACATGTTATACATGTGTTTATACAATTAATTGGTTATTCAGTGTTTAAAATAAGAATGTCAAAGACACATAAATTATGCCACACCGCCTAAATCCCTTGTGTAAAAAAGGCTTTCCTGCATGAAAAGTTATACCCAACAAAATCATGTTTTGTTAGGACAAACAGGGCAAGAAAATATACAATATAAGTGAGGCCAAACCGTGCATGAGGCCAAAATCAGATTAGCAACAGAGTAAAATTTCTGATCATCTCTCATCCATTGTGACTGAGAAACAGGATCTACCCAAAGCCTGAAATGATGTGATGATAACAGAAATATGGTCATGCCATGAATTTGATCAGTAAATAAAAACACAGCGCAAGTGCATGCCAAGTAGATAAAAACATAAACAGGACAGCAGTACTCGACTGGGGAGTACTGCTCCCCAAAAGCATGGGGAGAGGGGGAAGACAAGATGGCAGAGATTTTAAAAAAAGACAGCTCTGCAACATCAAGGGAAAACAAAGTGGGGACTGTAGAAGCCGAATCTGTCACAGCGGAGGCCTGGGCGTGGCACTGTCATGGCCGGGTCACTGTTGAGTGTGGACCCCACCACGGCTTGCGCCAGACCTTTGAAGAGCAGCCTCGTGGTGGGTCACGGGGCGGTCAGCTGCGCATCTCTGCTGTTCCAAGTGGCCCACCTTGGCCTCTATGGGAAGGAAGGAATGATTTCTTTAAGGACTTGGGCTATTTATAAAATAAATATAAAGTCTAATATCCATTATACACAGATGATAGTGGAGGAGCGCTCCGGCGGCTGGCTATTTGCTGAGCATCAGCCTCCTGTGCGTCTAAATTGCCCCGTACTGAGAGGAAACACAGTACAGTTCACCAGAGACTTGGCTGCAAGGTAAAGCCGCTTGTCTGTGGGCAAGTAATGACTTGCGTTTTCAGCTGCTTCTTGGTAAGAGCTGGAGTAATTGGAATCAGTTATTCAAAACATCGCTAAATGTGATTTAAATGGCAAGGATTTAATAACAGAGAAAGGAGCCATTAAAGGGGTTCAAGCAGGGGAGAAGGGAATTCCGTTTTTTAGAGCAGAGGGAGAAAAATAAAGCAATTACTTGATGTAAAGGCCAGAAACAGGACTCCTGCTGTCAGGGAGAAATCAAATCTGTCAGCAATTAGTGGGATCTTAGGAGGTAAAGAACTCTGCAGTGCTGAGCAGTGAATAAGGGGTTAGCAATTATATGAACTGATAAAAGTGCTCTGGTTTCCAAACAGCAGGTTAACAAGCCTTACTTTTTTCATAACTTGATGCAGACGTGATGAGTCACACTTTAGGATATTTTTCAGTAGTCCGCCAGGAAAGTTCCCTAATAAGCACCTTGGGCGGCCTCTTTCCAGTCTCAAACTGTGTTCAGGCTACCTAGCTTGGAATGATGTACAGGAGAGCATTCAGAGAACGAGGTTCTTCTTTAATTAAAAAATGGAATTATGATTTCCACGAATATGCTGTTTAAAGAAATCAAATGGGAAATCCCCACACTAGTGCCCACTCTTCCAGTGGGGCTGGAAGTGACTGGTGCTTTCTGCCTGGAAAGTATAGCATCGCATGGTGTAAAGTAGGAAAGCTTTTCATCAAATAAAGAACTTAACTTTATTATGCTGTGCTTCTTATACTTTGTCGTTGTAGGAATAAAAAAAGATCTGTTACATCTATTTATATACATACGTGGCCCACACATGACTCCTATCTGAGCTCTTTAAAAACCACTTTATATTGAGGTAGGTGGCTTGTGAAACCCAGTATGATATGCTAAGTCATATCAGAAAGGAAAATCAATTGTTCTGTCACAAAAACAGTTACAGCCTTTCAATTCAAGGAGCTACTCTCAGTGCTGAGAGAACGTTCAGATGTCAATAAAAGATGAGTGTTTGAAGGAAGGTCATCTGAAGAGACTCCCCTAGAATCCTCTTTGAGTAGCTATGACGGTGACCTACTTAGATTTTTACTGACAGGTATTCTGCTTTAAAGACATAAGCAATTATATCTGAGCAACAGGACTGCAAAGTGAAACCTACCATCAGTGCATGCTACAGATTTGTTGATGGACAACAGACAAATAAAAACAATAATTTTTTTCTTCTTTTTTTTCCCTATGAAATTCAGTCTTAATATATTTGGGCACTGAGGACTTTCCTCCTTCTGCTTTAAGCGTTGCATAAGCAAATAACTCAATAATTTAAAAATAGCCAATCAATGGATCTCAAGGGATTTTCCATTTTGAGCAAAACTCCCCTAAACAGAAAAACCTTACCCCTCCTCTCTGGTAAATCATTGTTGTGGGTTTGCATGGCTCCCACAGACCCACTAAATGCCCGTAAAGGCCAATGATCATGAAACATCTATAAAACCCAAAGTGACTGGGAAATGTAGGCTGGGCAGAGTGAAGCTTTAAGAGCAGCTTTTAATCCAGCTCTAAAGTCAATAGAAGTTTTGTTATTTTTCTCTTATGCAACATGGCTTTCAGTTTTATATTATTATTCTTTATTCTATCTGATAGTGTATTTAATATAGGTTATTGCTCAGTTTTCTTAAATATTATATTTGTCTTGGGCAAATTTACAAATAGCATCTAGCAGACTTGTTGGGTAGGGTTGAAAGAAGAGCATGGTATAAAATTTGGAGGGACAGGACATCAGTCAGAGCCACTACAATTCTTTGCAGAGCATAAGAGCTATGCTTTTGACATTCCTGTTAAATACCATACAGGCTTACAAAGATTCCATACCCCAGATTGGCTGAGATTCCTAAAAAAAAAATCTATTTCCTAAGCACCAGACCCTGTGCTAAATGTATTTATCTGTGTTTATATTTCAACTGCTAATAAGATATAAAGCTTTTTTTTTTTAAGACAAATAAGAAACACTTCCATTACTGACTCAGTCATGTATATACATACATAATTTTTTTTAAATTTAGATGACTGCAAATTTTGGACCTCTTTATTCCTGATTATTACTGAGATTTTTTTATTATCATGTAAAATTCTGTATCAGTTTTAGGAGTACAACGTAATGATTTGGTATAGGTATATATTGTGAGGTGATGACCACAAGAAGTTTAGTTAACATCCACCACCACACATAGTTATAATTTTTTTTCTTGTGATGAGAACTTTAAAGATCTACTAATCATGAATTTTTTTAATCATCTCCCATCATCAGATTACAAAAGTCACTTAATTCCAAAAGACACTGAAAGTTAAAAAAGTAAAGATGAAAAACACCAGTTTAAAAAAAAAAATCCAGCTGAGGAAAATACTCCCGTGGGAGAGTTTGCCTTGCTGTTGCTGTTCAGTCGCTAGGTTGCGTCTGACTGTTTGCAACCCCATGTACTTCAACACATCAGGCTCCTCTGTCCTCCACTATCTCCCAGAGTTAGCTCAAACCCACATCCATTGAGTCAGTGATGCTAACTGTCTCATCCTCTACTGCCCCTCTTCTCCTGCCTTCAATCTTTCCCAGCATCAGTGTCTTTTCCAGTGAGTCAACTCTTCACATCAGGTGGTCAAAGTACTGGAGCTTTAGCACCAGTCCTTCCAAATGAATATTCAGTGTTGATTTTCTTTAGGATTGACTAGTTTGATCTCCTTGCTGTCCAAGGGACGCTCAAGAGTCTTCTCCAGCACCACAATTCGAAAGCATCAGTTTTTGGCACTCAGCCTTTTTTCTGGTCCAACTCTCACATCTGTACATCACTACTGGAAAAACCATAGCTTTACCTTGTACAGCTGCAGTTTTTCCTTGATGATTACACTGAAATGCCACCAATCCCTTCCCTTGAAGACAGGTTGATTGGGTGCTGAGCTCTGGTCTTGTCACAGTGAAGACAAACTCATATGTAGCTGGATTTTAACAAGCAAACCATTGGTTTTCATGTGACCTTACCCAGCTCTGCCAGGAATGGGCTGTTTTTCCTTCAACAACAATGTCCCTGGTTTCCTCATCTGGAAGCAATAACAGTAACATTCATCAGAATATAATTGGAGTTTTCTTCATTTCCTGAAATTAAAAATGATCATATAAACTTGCTTAAGAAAAAAGTTGGAGTCAGTGACATCTTTATGATAGGGGAGAAAAAAATATGGTCAACACCAAAATCATATTGATTATATTCTTTGCAGCCAAAGATGGAGAAGCTCTATACAGTCAACAAAAACAAGACCAGGAGCTGACTGTGGCTCAGATCATGAACTCCTTATTGCCAAATTCAGACTGAAATTGAAGAAAGTAGGGAAAACCACTAGACCATTCAGGTATGACCTAAATCAAATCCCTTATGATTATACAGTGGAAGTGAGAAATAGATTTAAGGGACTATGGTGCTCTTTAATGGGTGTGGCTTCCCTGGTGGCTCAGAGGTAAAGAATCTGCCTGCGATGTGGGAAACCTGGGTTTGATCCCTTGGTCGGGAAGATCCCCTGGAGAAGGAAATGGTAACCCACTCCAGTGTTCTTACCTGAAGAATCCCCATGGACAAAGGAGCCTGGCAGGCTACAGTCTGTGGGGTTGCAAAGAGTCGGACACAACTGAGCAACTAATACTTTCACTTTCACTTAATGGGTGCAGGGTTATCCAGTAATATCTTGTAGGCTTTACTTAGTTAAGGTTTAGTATTAACTCTGGTTTCTCATTCAAAACACCTGCAGAGGGACAGAAATAATCAAACATCTGGTTTGTCCCAACAGAAGCTAGTTGTGGGACACAAAGGTTTTTAAAATGTCTTACATGACATCACTGTTTAAGGATGTGTATGAGAGACTTGATATTGTTCAGAGCAGTGTATAGAAAGCCCAAGTAAACATTCTACATGATTCACCAGTTCACAGTAGTTGTGGTAACCTCTTAACTCACAGAATCAGGAAAGAATCTTCTTTAAGCTGGAAATAAATACATCCCAAGAAAGGTTTAGAATCCAGCTCCTTTGAAAGCTTCTTAGGAGCAGAGCAGTGCCCTAAATTGCTTCACTATATTCTGGCCTGAGGACGAAGCTTCCAGATCATGAGGCAGGAAGAGAAGTGACGCCTATGTGGGTGTCAATGACACCCCGCAGCTAAGAATCCTGACCAGGATGCAGTGTACCCTCTCCTTGAGGATCAGACGTCGGAGCTGTCTTGGTGGTCACGCTGTGTAGGATGGCCATCTGGAAACTCCGGTTGGAGACTGGACGAGTGTTGTCGCTCTGCTTCCTCTGAACTGGATACCGCTGGTAGGAGCAGTCCCACCTTCACGAATCTGCCACTAGTGAGTGTCAAGTGAGACCTGAGACTGCTGCCAAGTTATAAATGAGTACGTCTCCTGGGATGCAGTGTGTGAATTCTGATATGTCTGTCCTACAATTCTTAGGAAAATAAATCCTAGCAGTTCTCTGGCATGGCAGCCTTACTTGGCAGTAGGAGGGAAATTTTGGTGAACTGCAATCTGGGGGAGGATTGGGGTAGGAGACTTTAGGGAGCTGGGATAAAATGGTTTGCTAATCACCTCCATCGGATTAGTGCCTTCCACACTTCCACACCCTCTCCATATCCTGCCTTGGGCATGCAGTAATTAGGACATTCCTTTTGTTAAGGGATATGATTGAACTCTGCCTTTTAATTTTGTGATTTTGATCTCCTTGAATTACTGATTAATCAACTATCCAAGTAGGCATTCACCCCTTTCAGTTCAGTTCAGTCGCTCAGTTGTGGCCAACTCTTTGCAACCCCATGGACTGCAGCCTCAGGGACAAATAGTAAAGAATGACGATGTTGTCAGGCTGGGTGCCACCAGTCCTGTTCTTCCAGTTGGGACTGTGCCTGAGAAAGCAAAGTGGGACACTTCCGTGCCCGATGAACTGCTTCTTACCTTCTCAGCAGCCACATTGCATCAAGGACTTGGCTTCCTCACTGCGATCTCAGCCTCCATGGGGGTGGGTGGACCAGTAGCCTCCTAGTCTATTGAACATGGCCATCCTCTGTAAGGGATGCTCATCTTTATACTGTCAGTCTCAATGATAACCCAGAGACCAGCATTTAAAAGTCAGCTATGAATTTCCCCCTATTTTAAGAAAAACAGGCTATCTTCAGCGGAGGAATTTGTTTTATAGTATTATTCACCGGCCCTATAACAAAAATTTTCTGTGGAACAAATCTTAACTACAATGTTGGATAGCCAGTGTAATTTTGCTATTTTTGCTTATTTTCACATAGAAGAAATGTTGAAATGTATAAGTGGAAATGGCAAAAACTATGAGATTAAACACAGAGAGATTAAATGTCATTGGTTTTGGCTATTCTTTTAACAAGAAACTCAGATTCTTAGATTGTCTTTTTTCCTTCAAGTGGAATTCCTCTTAGTATAGTTCCTATTCTGTGAATAGTAACATATTAATGTGTGGCCTAGTCACCCTCCTGATGCTGAAGCTGAAGCTCCAATACTTTGGCCACCTCATGTGAAGAGTTGACTCATTGGAAAAGACCCTGATGCTGGGAGGGATTGGGGGCAGGAGGAAAAGGGGACGACAGAAGATGAGATGGCTGAATGGCATCACCGACTTGATGGACATGAGTTTGAGTGAACTCCGAGAGTTGGTGATGGACAGGAAGGCCTGGCATGCTGTGATTCATGGGGTCGCAGAGTTGGACACGACTGAGCAACTGAACTGAACTGAACTGAAGTGATCCTCCAATATCTAAGAAGTGACTATCAAAAGAACAAATCATCAAAGCTACTTTTCTTGTAATCAATGGTGGAACCACTGAAAAATAAATAGAAAATTTTGATGTAAAACATTATTCATTAGATATTATAAAATCTTGTTAATATAATATACAGAGGTAGTCAAGTTCCCACATCCCCCCAACATACACAGAGTTTCCCCATCATAAACATCTTGCATTAGTGTGATATATTTGTTATAACTAAGAAGCCAGTGTTGATATTTTATTGCTAACTAAAGTCCACAGTCTTTATCAGGGCTCAGTCTTGGTGTTGGGCATTCTATGGATTTGGAAAATGCATAATGACATGTATCCATCATAATATAATACAGACTCATTTTGCTGCCCTAAAAAGAAAATTAGGGCTAAGGACTAACTAGTTCTGTGATCCAAGAAGAGACAGACATTTGAAAATGGGCTCTCTGAGTTTCATACATTATGCTCCAATTTGACCCATTATTGGGATTTTCTAGAATAGGGATATTCTGCAATTTCATATAATTCTCATTTCCAGAGTATGTCACTGTTTCAACTCTCCCTGCTCTTCTTCTCTCCCTCTGATATAATCCTGCTTCATAAAAACCCGAGGAGATGAAAATGCATATTGCTCATGTGATAAAGGAGCCAACAAAACAAAACTCACACTCTGGAAGTTGGGTACAGTTCATTAATAGCCTTGAAAATTTTGTTCTGAAACAGATCATCTTGTATTAGAGGAAGTGAAAATGAGAATGCTTCTTAGCCTTCATTCACTAGTTTCTAGAATGTTTCTATTTAGTCAGCGACATTTTTAAAGGGCATTTTCAAAAGAAGAGAGAATGCAAATTAGCAGCATTGGGCATTACACAGTAAATAAAGGAACTGTCGGAGAAAAATCAAATGGAAAACCGGTGGTACTGTAGACATTTATAAGGAGAAAGTGCTATATTGCTTTAAATGGGAACAAAGGCAATTCTGCCTTATCTGAATTCCATCCTGTGCATTGTGATAAGTGCAAAATACCAGAGTAATTGTACTTTAGAGAATGTGTGAAGTGTAAAGTCTGGGGGCTACACTAGTGGTATGGTATTCTGTTCTCCCATACTGGCAAAAAGTTAGTTATACTCCTGTAATCTTGTAATAATAAAATGTCTTTTATTATGAAAATTCATCATTAACGTACAATTAATTCAAAATTATCTTGTTCTTTTTTTTTTTCTTTTCCCTGTTTGTAATAAGAAGTCTCTGCTGGTCTATCTACCCTCTTGTGTGTGTGTTAGTCCCTCATTCGTGCCCAGCTCTTTGTGACCCTGGGTACTCTAGCCCACCAGACTCTTCTGTCCATGGGATGTTCCAGACAAGAATACTAGAGCGGGTTGCCATGCTCTCCTCCATGGGGGGCATCTGTGTCTCCTGCGTCTCCTGCACTGGTAGGTGGATTCTTTAATACTGAGCCACCTGGGAAGCCCCATCTACCTTCCTGCCTTATTTCACATACTTTTGACGCTTGGGTGCATATTTAGGAAGTAGCTGAATGAAGTCATGGATATGGCTTGTGGCCATGAAATGGAGCAAGACTAGATGTTCCTTTTTATAGTTCAGTCTACTTTTATTATTGCCTTTGATTTATTAGGACCGTGTTCGAGCCAGTTGATCAGTGACACTGTAGCTGCACTTGGAAACTTTTACAGATTTTGGGCTCCATGTTATAGTTGCTATGGCATCATGATCAGCAAAATAGAGATCAGGAGACCCAGGTGCTACCATCCCATTTACATGGAGCAGTTGTTTCTCCATGCTATAGTTTCCTATTGCAGAACAATGATGATAACACGGCCATACCTACATTGCAGATTTGTCATGAAGCACAGTCTTTGTGAAAATAGACATCAACACAAAAAAATTAGGAGATGATGTTCTTCACATCACTAACAATTTAGTCAACATAATGACAATCTCATGTCTCATAAGATATGTTTTACTTAACAAAGCCCTGGAATATACTCTTCCCCTTCCTATGTGATATTAATGAGTTATTAATTAAGGTATTAGTTAATTAAATATGTTAAGTCATTAACTTATTAAGATATTAATAAGTTATTAATTTTTGCATCCCAAAAGCTTCCCCCAAAGTGACATGCACTTATTCAGTGACAGGCTCTTATCTCATGAGAGACGTTTTACTTAACAAAGCCCTGGAATATGCTTTTCCCCTTCCTATGGGCTATTAATGAAAAGTATCTAGTGTTTTTGCATTCCAAGAACTTCCCCCAAAGTGACATGAACTTAGTGGCCACCCACCCCTGATATTTTTTCCCCTAGGCGATACCAAATTGGAACAATTATTACCCACAAAGCGCCTGAGGGGTCTGTTGCCCCCTGTACATTTGGCCCTTCTGCATCCACGAACACCGCGCTGAAGTGGTGGTCTTTGCGCCTTTCTCATTGTTATTCTCCGGTGCCGAGCCACTTGAATACTTGCGCGAGAGAAGCAACGTCCCGGCGTCAAGTCAGTTTCAGCTCTTGAGATCTGAAAGGCAGCCACTTGGAGTTCATTACACATTTCGACTCAACACTCCTGCCTTAACATTGTATTGCACAAGAATTCTCAATTCATTTTGGCTGCGTTACAAGGCCTGTTTTCTGCCTGGATGCCCAGGTCTCTCTTTCTTTCCATTGTCTCTGGTTGGTGTCCAGGAATAAAGGATACTTACCATTTAAAAAGGCAGAATTGTTTGCAAAGAAAATACTTCCTGCTAACTGGCACTCTCTGAGAACGTTAAAGACGCAAATGAAGACAGTCACTTCCTTTGGAAGAATACTTATTTTTATGCATCTTTTCTGAAAAAAAGTTATTTCTTTGTGTATCTTGCTCATCGTAATTTATGTTTTCCCATCCATGAGAACTTTATGAAAAAGAGAGAATCTCTTTTATTGACGAATTACTCCTTTACTGACTAGGAGCTTTAACCTTCATATATATTTATATAGATACACCTGGCCAAGATCTCTTTTAAGTACAAAACCAGAAACTTTTTTCTCAAGCTTCTTGAGAAAAAAGGTCTTCAGTGCTAGGTCTTCACACTGGAGTGTGAGTTTAACAATACTAAAATAGAAATGTTTAAAAATACGTCTTGGCTTTTTTTATTGATAAAGGTAATAGTAATTAATTCTATTCTATTTATTGGACATGGTAGGGTTTAATAAACCTCCAGTGCCTTCACTTTTCTGTTTTAAGAGCTGCATATCTGGAGAGTATTTTGCGTAGCAAGGTGAGATTTGAAGACACATGTATGTCAGCCTCAAAAAAAGGAAAGCCATTTAACTGCTTCTTTTCAGAGGCTGCACTGCAGTGGTGAGTTTAGGGAGGTGGGAGGAAACAAGGCTAGCCTGCATTTTTTAATGTTCTTGCATGTGTGTGCATGTGTGTGTGTGTGTGTGTGCACGCACACATGTTGTTTTCCACAGGGAGAAGCTAATCTCTTGGCTTAGCTCCACCTTAGTATTAGCCTCAGTGCTTTCTCTCCCCCTCTTTACTCTAAATCATTATTAAGTTTATTACTTCTTTTTTTCTTTTGCTGGAGAAGATTAATGGCTTTCCCTGGGCAGAGTGATCTCAGCAGAGCCCAGTGGCTCTATAAATAGCACCTGCGGCTAATTCTCCAGTGCCTGGTATCTCCTCAACACATCTTGATCTTTAAACAATTTGTTCAGAAGAGGAAAGCTAAGGGTCACTGTGCACTTTGGTGTGACTCAAAACGTGTTTTATGGATAATGGGGTTTTTCTCCAGGAAGTTTGGCCTGGCGGGTCCTTTGGAGAAACTGGACGTCCTGGCATGTCTGTCCTCGGGGGAGGCATGCCTCACTAACCAAGCTTGCAAGGATATCTCAGAACCTGTTGGACCCATAGGGGTGGCACCATTAACTTCCCCGCCCCCTCTACTTTTTTCTCATTTCTCCTTTCTTGGTAGGTTTCAGGCTCAGCTGAACTGTTCCGATAGCCTAGGGGAGGTGTGACTTCATGGAGTTATAAAACACAGAAAGGGGAAATGCTGATAAAATGGCAATGCTAAGGCTCAGTAACTCGTGGTTTCAGATAATGGAATACTTCTGGACTACACAGGTTACAGGATGGACCCGTGGCCGTCGTTTTAAAACCATCTTCGTCTTTAGAGGTGGTACTAGGAACAAGAGAGTGCCTCACCTCTAGGGCACAGAGCAGGTGTTCAGTAAATCTTTGTTGTCTGAATGGATGAATGAAAGGTGTTATATTTCTTGTTATCAGAAACCTGCTCAAGATGAGCTGAAATCAGTGCAGTTGCAAGTGACGTCATATGACTTAAAAAGGCCTTGCCACCTGTTAAGGGAAAGGGAAGGGAGAATAAGGCTCCCCTCCCTGCTATTCAGTTATGGCTCCTCCTGGGTAGACCAGATCACCAGTGAAGAAAACTTTTGAGCATCTGGTGTTCTGCTGGATACCTTGATGAAACCACATGTTTCGTTGGTTAAATGCAGGGTTCTTTTTATTAATAAATATCTTCCATTGCTATTCGATATTTACATTTGACCTTGGGCGCAGTGAATTCTTCCTAATTTGCATACCTGGTGAGATTAAGGAGAGACCCAAGGATGCTACTCAGACTTTGCACTCAGAATACTACTCTGTGTATATCAATCTAGTACATGGATTCAAATTTGAAGTGTCCATTCTCTTAGAAAAGGACTCCCAGGATTTTATTTATTCTTGTCTGTGTAATCAAACCTTTTCTCTGCCTATTTATTTCTCCAGTATTATCATATAATTACATAATAGCTTCTTATAGCTGAGAGCTACCTCAGAGAAAATTTAGAATAATCATTGCCTTTTGCAGGTGAAGAAACTGAGACCCACGGGATGAAATACCTTGCACAAGAGAAGAGTTACCAGCTTGTCAAGAGCAGAGTTAAGTGAGAATGTGGGCTTCCTGTCTGCCTGTGTAATATAGTTCTCTTTACACCATGTTGACTGAATTCATATCAGTGTCCCTGGTTTTCACTTGGGCAATGTGAATTTCTTAAACCAATGATTTTTAAATTTTTTAAAAAAGAGATCCTCTAATGTATATGTACACAATAAGAAACAACTGATCTGAAGTGGGTTAGATGTGGGCATGTGCTATGTGCTACTGTGCTCAGTCACTTCAGTCACGTCCAACTCTTTGTGATGCTATGGACTTTAACCTACCAAGCTCCTCTGTCCGTGGTATTCTCCAGGTGAGAATGCTGGAGTGGGTTGCCATTTCCTTCTTCAGGGGATCTTCCTGACCCAGGGATCGAACCCAGGTCTCCTGCTTAGCAGGAAGATTCTTTACCACCGAGCCATTGCCAAATGACCCCTGGTGGACAAAATTACCCTCAGAGTACAATTAACCACAGAGTTAAACGAAGCCTTGTTTCTTTCCTGAGCTTCTGCTTTGGATGGACTCCATCTGATATGGGGCCATTCTAGAAGGTAAAATGTTTCGATAAGTAAAAATAGTCAAATGTATTGCTCAAGTCTAAGAATTTAATAATAAATGCTGTCAGTTATTAATTCATTTTACCCTTTGGAGGTTTTATTTTAGGACTTTTTTAGTGGAGATCACAATGTGTGCTAGTTTGGGAAGATCATGTTCATTTCATCAGGGAATGCAATGCCATTCTTTTCTTGAGCCATTGGTCTGAGTTTGGCCAAATGCCACAGTTCCAGGACAGAGACCAAAAATGACAGCTTCACATATTCTGCCATCAAGAACTTGGACTCCCAAATCAGCTGTTTTTCCCTATTCTTTTCCATTGGATGATTTAGTGGAATACACTAATAAACAGGCACCCAGCCCAAGTCCCAAGAGTCTGAGGCTATGAGGTCTCATGACTCCTGTCTACCTCATCCCAGGTGTCATGTGATGCCTTTTGTTTGTTTGAGAGAAACAAAATGTCATTGAGTGTTTGTTCTCACAAATAGCACTGGGCCTCTCCGCTTCAAGTATAATGGAGAGTGTCAAGAACTAGTTGAGGAAATTTTCCCTTATCTCCCTCCCAGAAACGTAAGCAAGATGTAGAAGTGCAAAACACAGTTCTCTAGAACTGACATCCTCAGCTTCTCATCTTTCTTATCCTCAACTTTTAGGCATCTTATTCACATTGATCTTGCAATATCTAGGTCTTAACCACTTATTGTTTGTTAGTCACTCAGTCACATGTGACTCTTTGCAACCACATGGACTGCAGCCCCGCAGTCTCCTCTGTCTGTGGAATTCCCCAGGCAAGAATCCTGGAGTGGGTAGCCATTCCCTTCTCTAGGGTATCTTTCCAACCCAGGGATCGAACACAGATCTCTTGTATTGCAGGCAGATTCTTAAGCTACCAGGGAAGATGTCCCCAATTTCTACATGCTTCTGAGAGCACTTTAAAAATTAGTACCCAAATACATGCTGGGAAAGATTGAAGGCAGGAGGAGAAGGGAACGACAGAGGATGAGATGATTGGACGTCATCACCAACTCAATGGACATGAGTTGGGCAAGCTCCAGGAGATGGTGAAAGACTGGGAAGCCTACTGTGCTGCAGTCCAGGGGGTTGCAAAGAGTAGGCTGATCAACTGAACAACAACAACATCCAAATACAATGACTCGAAATACCTGGAATACTTTAGACTCTTAGAAGGCAAGCATTCCTACCTCAGTATTTCCAGAGGTCCATTTATTCATACATTCATGCACCCAGAATGGATTTGTCACATACACTATGTGCACACACTCTCCTAAATTTCCACTCCAGATTCCTGCTCCCACTGACTTCCCATCTTGCCACCTATTGCTGTCTTCTCTCCATCTACTTTATCTACTGTGTGGTCAATATCTCCTCACATTTACTCTCCAAAGCACCACAAACTCAGGGTTGCTGTGTGACAGATAGTCATAGAAGGTTGATGATATTAGAGAAGACAACAGTCTTGTGCACAAAAAGAGATTGCTTAAAATTAAACAGTAGATATTGCTTTTTCTTATAAGACCCTTTGCCAACCCGTCACTATGGCTGTCTTATTGACCATCTTCCTTCTCAAGATCTGCTTAACAGGCTGCCATGTTTCCTGTGCCTACTCCCACTTTTTTACAGATCAGAGGAACCTCACACACACACACACACACACACACACACACAAGCTTCTTACCCATCTACTGCTTGGGAACATCTTCTAGTCATGCTGGTTGTTGTTTACAATCTTATTATCTAATATAATTTGGACCTTTTATATCAACCATCTCCTTTCAAACTTTTCATCATCCAAGAAAGCTTATTAGGGTATTTTCCTACGCAAAAGATTCTACACCCTTAGCAAAGCAAAACATTAACAGATGCTTTGCATTTTGATTTTTTCCTATAATTTGTTTCTGTTTGTATTCTGAGGCAGAGTTTTTGGCCAGTACATCAACTTTTGTGATAGAATGAAGACAGCCAGAAATTTATTTTCCCCTTATCCAGAGCAAGGCCTTGGGGTAAATTAAAAAAAAAATTCCTCTTATGTTATTACCCAGTGCACTCATTTCTCCCTTAAGCTCTGCCCTTAAATACAAACAAGCTACTATGTCTTCCTAGTACCAATTATGAAAAGGGAATGGATGGAGCCGTACCTCAAGCCCATTGGGATTTTCCTTTGGAAGAACTTTAGCATGCATTTTCATAAAAGGGTAGTTATAATGAATGGGTTGAAATGAGATTTGTTGACTTATCCATTTTATTTCTGTCCAAGGACCATGGGAAAGTATGGATTAGCTCACACTTGGGAATGTAGGTTCTATCAGAAAAAAAGAGCTCAATCTATTGTGTCGAACATTTGGACTATCTTCCATCAAATTCAAACTATGAGAAGGAAAGATCTTATTTTCCTCCAAGAAAATAAACTCTCCCTGCCAAGGATTACAGTGAACAACAATGCAGGCTGATTCTTTTTGGGGGGGTAGGTAAAATGGGAAAGATGTCAGAGGAGGGGAGCTATGTTGGGGTGTTTTAGATCTAGCATTTGGATGACTGTCTTTCCCAGTGCAAAGAGCTCAGAGGAATCTCCATTGTGATATATGCATAGTAACTCTGTGAAGGTATTTTCACTTCTGTTAATGTCTGAAATGAATATATGAATGAAACAAATTAATAATGAGACAAATATTTCTAGTTGGCAACAATATGCCTTAACTAATAGAATAAAATAGAACACAAATGGTAAGGAGAGAAGCCATTTAAAAATTTAAACTCAAAAAGCCTGATGCTTCTTTTGATGAAGTCAACTATGTGACTGATTATTTTCAGAGACGGACAGCATTTATTGAGCACTTACTGTGGGAGATGGGAATACTGTGTCCTGGACATTCCCTAAGCCTAATCCTCAGCACTACTATTCACAACACTCCTATGAAGCAAGTTATCCTATCCCCATTTCACAGATGAGGAAATTGAGGCTCAGTAGGTAAAGAATATGCAGGTAATGCAGGAGACGCAAGAGACAGGGGTTAAATCCCCTGGAAAAGGAAATGGCAGCCCTCTCCAATATTCTCTCCTGAAAAACCCCATGGAGAGAGGAGCCTGGAGGGCTACAGTCTGAAGGATCGCAAAGAGTCAAACATGACTAAGCAACTAAGCACAAAGAGAAGTAACACGTCCGCAGTCTTGTTGGTCAGGGACAGAACCAGGTTTCAAACCTAGGTGTCTGACTTCAGAGCTGTGTTCTCTGCCACTTCATATGGTCTCTTTTGAAATGAATTCAGTTATTTCCCATAGGAAATAAGTAATTATTTCCAATTATTTCTGTTTTGATGTTCACAGTTTATTTTGCAAATCATACGATATCATTTTTACTATGTTTAGGTATACATTGTTCTTTAGCTTAAATTTCTGAAGTGGTCTGGCGACCATATTGTTGAATATAGTGATTCTTGCCTTATTCCATTGCAGGCAAAAGCAGAAACGGTGACTTCTATGGAAGCCATGTGCTCTACGGCATTGTTAAAGTGGTCCGATCCTTAAATGTCTAGGTACATTTAGAACTCTCACTTATTTGGTCAAATAGCTCTTTGTTCTTAATATAATTTTAAAATTGGCACTTGTAAATCCCAGTCTAATTCTTTGCACATGCTAAGTGTTCAAAGAAGTCTTGTTGACATAAGTAAGCATATTTCATGTTTTGGAAGAGTAAAATGTGGCCCAAGAGTACTGAAGACCTGTGAAGTTTGAAAATAATTTTAGTTCCAAAAGTAGCCAGCCAAATTTTTATAATTTGGGTAAAAAAAAAATAGTGTGCTAAAATGAGTTTCCAAATGCTTCCCCGTGGTTTTCTTGTCATTTTCGTATCTGGGCTTATGTTTTTCTTGTCATTTTCAGGTAGACGTACATAATTTACTTAGAAAGCACATGGCTCTCCCTCCAATGTATCAGTATAGGGGTGATAATGATATTACTGTTGCTGATCGAGAGTCTGCCACATCCAGTCCTTGTCTTGGTGCTTTGAGGATTTCTGTATTTGAACCCATTCTGATGGTTATTTTCTCCATTTGCTGATGATGTTAATCACCTTCCTGGAGATGCACCATTGAAGTGGAAGAACTGCAGTTCAAGCCTGTATTGGTTTATTTCCAAAGCCTCCACCTTCTAATTTCTTTGCTATGAAGAACAATAAGCTCCGTTCTCTCTGCAGATTTATTCTACAGGATTTGCTCACATCACTCTTAAGTATCACAGAGAGATACTAAGTCATGTACATTTTATTCCAGCAGTAAAGAATCCACCTGCCAATGCAGGAGATGCAGATTTGATCCCTGGATTGGGAAGATTCCCTGGAGGAGGAAATGGCAACCCACTCTAGTATTCTTGCTTGAGAAATCCCACGGACAGAGGAACCTGGTGGGCTACAGTTCATGGGGTCACAAAAGAGTCTAACGTGACTTAGTGACTGAACAGTAACAACACGACATTTTTATTCTTCACTTATGCCAGAGGGATGGTAATAAATGAAATGACTTCAGCTTTGCTGTCTCAAGTGGCTTCCCTTTTCTGTCACCCACACAAACTCAATATAGGGATTAATTTTTGTAACTCAATGGGCACATACATAATATTTCTACTGGGATTATTTCATGATATGGGACTCAAGCTCCCTGGGCTGGATGCCTGGAGGCCTCCCTCCAGTTCTAGCTCTACTGCTGAGCAACATTTGGCAAGTCACTTAACCTCTCTGGATTCAGACTTCTTCACTTGCTTTCTCAGTGGCTTACCAGCTCTCGCATATAATGGCCTTTTCAATAACATTAACATCTTCCAAAGATGATAGGACAAAGCAAGTTTGACCTAAGTGTCATGGGTTGTTTGAAAGATATATCCATGTCCTCACTGCTGGAACTGTGAATGTTACCTTATATGGCAAATGAGTGAATATTCCTTGAATAAGAAAAAAAAAAAAGAAGGATCTTGAAAGGAGGAATATGCCCTAGATTATCTACTGCTGCTCCTGCTAAATTGCTTCAGTCGTGTCTGACTCTGTGCAACCCCATAGACGGCAGCCCACCAGGCTCCCCCATCCTTGGGATTCTCTGGGCAAGAACACTGGAGTGGGTTGCCATTTCCTTCTCCAGTGCATGAAAGTGAACAGTGAAAGTGAAGTCACTCAGCTGTGTCCAACTCCTAGCAATCCCATGGACTGCAGCCTACCAGGCTCCTCCATCCATGGGATTTCCCAGGCAAGAGTACTGGAGTGGGGTGCCATTGCCTTCTCCATAGATTATCTGGGTGGGCCTTAAATACAATCAGATGTGTCGATGTAAGAGAAAAGTAGATGGAGTTTTGAGGCGGAAGAAGAGGAGACAACTGATCATGGAGACAGAGATTTGGAGTGGTGATGCCACGAGCCAAGGAACACCTAGAGCCACCAGAAGCTAGAAGAACCAAGGGAAACATTTTCCCCGAGAACTTTCGCAGAAACCATGGCCAAGGCCAATACCATGATTTCAGACTTCTGGTCCCCAGCACCATTTGAGAACACATTTCTCTTCTTTTAAACCCCCTAGTTTGTAATAGTTTTTTCCAATAGCCACAGGAGACCTACATACCTGGTTATGCCACAAAATACATCTTCTGCTGGATTTTCCTATAATACTTGCAGGGAAACATTTGTAGAGGAATAAGCACAAGACTTCAGGGTTAATTAAGCATTCTCAACAAAGCATTCATCCCGATGGAATGCTCTGAGACTATGATGTGAAATGTATTTATTTAAAAGCTACTCTTGGGAGAGGTCTGGACCCTCACTTGGGTTGGCTATGCTGAGACTAGGCTTACATCTTCTAGTCCTTGGTTGGAGAGTACAGAGCAAAGAAGAGGGAAGCCAGTGTCCTGGTACCCTTTGTAAGGACTGAAAACTTCCGTCCTGATGGCCAAATCCAAATTGGAAATGAAAGCCGATTATCAAGTAGAAGCGGTATAAAGCCCACAAGTTAGGAAGATTCAGGCTCAGAAGAAATTCCTGAGGCATTGGCCCATGATCGCGAGGATGGAGGGCTTCAGTTAAAATGTGAAGGTTGTTCATGGCTAAAACGGGCACAATTTTTATAAAAAGGATCTTAAAGTTCTTATAATCCAACTCCTTCACTGTTCACCTGAGTTTCCTCACCTCACAGCTATGTCACCATCCAACCTCTATGAACTTCTGACAACATTCATTCATTCGCTCAGCCATTTAATATTTGAGTGCCTTCCACATTCATTTCAGTTCAGTTAAGTTCAGTCACTCAGTCATGCCCGACTCTTTGCGACCCCATGGACTGCAGGATGCCAGGCTTCCCTGTCCATCACCATCTCATGTCAGACCACAATCATGCACAAGACTAGTAGGTGGTAGTTGTTTGTAATGAGATGTAGTAAGAGGAGGTGAGCATTGCCGTGGAGAGGGACACAATGCAGTGTGGCAGCAAGACTGGAGTAAATGGCCTCTGGCCGGAGGACACAGGGCTGGCATCCTAAGAGGTGATTTTGGAGCTGAGTCTCAGATGTGAGTAATGCACTCCCCTGAGGCAGCTCATTTCCTCTTCAAAAAGTCCTTCCTTACACTGAAGCGAAATATGTGCTTCATTAATTTTTACCTAAACTCTGAATAGTCATTATAACCCAAGCCAATGACTCTTGAGGACTTTGATCTCAATGGGTGGAAAGACACCAGGAATGTATGAAGTTTGTTTTCAGTAAGTCTCTTCCCTGTGGAGGGCCCTTTCAAAGGGAAGCACACAATATTCTCATTTCTTGGACAATAAATTCTTGAATAAGAATTTTTAAGGCTTGCCAGAGGAAACTCTTTAGATGGTTAATACTGCAGCATGAATGAATTCTTCAGCAAAGGGCCCATCTTCCTGCTCCATGCTTCTAAATAGATCTTTCCCAAGTACAGTCAGAAGGTGAGGAGGTCATGCCAACAGTGAGGTGTATAAATTGTGAAAGTCCAACTTCTGGAGCCAAAAGCCTGGGAGACAGCAGGTAGCCCTCACCCAAATAATCTGTCATCAATTTCTGTTTGACTCTAATCTTGCCTAGGGCTTCCCTGGTGGCTCAGATGGTAGGTAAAGAATCTGCTTGCAGTGTAGGAGACCTGGGTTCATTCTCTGGGTTGGGAAGATCCCCTGGAGGAAGGCATGGCAGCCTACACCAGTATTCTTGCCTGGAGAATCCCCATGGACAGAGGAGCCTAGCGGGCTACAGTCCATGTGGTCACAAAGAGTCAGATACAACTGAATGACTAAGGACAGCCTTGCCTGGGCTGTATCCATTCCTCCCTGTTCCCTCTGCCCCCAGCCTCTATCCCTTGAATGACAGACAGCCTCCTGCCTGGTCCCCATACCTCCCTTTACACCTTTTTCCAACTGTTCTTCATTCAGTAGATGGTGATGCTCAAAAATGCAACTTGACAGTGAAGTAAGTCAGAAAGAGAAAAACAAATAATGTATATTAACTCATATATATGGAATATAGAAAAAATAGTACTGATTAGCCTATTTGCAAGGCAGGAATAGAGACATAGTTGTAGAGAATGGACTTGTGGAAACAGCGGAGAAGAGACAGAGTGGGTATTGAGAGAGTAGCATTGAAATATACACACCACCATGTGTGAAATAGAGAGCTAGTGGGAAGCTGCTGCTTAACACAGGGAGCCCAGCCCGAGCTCTGTGATGACCTAGAGGGGTGGGATGAGGGTGAGGTCAGGGGAGGAGGCTCAAGAAGGAGGTGATACATGTATACTTATATCTGATACATGTTGCTGTATGGCAGAAAGCAGCACAACATTGTAAAGCAGTTATCTTCCAATTGAAAATAAATAAAAATAAATGTTAAAAAATGCAAATTGGATCATGCCATTCCAGGCTGAAGCCCTTCAGTGTCTTCTCCTTACTTGAGAATCAAGTCCAGACCCTTTCATATGGTATATAAGGCCTGTAGGTGGCAGACCCATGGGCCCATTGATTCACTTCTTTGTTCTCTGCAAGACCACCCACTTGACCTTCCTGAAGACACTAGGCTCTACCTCATGCCCAGGTCTTGGCACAGACGTTTCTGCTGGCTTGGAAACCCTCATCTTTTATCTTCCTAGCACCCAACCTGCCATCTGCCAGCACCCAACCTCCAAACAGCTCTCTCTCCATCTCTGTCTCTTTAACACATACTCACACATGTCGACTTAAAAAAATGCACAACATGAGAGTTGTGAGTTAAGTTTTATTTGGGGCAAAATGAGGGCTGTAGCCCCAGAGACAGCATCCCAGGTGGCTCTGAGAAACTGCTCCAAAGAAGTAGGGAGGAAGGTCAGTATACATGTGATTTTTGGTGAAGGGGAATACGTGCAATCAAGCCCCCCCCCTTTTTTTTTTTGGAAAAGGTTTCTGCTACTCATGAGAAGCAATCATCACCATGAAAGATTTTAGTGCTTTTCTAGATATGAGGAGATACAAGAGCTGGGCTCATAAAATCGGCTCTTGGAAAGATCTAACTATCCGAAGACCTGTTCTGCCAGTTTTTCCCAGAGCACAGAGTACCTCATTTGTGCTCTCCCACCTGAACTCCTTTCAGGGAGTGTTGAAAGTCAGCAGCTGTAGCAATGTGTGTTAATCGCTGAGTAGTGTCCTACTCTTTATCGACCCCATGGACAGTAGCCCGCCAAGCTTCTCTATCGATGGAATTCTCCAGGCAAGAATATAGGAGTGGGTAGCCATTCCCTTCTCCAGGGATCCTTCCGGCTCAGCAATCAAACCCAGGTCTCCTGCATTGCAGGCAGAGTTTTTACCATCTGAGCCACTAGCAGAGCTGTACATGATTTAATCCTTGAAGAGGTAGATGGCAAGTGCCAGTTTGTGGTTGACACACTCATACACATGCACACTCACGCATACACACACCTGCCTCTTTAGCCTGCGTGACTCTTCCTTCTTACGATCTATTGTATTTCCTCACAGAATGGTTGTGAAGATTAGATGAGTTAATACACGTAATGCTCAGTTGGGTCCCTGTGTCATGGCATAAGCTCAGTGGGTGTCACTGACACCATCACCATCATCATCATGTTTGTGTACTATTTTTCCCCTCAGTTGGAGATTAAAGTCATAGGCAAGTAAAACATAGCAAACAGCCCAGAGAGCAACATGCTGCTGCTGCTGCTTAGTCGCTTCAGTCCTGTCTGACTCTTTGTGATCCTGTGGACTGCAGCCCGCCAGGCTCCTCTGTCCATGGGATTCTCTGGACAAGATTCTCCAAGGCAAGAGTACTAGTGGGGTTGCCATGTCCTCCTGCAGGGGACCTCCCTGACCCAGGGATTGAACCTGGGTTTCCTGCATTGCAGACAGATTGTTTAACACTGAACCACCAGGGAAGCCCAGAGAGTAACATACTAAGCACCAAATGTCATGTCATTTCCTCTCCCCATGTTTTTACTTTTCTCTTCTCCTATCCTTCCTTCAACCAAGGACATTCAGTGTGATCAATTTGTTTCTTTTGCAAGTTTTTCCAGACCTTTGCATCCATAATGCTCTTACTCTCTCCTCTCTAAACTCATGAACTGAGGAAAACTCATTCATTCATTTGAATATTCATCACATCTAGCCTTTTATATCTCTCATAAGCTCTGTCTTCCCAATATTGACTCCTTGATGGTAAAGCTGAGACTTGGATTGGTTTGTGTCCTCCACAGGAGACAAACAAAAGCAAATATTTCTGAAGCATCTGTTATGTGTGAAAGAGAATAGTGTGGACTGTGGGCACATCAAGGGCCAGAGCAGAGCTTAACTGGATAAATGCTCGATAAGTATTTGGTAACAAACTGATCTTGCATTATTTTATTAGAAAGTACAAAACTCACACCCACTTTTTTCCAAGGAATTGAATTATTTAAACACCAAGACTGTATGTAGCTTACAGCAAGTAGTCAATTAGTTTACTTAAATTAATTTTTGCAGCAGCTAATTGGAGCCTCAAGTCTTTTGTCTTTAAACACCTAATCCAAAACAACAAAATAAAATCATTAAGCATTTCTTAAACAATATTATTCACAGACTTAAAATATAGAATTTAATTAAGTTTGACTTGTTAATCTTTTAATAGAAATTAATCTCAAGTTCATTCCAAAAAAAAAAGAGGCATAAATACCTCAGGATTCTGACTATAAACATTCAACACTCAGGCCATTTTTGTGATATATGGGAATGGAGGAGGCGGTATCCCTAGGTACTTCTGAATGAGACTTGGGATTCAGCCTCTAACTCAGTCATAATTTCATTTTTTAGCTATTTCAATGTTTCAAACATAAATTAAATCAAATCACTTTTTTAGGGATGCTAAGTAGGTCTTTTGTTGTTGTTCAGTCGCTAAGATGTGTCTGACTCTTTGAGACTCTGTGGACTGTAGCACACCAGGCTCCTCTGTCCTTCACTATGTCCCAGTGTTTGCTCAAATTCATGTCAACTGAGTCGGTGATGCTATCTAACCATCTCATCCTCTGCTGCCTGCTTTTGCCTTCAATCTGCAATTCATAAACAATGTGAAAGCAACCCAAGTGTCCCTCAAAGGAAGGATGAAAAGATAAACAAAATATGGTATATATTGATATATACAGTTATATATGTATATATTTAATATAGGTATATTTACATATGTATGTATAATTATATATGTATACATATACGCAATTAAATACCATTCAACCTTAAAAAGAAAGGAAACTGATCCATGGATGAAACTCGAGGACATTATGCTAAGAGAAATAAGCCAGTCACAGAAAGACACTCAAAGTACTTCTTCAAGCTACTTGCCACATATTTTAATAAGGAGAAGTTTGCTTCTATTTAGATCAAAATATTTCATGATCTCTATCTCTAATGATTTCTTCCATTATCTAGATCTTATTTACAAATGGAATTGGTTTTCATTTCCAGTTTATAAAATCATCTTTTTTATATTTGACTTATGACTTAATTGCTTTAAGATCAGATAACTGAGTTGTATGTTATCAATTTTCTAGGTTTGAGTTTTGGTATAGCTGGAGCTAATATATCACTTATCCTGCAAATTGTTTTTTTTTTTCCTCATTCAACAAGTATTTATTGTTTTTAATGATACTTTGGCACGATGCTGGTGGTTGGATCCATACTCTCTATTTTTTTGAAAATTCTATTTTGCTTAGTTTTCCTAGCTGGCTTTCCTCCTTTCTTTTTTTAATAGTGTTATGTTCTTGTATTAAGGCTTTTTTTTAACTTCCTTAACATTTTAAATATTCTAAAGACTATTTAAAATTATTCTCTTATACTCAATATGTGGAATACCTGTTTTTCATTATTATGTGTCCTGACTCCCCACCTCTGTGGTGGTTGGTTCCTTGTGTGGTTTGTAATTTCCCATTGTGAGTTCATCTTTAGCAGTGGTTGTCTTCCTAGAAGTCTCATTACCTAGTTGGTAAAAGCATTGTTTCAGTTTTATTAATATTTCTGTAAGTTCCTATAGGTTTTACTGGTCCAGGATCACTTTTTAAATAACTTTTCAGTAAAAGTGCATTTTCTTCATTGGTACCTGAAGTCTGACTCAGCAGTCGTGTGTGAGATAGTCGTGTGCTCTAATTTGTGAGGGGGACGCTATTTCCCACCATGGTCCCACAGAGCAGATGGACTTCCTCATTGTCTTATGGGCCTGTGGGTACCTTTCTTATCCCTCTTTTAAGGAAATGGTAATAGCCCTTTCTTTCTCCTGCCTTAACCCTCCCTGAAGCCCCCTCCCCACCCAGGCCCACTTCCAGTTCCCAGGACCTGCTCAGCTTCTGCTTTCACTCACTGCTGTTGAAACCTAGGTCTGGTGCTTTCCTTTATTAGTATCTGACTCAATTATGCATTTATTAGTTTTATTTTATCCGTTTTTAAATAACATGCTTGGAGTAGCTAAGGTTTTCTCTATGCAGCTGATATACCTCAAAACATGTTTTTAGGTATAAAATTCAAATAAAGAAAAGAAAATTCTCATTATTGCCAACTTTTCAAGAATATGAGCATTTATATGTACCATTTGATAGGGATATAAATTATAGTTCAATTTGATAATTCATATCAAAAGCCTTAGAGAAATGTCCATGCCCTTCAAAAAGGCAATTCTATCCTCGTAGTTTATCTTACATAAATAACCAAGGATGTGGGCTAAAATGTGGCTAAAATCATCTCAATACCGGAGGGTGATGAATGCACTAACGGGAAATATTTTTAAGTGAACCACATGGAGGGTTTTGGAAAATCGAAGTATTTAAGGTATGCTACATTTCCAACCAAAACATACTTGTCTGTCATATTTTGTCTGTTGTTAAAAATCCTCATTTAGGGTAATTTTAATATATTGTTTTGCCTATGAATGCAAGGAAAGCCTTGGTATTTTCATGTTATATGTTAGGTCCTCTCAATGTATAATTATCAAGAAGTTAAAAATGTTTTTCATAAAAATGTATTGTATAGAGTAAGCATGTGTAAAGTAGTTTATATAAATAATTTATGAGGGAACTTCAAGATGACAAAGTTGTTTCAAAGAAAAGATGAAAAAAAAATGCTGAACGAAGATTACTAAGTCAGATGCAAACTGTTTAATGTCCTAAGGGTCAACACAACCATGACCTTCAGGTTTCTCTTTTCCACTGGAAAGAAGTCATTTGTATCTCTACTACACAAAAATCATTTGCAACAGATAAAAGTCTACAAATTAACATAATTTACTGATTCTGGGCCCTAATTAATAAGAAAGGGTAAGACAAACAAAGTTACATTTCCCTCAAGAGTAAGAAATTGTTAGATAACGCTCCAATAGGACATTGAAAAATGATTGAAGTAATTTTAAAAACTTATTTCCAATTTTAGTAGTTTTCCTTAATTATTAATTATTTCAGTTGAATTTTAGTGGAGTATTTCATCCACTTCCACACACATGGAAGAGAAAATGGGCAATGCCGTCATGTCATCACTGATACCATCTCTTTTCCTGGGAGAAACCTAAGACAAAATGCCTTGGCTATCACATGTTTTGACCCAGATATATAATATCTTCAGATCCTTTTTGAGGATCTTTCCATTTGGAAGAAGAGATGAGCAAGAGAAGGATCATCTTTCTAAGAAATGACTATGGGCTGGGCCAT